>NW_028291127.1:447262-755726 GCF_041222555.1 Hakea prostrata
CAGCGGTCGGGCCACATATGACGCTTTCGTTTTGCAGATCATCACGAGGAGATCTAAGGGCTGAGCAGATTTTGGACGCATCAGAAATAAAAATAGTATCAATTCCCCACAACAAGGACAATAATAGTGAAGAAATTGGAAATCAATTGGGAGAATAATAAAGACCAGTTGAAACTTCGAAGTTCAAATATGAATTTCTGCCCCTAGTAACAAACAATTGAATAATAATAATTAGATGAAAAGTTGGAGACCCCTTGAAGGAAACAAAACATAACGAAAGGGACTTACCCAAAAAGAAAAAGGGGGGAATGAAAGGGAGAAGAGGCATGTAGAAACTCACATGGTAATATTGCATGTTTTATATCAGCCTCCAGAACCTTAAGGGATTCCTTGTAATAGGACTTGGCAGGCTCATGATTATGTAGAGATTCCATCTCTTTCTCCATCATCACTCATCAGGTAAGAACATAAGAAGAAGAGAAATAATTGGGCTTGGGTATAAATTCTAAAGAGGCCGAAAATGGTATCTTCGATATGCTGTGATTATCAAAACGAAGCAATCTAGATGAAACTATGAGAGCCACTGGGCTGGGTTTTGAGAACCAGAATCTAATCTCTTTCCATAGACAGAACGGATATGAGAACAATAAGAGAGGGAAAAAGGGGTTTTCCTTCTCGCATTTGAAGTTTTGTAACTTCTGCTTTTCCTGTTTCTTCTCTTCCCTTCCTTTGTGCTCTTCTCTTTCCCTTTTGTTCTTTTATTTGCAAGCTCCAAAAACCATATGGTGGGGAAAAAAGGATTTTTCTTCTCACGTTTGAACTGTGCATGTGGTGTTATGCCATTATCCTTGCTTACCAGTTATACGCCATTGATGAAAGCGTAATCCGTATTCCTGCTTCAACATTGAAACTCAATCTAAACTGTTCCTTTACAAAGTAAAATGATCCATAAACCATAGGAGAACATTGGCATACATTAATATGAAGCAACCAAAGCCAATCCAACAAATAGGAGAAACTTACAAATCTCCAAGGATTTAATCTGATGGCAATAAAACTGGGCTCTTTACCTACAATAGAAATTAACCTCTTCCAATTCAAGGTAGTTTGTTTGCAGAAACCATGATCATTTAAGGCTTTCTCCTTTTAGGAACGTCAGAGAGCTCTTTGCTTTAGATCTTCCATTCCCAAAGCTTCAGGAGAAATTCAAGAAAGAAAACTGGTTTATAGTTCATTTTCTAATTAACACCAATACAAGCAACCTACATTCTTTGATTCTTCAATTCGTCTGAACTCTGAAGTACCTAACCCTTGGTGGTATAGCCCGTAAACTGTTGTAATATTAGTCCCACATCGACTGATGTGGGAATATGTGGAGAGGAAGAGGCTATAAAAGAATGCCTCTTCCTTCTTTTTTAATTATCCCAAATATCTTCTCTCTTGGATATTTCTTTATTTATAGTGGAGTTTTCTCTCTTGCCCATATATTATTGTGTCTTTCTTTTCTCTTAGTTGTTATTATTGTGTTCTTCTTTTCTCTTATTTGCTGATTGTTCTATTCGGTGGGTTCTTCATAACCCGACATAAACTGATTCCGATGGTCAATATCAATGTGGGTCCCAATATAGTGAAGCAGCTTTTGAGAAGCGTTGTGGTGGGTTTATATCTTTTCAAAGCACAGAACGCAATACCCCTAGAGTCATCATACCATATTAAAATAATTAATTTAATATGTTAGCATTTGGAGGGGTCTTTTTTGGGTGAATGGGTACATCGTTTGGTCATGCTGCGCATTGATGAGGCCCATTGGTTTGGAGAGATGAAGGTGAGTTGTACGGGGTTTTATGAGCAGGTACCTTTCTATTCAGAGGGGTAGTTTGGTCAAGTAAAATACATACCACAAGTGTTGTAAGTTTTCCTTTTAGATAGTAGTGTGATGTGATGTGATATGTTTTTTTTTCTACGAAGGGGAGTGTAGGGGCTCAGTGTTCATCCTTTTAAAAAAGGATGCGGTCATTTGATTATGAGTTTTTTGAGAAGGTTCTTATCTATTTAGGAGGGGTAGGTTCTTATCTATTTAGGAGGGGTATTTTGGTCTAAGAAAATACGTGCCACAAGTGTTGGAGGTTTTCCTTTTATATAGTGTTGGAGGGGTACTCGAACCGCCCAACAGAGTAAGCAAAATTGAAAAGAAAGAGGTAGTTTAGTAATTGTGAGGCTTCGCCCTTGGCCTCGAGGAGATTCGAATTCTGACCTCTTATGTGGAAGAGTTGGTCTTTGCCAACTGAGCCACCCCTAGGGGAATTTGAACTCTAACCTCCTAATCAGTTTATGATTCATAGTAGATTATATTTTCTTAACCAATTAATAGACGCCACATGTCCCAACGGCGAAGTCCTTCCAATGCCCTACATTAAACTATATGCCTCAGAATTCATACCGCTAAAACGTCTAACATATTGCGGTTAAGGAGATCATAACCGTTAGATTAACGAAATTTAAATAAATATATAATGACAGCCGTCGGATATTTCTTGATCCACAAGAAAGACCGAGTTTCCGAACACGGCAGAGTTACGGACGTTAAGATTCCTTTCACTGTTCTTCGTCGTCTCTTAGAGAGGGTTTCGACTTCGGAAGAAATCAATCAACTGTAAACCATGTCTCACTAGCAGTATTGGCCTCCGCTGCCAGACCGGTCGGCGATAGGCTCGTTTACGAGAAGAAAATCTCAGTTTCCAAGCATAGGAGACAACCAAGGTAGGGTTCCGAGAATTCTAGAAAGAGATTAGGACTTTTTCTCTTGAGTGGATTATCCAAGTAGCTCGTAAAAGCTTCCATCTTGATAGAAACTTTCTTGTGCACCGTTCGAGTGAAATTAGGCCAAGTGCAACCGCTTTTTAAAGTGATCTGGTTTGATCTGGGCGACCGTAATGAAGTATGTTTCTAAAATCAAATCGCTTTTGAAATCGTTCACTTGCGTAAACTGCTAATTGTTTCTCTTGCGCCTGGGGTTCATTTCCAACTTTTACAGGTAAGTTCTGTGGATCTTGCTTTTTAAGAAAGTATATTATTTCGTTCGATTTGAGTTTGGATTTAATTATATTGTCGAAGTTGATTTTTTTTTTATATATATATTTTTAAGATTTTGAATGATTTAACGCTATTTGATTTTGATTGCTGCCTTTTTGTTCGTGACTGTCTTCTTCTTTTTTGTGCTTTTGTTTTTAAAAGTCAGATCTGCTGCTGACTTGCTTCTTCAAGTTAGAAGAAATTTCTTATTCGTTCTGACCTATTCATTGTGAAGATCTGTTCGAATAAGATGTATATTGATTTGTGGGAAGCAATTTGCTTATGGAGAAAAGCATTTTGATTTTCTCTTCGAGATTAATTGCCTGGTTTTCCGACTTGTTTACCGTATTGCTTTTCTTTTTCTAATAAAATTGTTCCGCCTTCGTCTTCTTTTATTGTTTGCATATGATAGTTGCTTTCTATTGGACTTAATTAGGATCAGAGCGCTTGAAAGTTGTTGGGTGACAAAGGAAGGTTTTTTTCCTCGTTTTATGGCTTTTGTTTTTCTGAGGCCAGGGATGGAGAGACACCTGTACAAAAGCTCCGCCAATGGCACCGTTCGGTAGGTTCTCGCACTTGCAAAACTTTAACTCGACACGACTTTGCAATGGGTGGCTGGCTTATCTGGTTGGGGTTCTTTCTAATGATTACTTTGTGAACTGGACGTGATTCAGTTACTGGTGTTAGTTCTTTTCCTGTTTCAGGGTTATGTTATTCAGGGATTTTAGGGCATTTTGATCAATTACTACTTATCTATTTTGAATTCAGGCCAAAGAAAATGGTGGTTGTAATATCTCTAATCCTATTTTTTAAAGTTTTTGTTATTAGATGGCTTTGGCATCAATAATCCTGTCTCAAGTTTCTCTATATTGATAATCTGACTCTGCTCTCTTTATTGTTGACTTGTGACTTAAACTGGGACCAAGGCAATTGTTGGTCCTGTATGTCATTTATACCCATAATGCAGTTGCTATACATTGAAGCAGCACTTTTAGGAGCATTGACTTAATCTTGTGTTATATTTACACCAGTGATTAGCACCACTGAAATGCTGTATGGCATGCTTTTACCTACAAAAACATATTCTTTAAATTTAAGACATGTTTTGCACTTGACCTTAGAGCAGGGTCTAAGACTTCTTTCTGTTACGTTTATTATGGTTGAAACCTAAATGTTTCAGTTTCCCACTGAATTTAATTAAAACTTCACATGTTGCTGCTGAACACTTCAGTGGTCTAAATGGTCATATTTTGGCCAAAAACTTCGATACTACCCTAATTAAACAGTTTTCAATTTAATGAAACTGATGTAGGTTCCAAGACATACACCAAGTGGAAACGAAGGCCCAAGTTGTAATATCCCACTGGCACCCTAACCCAATGTTATGATGCAGGACCTGAGCCTGGAAGAACAAGCGTGAATATGTTATGGTCCATGTGAGTGGAGAACCTAGTGTTGGGATTTGAGCCTAGGACATGGAGATAAGGGATTCTATAGAAGGTGTAGTGGTCAAAGAAGAGAGGAGGAAAGGCCGTTATAGAGAGGATATGGGATGGTGAATAGCATACTTTCAGGAGTTGCACCTCGACGAGGGTCATGAATGAGTAAGTTAACATATTCAATACACAGCAGCTGACTACGGTCCATCTGAGTTATAGGACTGAATGGGGTAGGTTAATGGAATTGGGTCTTGAGTCTTTCCTAAGAAAGAATCCCCTCTGGGTCTAGAAAACAATGCAAAGAGATCAAATTAATTGGTTTATTGGTTAGGGAGCTATGGGCAAAACAGGGTTCAAGGTTCATGTCAAACTACTGACGGTCAATTGGGCCAGTTGGTTGCATTCAACCGTGCAGTGACCTAGCTGGACATAGTGCATGGAAAAAGACCTGGAATGACTCAAATGCCCCTAGATACAATCCTACAGCCCTATCCTAAACCCTTGGTTCATTTTTTTAGAAACTTTTGAAGCTTGGAGAAGGGAGAAGAGACTAGAGGCAAGACGTTGGAATCTAGCTTTTGGAGCTCTAAGGACTGTTGGAACCCTACAATAAACTGTCTGATCAGGTAAATGATGACCCTCTTGATGTGAACCCTGATTCTAGGGCTTAGCTTGAAGGAATACTGCCCTAGGATAGGGCTCACTCCAAGATCCTCTCTCTTAGGAACTGGCAGTCTTCTAGGCGATGTGAAACTCAATTTTAGGGTTAGGGTTTTTTTGATGATTTCCAAAATTAAGGGCTACATAGAATATTCGAGCAAATAAGTCTAATATTATGGGATGTTTGGCATGGTTTGGTTGGAAAGGCTTTAGATAATTTGGCCAAGCTTAAGTTTTAGGGGCTGAGGGCCTTAACTTGAAAAACCTTGCTCTAATGATAGTTTCAGATCTGGACTTAGAAGTTACAGTTTAGAAAAGACGGTCTTCAGGTTTTGGTTAGCTTAGGAATGGAGCTATTGTTATTTTGTAATTTTAGATTTTATTGTAATGGTTTTAGGCTTAGTTAGAGATTTCCTACTTGGAGTGGGACTCTTAGGGAAGTCAACTAGGGTTTAGGGGTTTCTAGAAGTTGAAGATGAATAGCAGGAAATTCTGAAACCTAATGGATGAAGGTCTGATGGAGGGTCTAAGAGCATAGATAGGGTAAGGGAAGGGGCTTGTTCCAACTAGAAGGGAGAGGGAGTGCATTGTTTGAGATCTTGTGTGATCTCGCGAGATATCTCGCTTTTTTCAAATGGCGAGACGAGATGAAGGGTGGGATGAGATAAAGGGCGAGATTCCCACAACTCGCTTGAGATCTTTCCTATCTCGCCATATCTTGCTAGATCTCGCCAAATTTCTCAAACTCTGCCCTCTTTTTTTGTGAATTTCAGCTGGATTTTCACTTGCAATTACTCTTAGCACATCTACAACACCAAAGGAAGATCAATCATTTTATGCTTGTCTTATGAACTTATGAGTTATGATTTATGTAGAACTTCTAATGGTTGTATTATTTTATTATTCTATTCTCGAGAGTCGAGATTGTGATACTCATATGAATGAAATTTGGATGATATTTAAGTTATTTGATGTATTTGTTACACTTGCTTTTCATTTATATATGCCTTAAATGTTCTATATTACATGTTGTATAACCTTCCATTCCCCAATTTTGCAGCATTTTAGTTTTACACCTAGGGTCGACTTAAAACTCATACTTAGGGTTGTTTTCTCACAAATCCAAAGCTACTAGTGTGTTCAAATTCTTCAAAAGACCTAAATTAGGCTAATTACCAAGTTTGAGCCCAACTTGGACCTAAAACCCCCCGAGATAGGCCATCGAGTTGGCCCAAAAAAAATAAAAGCGTAACTTGGCGAGATCCCTGGCAAGAGTGTTCTGAACCATGAGGGAGTGGATTGGGGTTGGGATCTAAGAGTTTGAAAGGGAGGGAGATAGCAGCTGTCACAAGGAAGAGTGAAGGGCTGGGATGCTTGATTGGGCTAGGGAATAGGGAGAAGGGGGTGGGAATGGGCTGTACTTACTTGGGGCGATAGAAAAGGCGTGGTTCATCCTATAAGATAGAGTAGATGTATCAAAGATTGATAAGAACACTCTTAAAACCCTAGGTCAATCTTGAAATAAGCAAATGACAACAATACCGCAATGGCTAATTTCTTAGGATAGAAGCTAACAGATGAACAAAATACTCTCAAAGATTCAACCGGATTGTCACTGCTAATAGCTCAAAACAGGACAATACAATATAATATCCAAACCCTACCAAAACCCTACCCGAGAGATCCTTCTCTCCCAGCAAGCTTTGCTTGCTTCCCACTCCATATTTTTCATCCCCTGACTTCCCTCACTCCCTCCTTTACATACCAACATTCCTAACCACCTCTTACACCGCACACCACTCTTCTTTTGCCAAGTGAACCATCATCTCTGCTCCTCTGTCTCAGCAGGGCTGTCTAATACCATTTGGCCACCTGTCGCTTGCATGTTGGACTGGCATTGGTCCCTTGTAATTGCTGGTGATGATTCCATGCTTCTCCCCTATTCTTTCGTTTGTACACTGGAGTCACTAGGGGCTTATCAACATTCCCTCCCTTAAGTCTCACCTTGTCCTCATGGTGGAATTCGGGAAGTTCGCTGTGCAGTTCAAGAAAATGCTCCAAATATTTTCGCAGAAGAGTAAGTTCTTCCATTGTATCAGCACTTCAAGGGCACCTTGAGACAAATAATGAATGTCCAACAGCTCCTCTGAAGTGAGCTGTAATTCCCAATCCTCAGCCAAACAAGACGGGAGGGGTTGAGTGCTGAGGTTGGTTCCCCACAACCTTCTTTAATTGAGATACATGGAAGATAGGATGCACTTTGGAGTCAGGTGCGAGTGTGAGTTTGTAAGCAACGGGACCAATTTGAGCTGCAATTGAGTATGGTCCGTAGTAATGGTGGCTGAGTTTTTCATTAGGCTGTTTGGCTAAGTTTTTGAACCGATAAGGGTGGAGTTTGAGAAAGACCTCCCCCACTTGGTAAGTGACTTCTCGGCCGCGCTGATTGTAGAGGATCTCATACGGTCTTGAGCTATGCGCAAGTTGTGCTTCAGCTCATCGAGAACACAATCCTGTTCATGAAGGAAAATATCAACTTCATCCACTTTAGAGTGATCACCTTTCCATGGCAACATTGTTGGGGGTTCACACCCATTTGCAATTTGAGATAGAGTCATCTTAGTGGCTGAATGATAGGTGGTATCGTACCAATATTCTGCCCAAGGAACCCATGTGGTCCAATCTCCAAACTATGGTTTACGACCTCAGTTTGGCCATCCATTTGTGGATGATGGGCACTGCTGAATTTGATATTGCTTCCCACTAGTTTGAAAAGTTCTCCCAAAAAATTACTCATGAAGACCTGGTCTCTATCAGAGACAATTGAGCTTGGAAACCATGTAACTGAACTATCTCCTTATTAAAAATCAGAGCAACATCCTTAGCTGAATATGGGTGAGTAATCGGGATGAAGTGCCCGTATTTGGAAAGCCGATCAACCACAACTAACACGGTGTCTCTCCCATGGTTTTTGGGTAAACTTCCAATGAAATCCAAGCTGATGTCCTCCCAAACACGATCCAGAATAGGTAGAGGTTGAAGCAGTCCTGCTGCTTTCATGGACTGATGCTTGCTTCTTTGGCAAGTGTCACAGCTAGCCACAAACTCCTTAACAGCCCCTTTCATTCCAACCCAGTACACAACGGCAGCCAGCCTTTTATAGGTACAAAGATTTCCGGAATGACCTCCAAAAGGGGTAGCATGAAATTCAGCAAGCAATTTAGGAATGAACCAATTCTCAGGGATCACCAGCCTTCCTTGATAAAAAAGTGTCCCATTTTTCAACTGATAATTGGGGAAAACTGTAGAGCCACCCAACAAAGACTGCACCACACTTTTATAGCGTTTGGAAACCTGAATCTCTTCTTCTAAGCTTTCTCCTTCCTCCCAAATTTCTGCTGATATACTGGAGAGCTGCACTCCCTCTTCCATGCAGCGAGAGAAAGCATCCGCTGCCTTATTCTCACAGCCAGGTTTATAGATGATCTCAAAATTAAACCCCATCAATTTCATGATCCATTTCTGTTGGTCTTCAGCCACCAACTTCTGGTCCATCAAGTATCGCAAACTTCTTTATTTGTACGCACCTTAAAATGTCTTTCTAAGAGGTAATGACGCCATTTCTGGACTGCTAACACCACTGCCATATTTTCTTTCTCGTAGACTGATTTTGCACGGGCACGAAGTGAAAGTGCTTGGCTCCAATAAGCGATGGGATGGCCCTCCTGCATTAGGTTAGCACCTAAGTGTAACCCCAAAGCATCCGTTTTAATCACAAACTCTTTAGAAAAATTGGGCAATGCTAATACATGAACAATCGTCATTGCTGTCTTCAAGGTTTCAAGTGCCGAAGTGGCAGTGGCGTCCCAACGGAACGCATCTTTTCTCAGCAGATTTGTGAGGGGTGCTGCGATTTCCCATAATCTTTGACGAACTTCCGGTAATACCCTATGAGACCAAGAAATCCCCTCAAAGCTTTGATATTCATCTGCAGAAATCACATGCCTCAAATAGTCTAGGGCAGCAAGCAAATACACATTTTTTCTAGTTCACCACCAATTGATGCTGTGCTAGTAGACTGAAAACCACCTGAAGGTATTGCAAATGATCTTCCATTGACCTACTAAACACCATCATATCATTAAAAAGCACCAACACAAATTTTCTCAAGTGTTCTCGGAATACCTTGTTCATAAGCGCCTGAAATGTGGCCAATGCATTGGAGAGTCCAAACAGCATTATGAGGAATTCATAGTGGTCATTGTGAGTTTGAAATGCTGTCTTCTCCACATCCCCATCCGCTACTCATATCTGGTGGTAGCCAAACCTAAGGTCTAACTTGCTGAATATTTTTGCACCACCTAACTCATCAAGCAATTCATCTATTGTAGGTATAGGGATTTTATCTGATACAGACAGCCCATTAAGCGCCCAATAATCAACACAAAATCACCAACCGCCATCTTTCTTGCGCATTAGTAATACTGAACTAGAATAAGGACTTACACTCGGCCTTGTTAATCTTACAATCAACATATCACCAACCAACTTTTCTACCTTAATCTTTTGTGAGTGTGGATAACGATATGGTCTGATGTTTGGTGGATTGCTACCCTCTACTAAACGGATGGAATGATCACATGGTCGTTTGGCAGTAAGCTAGTAGGCTTAGCAAACAGGGACTTAAACTCTTGGAGTAACCCTTTTACTCCCCCATCATTGTGAATGCCCTCAAACGAGTCGATGTTCATTAGTTTTAACCATAAGCCTTCACCCCCAACATGAATAGACTTCCATACCTGTCCCCATGTTAGCTCCAACCTGAGCAAAAAGGGATCACCACCCAACTTCACTTGTTGCCCTCCCCATTTGAATGGTAGAGTCTGGTTCTTCTAATTGCTGCGGATGTCGCCCAAAGATGATAACCACTCAACCCCCAAGATCATATCTACACTGCTGAGATCAAAAGGTAGTAGATCCTATACAAACGTGCTTCCGTCGATCTCGATTGAGACTTCTTGGTACATTCCTTGTCTTCTGACACTCTTCCCGTCTTTGAGCACTATGTGGAAGGGCTTCTTCCCATCGATCTTAAGTCCAAAGGGTTCAATCAGTGTATGAGAGATGAAATTATGTGTGGCGCTGCAGTCCACCAACACTACCATTGGAAAACCTCTGATTCGATCTCTCGGTTTCATTGTTTGAGGTGAATCAAACCCAACAAGTGAGCTATGAGAAAGTTTGACTCCCATCGAATCACCATCGCTCCCTTTTTCCTGCTCAATGGTCATCTTGTTGGAACCCTCGATTTCTACCGCCGCCTCTCCTTCGTGGAGCAACATCGCTTTGAGTTGTTTTAAGGGACATTGAGGTCCATGGGAGTGTGACAAAGCCTTTGTCCATCTTCACTTTCATCTCTTCTGGTGTTAGCCATCGGGGTTGGCTGCTACTGTTGGAGCTTGCACTTGATCCTTTTGAAGAAGACGAAGAACTGTTTGAGGTTTACCCTTGGTTCGTTTGACCAGGGGTAATCAAAATGGCTCCAGTTGGGTTTGTCGAACCATGTATGTTACTAGACCGCAGTCCACATATGTTTAAACTACTTAACCCAACGGCTGATTGGGTCAAACTTTGCGCCCAAACGCCTATGGGCTGCATGTTTATGGGTTTCTTAGGCCCACGAAGTGCCCCATTTTTAGCCTCTATGGACTGGGCTAAGTCCATGATTTGGGTTAAATTGATGGGCTCAAATAGTCAAACCTCAGCCCTAATATCGTCTCCTAACCCCGACATGAAAGCCCCCGCAACCATTCTTGCTTCCTTAACACCGGCTACGCTGCTAGAGTTTCAAACTGCCCCTTGTATTCGGCAACAATGCCACTTTGCCGGAGATCCATCAACGCTTCCTGGGGTGTCTCCGCTTGTGTGGAACCAAAGCGACTCCGCATCTCCTGTTTCAGTTCTATCCATGATCAAAAAGGGTTTTGCAGCTCCCTAAACTGTACCCATCCTAGCGCTGGCCCTTTGAAACATATCAACGCTACTTGCAACCTCTGAGCTTCATTAAGCCGCTGTAAGCCAAAGTATTGTTCCGCTCTAGCGGCCCCACCCATTTGGGTCCTCTCCATAAAAATGGGCAACTTGAGATACCTCAGAAAGAAATCGCGACGTCCCAACGATGTGCGGTTCCTGTTAAAATACACCCTAAAGATTGTTCGCTACAGTGGCTTGTTGTCCATCGCCAGGCTTTTCCACCGTAACTTTTGGTGATTGTGAATCAACCTCCACCGCCTTGCCTTCCATCAGGTATGTTCTAAGCTCATTTACTAATGCTAAATGACTTTGTTCAACTTTGTCTAGCTTGGAATCAATCACAGACATCTGGTTTTGTGATCTTTCACACTAGTTTCCAACACTTCTACTCTTGTCTCCATTTTGCTTCTAACCATTCCCTGGATAAGACGTGCTCTGATGCCTAATTGATGAGAACCCTCTTAAAACCCCAGTTCATTCTTGAACTAAGCAAACAACAGCAACACCACAATGGCTAATTTCATTTAGATAGAAGATAACAGATGAATAAAATACTCTCAATGACTCAACCGGATTGTCACTGCTAATAGCTCAAAACAAGACAATACAAGATAACCAAACCCTACCATAACCCTACCCGAGAGATCCATCTCTCCCAGCAAACTTTGCTTGCTTCCCACTCCATATTTTTCATCCCCTCCACTTCCCTCACTCCCTCCTTTACATACCAACATTCCTAACCAACTCTTACACCTCACACCAATCTTCTTTTGCCAAGTGGACCATCTTCTCTGCTCCTCTGTCCTCAGCAGGGTTGTGGCTGCTGTTCAATACTTATGGCCACCTGTTGCTTGCATGTTGGACTGGCTTTGGTCCCTTGTAATTGCTGGTGATGATTCCATGCTTCTCCCCCTATTCTTTCGTTTGTACACCCGAGTCACTAGGGGCTTATCAAAGATCTTCGTGAGACGGCGGCTCAGCACTACCACATTCCGGCCCTAAGGCCTTAAATTGGTCCTTTCTTTCTTGGAGTAGAAGAGGGCTGCTGGAATTTGCTGGAGCTTGAAGACAAAGACTGGATTACTCACTCTAAGGCTGCTGCAGGCTTCTCCATGGTAAACACATCTTCTGTTCCTCAAAATCTCAATCCCAATTTTATTAATCAAATCAACTTGTCAATTATAGAGAATGCAGGCTTTATTTATAGCCCCTAAAAGGAAAAGAAACTAGGACTCAAACTAGGAAACCAACTTGACTTCAAATTGACACTCTAATTCCAAGTGTGACCCTGACTTGACTAAACACTCTTAACATAGACACGGACTCTATCATATCTTACTCTAGAGAGATCCAATTTAGAATCTAAGAGTAGATATGGAGTCCTAACAAGAAGCATATAGAAACTAGGGGATTTCCACACAATCAAGGTATCACACCCAGACAAGGAGTCTTTCAACAAATCACAAAATGATGACAAGTGAGAACTATATCTAGGGTTGTGTCAACTAGCTGGGCTCAATGGGACCCTCACCTAGGATTCATTGAAATTTGCAAAATGAGAGCATAGGGTTTGGGAAGGTTAGAGGTCGAATGTAGTGGATTGGGGTTAGAAGTGGGAGATAATCATGGGGCTTATGAAAGTGGGGATTGCAGGTTAATCTCCTCATTTAGGAAAGCATGCTGAGCCCTGAATTGTTACGGTAACAGCAGAAATGAATCCAAGACCAAGTTTAGAGTCTTAAAACCAATTATTAGATAATGATCATGCATGCTAATGGTTTTGCCCTCAATTGTTAGGCTAATTAAGCTTAATTACTAATGGAGTGATGGATTAAATCAAGATGAAGCTCAGTGTAGCATGGGGATTAAACACCCTGAATTTTGGATTCAGTTCTGGATAGCAGTGCCAGCTGCCCAATTGCCAATCAATCAACCAGCTGCTCTTGTAAGGCCAATTTGGGGTACAGAACAACAGGAAAGGTCTACACAGGTGTACTAATGCTTGAATATCACAGTTAGGGATTCGCACAGTGATTTGGAAGGACATTCTAGGGGTGACACTTCACTCCTAGAAAATCCTATACTACATCGAGGTGAGGGGATTTGGATGTTAGATTTTAGGATGTTGATTTACTTTCTTGATGTGATAATTCACACGAGGAATGAAATTGGTTGGGCATCATGATAGTTGTGGACATGACATGTATACCTTTGTAGATCCTCTACTTATTAGTTCTAGTCCAAGTTTATGCCTCAGTATCTCTTTGTAGAGGAGTGGGGGTCCCTTTTGATTTGTGTGGGATATCTTTGGCTGTTCTCTTGTTACAATTTGTCATCTTTCACATCATATCAGTGTCTTCCTTAAAGTCACACTTTCCTTGTTTGAGTGCCTATTTAGTACTTGACAAAATATTAGGGTCATTTGGACACTTGACAGCATAGTCTCCTGCTTTTGGAGTGTAATTTGAAGTTTGAATATTTGTGTTGCATAATCAGATGCGTTCAAAGTATATTACTTTGTATAAGTGTACTTAGTGTTTAATATGACATTTTAGCCTTCTACTTCATCATAATGATTCCATCTTGTGGGGCAAAAAATGGACCCTTTATATAAATAGTTCATACATCCGAGTTCCCCAGTGTGTTCAAAGGCCTAAAATAGGCTAGCCAGCAAGTTTCAGCTCAGGGGTAATGATGTGAACACAAAATGCGCCCCCCCCCATCGAGCCAGCAAGTGGGGCCCTCAAGAGGGCTCAAAAAGGCCTCCTTAATCTGGCTGAAACCCACAGGAGGGGTATTTTGGGCATTTTAGCCCACAATTAACGCCTAATTTTCGTTTACCATTTATTTCAGAATTTTAGTAATTAAGTTTGAGTTATTTTGGGTTGTCTTTTATTATGAGTCAAAGTCATCTAGTTTGAGTTAAGTTATTTTTAAGAGTCCCAATCTAGTTCTAGATAAGGTTCCTTGTCCAAAAGGATCCTTATCTGTTAGGAATTTGTTTTAAAGTTATCTTTTATTTTAGAAGTCCAATTTAAGCTGTATGTGGATCCTTAACTGTCAAGGAGTCCAAGATGAGTCTTGAGTCTTTATTTCCCAGGCTATGAATAGCCTTTCTTTGTAATTTGAATTCAGTTTTGATGAACTAATTGAATTGTTAAGTAAGGACCTAAGTCTCCTTAAGTGGGTAGGCCTTGGTTGAGGGTTTTTTGTTAGAAATTCTTCTTTTTCTTCAACAATCAGCCGAGTACAGGATTCATCAAGCACTCCAGCCTTCAAGCAACTCATCTTCAAGACCAGAGGTGTCTGATCTTCAACTTCCAGCACCTTTCCCAGGTACAACACCCCCCCCCCCCCAAAAAAAAAAAACCCAGCCCTTTCCCTTTTTCCGCCACCTCTCCCTTCCCCCCCTTCACTGCTGCAGCTCTAAGACCTCTCCCCTTTCTTATCTAAGACCCTAAGACCATCCCAGACCCATCGCACCTGGCCCCTGCTCCTTTCTCTTTAGTCCTCTGCAAGATCCAGCCCCTTCCCTAAGCCTTAAACCCTTCCCCTCCCCTTTGTTCTTCACCACGGTTTCCAAATCCCACCCTAGTTAGGACTCACATGTTCCCTCATCATATCAGCCCCAATCCACCCTTGTTAGAATCGCACTAGCCCTAGCCTCTTGAGTCTGGTCCTACTCTTATATTCCCCAAACCTGTCCAATTCTGAGAATTAATAAAGCCCTGCACTTCATCTTCAACCTTAGGCACTTACAGAAATTCCCTGAAATTCAGAAATCAGATTTTATTCAAGTTTGATATTTAGAATCTCTTTTAGAAAGAACAACAATAGAATTCAGTTCTGAATCACAGAGCCAGCAAACCTAGCCTTCTTCAACCCAGCCAAAACCTAAAGTCCAGAGCGGGTTGTCCTAGGACTCCTATTTTCTGATGTGATCTTAAAAGTTTATGTTATTTCAGATTTGAAACCCAGCTACAGCAGGTTTAAAAGCCTAAAACCCCTTAGAAATCTCTCCTAATGCTGGAAGCTCCTGGGCTGAACTGTAAGCCTTGGGAATTACCAATTACCTTTTCCCTAGGCCTGGTTCACATTAGGTAATGGTCTCTTCGGTTCAGTTTCGGTCAGGTTGAATCGGTTTCGGGTTAGGCATGAGTGAGCAAAAATCCAATGTGTTTAGAAACTTTCACTTTCCGGTCGGTTTCAGTTTTGGTGTGGTTTGGTGTCAATTTATTTCAGATCTTTTATTGTTGGACTGCTATTGTGTTAAATCACTTTAATTTGGAACAATCCCTACCACCCTAGGATTTCAAATAGGAGTTATTCCAAATTTCATACTTTCGTGGCATTAAGAAGTAATATTTATATTTTGCATTTATAAGCATCCAACATAGCATGCGCAATTTAGATTCAAAAACAAATTCTTGTAAATAAATTGAAACCTTGTTATGGTTTAATCATTGAATGCATCAAGCACTTCAGTTCTCATGAATCGTAAATTACAGAAATTAAAATATGCATACTTTTGTATGCTTTTATTCTTAGAAGTTAAAACCTAGAAAAATTGAACATAAATGTTCATGAACTATGATGAATGTATTTGACCACGTTTCATTATCATCCTTACAACTAAAACCTACATATGAAATTTATCAAAGTCCAAATGCAACCAATCAACCATACATGCATGACAGCCTTTCAAGTGTCACATATCAACTCTCCTCTGTTGAGAGTTGACTGACGGAGATCTAGTAGCTAGTACTTGACTTCTAGTCTGTCGATTCATTGTGTGTATCTTATATTATAAATATATAATATACAAAAAATGTGAAAATTTATAAGTTGTCTCAACAAATAGGAATGTGGAGGTCAATATTTGGCAGTAGCAGCTTAGTAGGGAGAAGTGGACTTCCCTTAAATGTCGGGCCCAAATGATCGGTCTTTTTTCAGGGTCCATTGGGTTAACCGGGACTGGTATGAAACTGATACCCAAACGCCTAAGCCCAAATCCCATGTGTTAGGTTTCAGTCTGGTTCGATTCGGTTGCTTGGTCGGGTTTAACTTTTTGGCTAGATTTTGCCATCCCTATTTCAGCCCTCATACCCCATCATAGACCCCTCAAGATGGATCTTCAAGTCTGGAAATTCTTTTTTTACTATAACTCGTTGATGTGAACACAGAAATCCCCTAGCCGAACCCCAAAGTGGGCCCCAAGACCCACCCAAACAGGCTGGCCAATACCCATTCCAAGGGTATTTTGGGCATTGTAGGCCCTATTTTACTGCTGGAATTTAACCCCAATTCAATCTCTAGAGTCCAAATTTGTGAAAGAGTCCTATTTGAGTTTTATTGGGTTTGTTTTGAGTCAATTGTGAATAAGATAAGAGTCCTTAAGTCCTTAGTCCAATACATGTTAATCAGAGTTAATCTTATATTTTGGTCGGTTGAGATTAATTCATGTGGTGGGATCTTGTTTTGAGTCAGTTGTGGATAAGATGAGAGTCCTTAAGTCCTTAGTCAACACATGTTAATCAGAGTTAACCTCATATTTTGGTCGGTTGAGATTAATTCATGTGGTGGGATCCTAATCTATAAAGGACTCCCCACCTAGAGTTAAGATTTTTAATTATTTAGATTCCAAATCAAGAGTTTAGGTTCAGGGATAGGATCCTTGTCTGTCAAGGATTCCCACATACTGTCAAAGTCTTTTAAATGCTATAAATAGTCAAGTATTCTTTGTAATTCTTAAGTCTTGATTGGATAAAGTTATTGAGTTTAGGGATCATGATTTCCTAGTTAAGGGGGCCATGGTTGAGTAAGAATTTTGTTCAAGTTCAGCTTATTCTTCATTCCAGCAAGCTTCAAGTAATCAAGCAGTCTTCTTCAAGATCTACGTCACTAATCAAGTAAGTACAGAATTCCCCACCCCATCTCTGCCTCTTCTCTGTCATGCAAGACCACCTCTAGCCCTCCCCAGTTTCTGCGCAACCTTCCCCACCCCTGCCCCTGCTGCCGCACCAAACCTGCAGCACCCCCAGCCGCTCACGACACCCCAGTCCCTCCCCTACTCATATATATATAGACCTGTAGACACCTCTCCGACCCTGCCCTTGCCGTGTGACCTCCCCCCTTTCCCTCCCAACTCTCTCATACCCCGTCTCTCTGTCTCTCTTTCTTGCGGCAGAAAAAGAAAACAGAAAACAGAAAACAGAAAAAAGAAAGAAAGAAAAGAAAACGAAGAAAGAAAAGAAAGAAAGGAAAATGAAGAAAGAAAAGAAAGAAAAGAAGAACAGAAAGAAAAGAAGAAAGAAAAGGAAAGAAAAGAAAGAAGACGAAATAGCAAGAAAAACAAATTCTTTATCCTTTCAAGGTTCTTCCCATATTGGCCATTCCCTACTTTCCCTCAACCCATCTCCATCTATTCACTATTCCAAGAATTAATTAGTTTCTTTCCTAAGGAATCATAATTTCTCTTTCTCTTATTTTTGTTACATCTTATATTGATTTTGGATATCCCAAAACCATTCCCATCATCGTCTGAGAACTCATCTATTTTCTCCAAGTATTTCCATTCAACTCCCATCTATTTTAGTGTAACTCCTAGGTATCCCATACAAATTTTAGATTATTTGCTGAAAGATTTTGGGCAAATCCAAATTTCTAGGGAATATTCCTTAGAAACCGCCCTAGAATTGGATTTACATCACTCGGCCTTTTGAGGGACCGAACAAGCCCACATAGTTCAAGTTCTTGAGCTATGATAGAAAGCAGTCAGATCATATGTTTGATGTAAAAGAACTTAAATAACCATCATATGTTTGATGTAAAAGAACTTAAATAACCATTATAAATGAAAAAGTGCAAAAATAAAATACTATTTGTTTGATATAGATGTTGTGCTAAGCAAGGATCGTCAATAATCCCAGCTGGTTTGCCAAACTCATAGGGAAGTGTCAAACTTAGAAGTGATCTTGGAGCATTCAGGAGGCCATAAAACTGTGGGAATGAGTTCCTTTGAGATCTCAACAAGCGTGTTCAAGTTGTTATGGGCTATTTATGTGAGGGTGTGTTAACTGTTAAGAACTTGGTTGAAATGAGATCCCGTTTGAACCGAGATATAACACTTCTGTATCTAGCGAAGTATTGTGTCTCATGTATGAAATTGCCTAGATATTTTTGAGATATCTGCAAGTTGTCGTACAATACCACCAAGAAATTTTGGTCATTTTGCAAAAAGATATTTTAGGGTTTTTTTTTTTTGGAACTTTTAGGTGAAACTTCATGAACCAATAGCAAGCAAGTCAAATCGAAAATCAGAGGCTGAACAGTGGTTTTGCATGCACTGTTTTGTACCAAAATATAGATGAAATCGTGCCTAAACTTTGGGATATTTGTGTCTGAACATTATATTCCTATTTAGTCACCCCCAGTTTTATTTTTGACCCTTGTTGATCCAAAACATTTTTGGAATCTGGATACCAAATTTCCTTCTGAGTCATACCCAGTTACCTGTAATTTTTATGCCAAAATAAAGAATGCTAATTTTTTTTGAGAAATTGAATTACTAATGTTACATCCAGTTTCGTTTTAACCTTGGTTGAATCCAAATATTTTTGGAATTTTGGTGGTTTCAACTGAGAATTTGATCTGTTTCGGGGTCATTCTTATTGTCTTGCTTTTTACGTTTTCTTCCCTAGAAGACCAATTACTTTTACTTAATGCTTTTGGTTTTCAAGTTCCTCACCAATTTTTTATTTCAAGTCGTGCCTTATACTCATATCCTGAATTTGATGAAGTGAACATTTTCACATTGAGCTGTTCATGGTGCATGTTATTAAGCCTGAACTGTACTGCAGAGTTCCTTAAAAACTGGTGACTGTGCCATGCAATTGATCAGATTGTTTGTAGCCATCTATTAGACTGATGGGTATGGCGTGTTGCCGTGTTTAGGTAGATATTCATGTATGACTTTTGTCCTGTGATATGTCTGAGCATATTTGAACCAAGAATTCCAAAATTATCCAGTGAGTACGTTAACAGCACCCCAGCAGTGCATGTGGGTATGTGAATAAAATGTCAATCTGATGGAAACCCAATGTTAGGGTTAGGGTTTCTTGGAAAGATTCCCTAAAATTAAGGTTTTACCCAGAATCTTCGATAAAGTTGCAAGCAAAGAATGAGGATCTTATAGAAAACTTAAAGGGAAGGATATGGGTTGCTCTGGATGTCTTTAAAAAATTATGATGGGCATGGTTCGGTAGACACTAACTAAAAAGATTGTTATAAGACTTTGTGGAAAATTGGTAGGGAAAGCTTGGGTTTTAACAAATCCCTATGGGATGGCTTTTGGTTCAGCGTCTACACATACTTTTGCCAATTGCATCTGCTCCCTGGCCTCAAAACCACATCCGAAGGAAGGCCAGTTGCTCCACCCTAACAAGCAACGGCTCAGTTCCGGCTGTTCCTGCAAAGGTTGTTCCATCCTGGCAAAAGTGAAAATGATAGACCAGGCTTAGGACATCGTGGCATAGTGGCCCCTCACTAAAGGGGCAGGTAGGCGGGCTCAGACCAAGTTTAGGTTTCCGCTGCTAATTGAATCCTGTGGAATTCATTCTTCCCTTCCTGGAGTGGGCGCTCTTAAATTATTCCTAAGGTTGATAGGAAAGAAGGATAATTAATTTTGGGTCAATATGGGCTTAACAAAACTAGATGGGATGGAAGGGGATAAAGTTTGAGGCTTAACAAATTCTTTATGTCGGGGGTTGAGGCACTTCTGCCATGGGTGTGACAGCAAGGGGTAGCGGTTTAGGGTCTTGCACTTGCAGAGGAGGTGCTGGGGAAGGGGTGCGATGGGAGTGGGAGGTGAGGGAAGGGGGTTGGGGTCTGTACTTGTAAGCTGCTAGAGTTTCTTGAAGGTTGATAGGAAAGAAGGATAATTAATTTTGGGTCAATATGGGCTTAACAAAACTAGATGGGATGGAAGGGGATAAAGTTTGAGGCTTAACAAATTCTTTATGTCGGGGGTTGAGGCGCTTCTGCCATGGGTGTGACAGCAAGGGGTAGCGGTTTAGGGTCTTGCACTTGCAGAGGTGCTGGGGAAGGGGTGCGATGGGAGTAGGAGGTGAGGGAAGGGGGTTGGGGTCTGTACTTGTAAGCTGCTGTAGTTTCTTGAAGACGATGGTAGACTGGAAGTAGAGTTCTAGACAGAAGTTAGGTGCTGATTTTTGAAGAAGAATCTCAATTCTTGACTCAACCATGGTCACCCCAACAGGAACCACGATCTTCAACTCACTCAATCTTTTCCAAATAATCAGACTTGAGAATTACAAAGAAAGAATATAATTAAAAGACTTGTAGATTAGGATCCCCTAACAATTATGGTCTACTGAAAGACTAATCCTAATTGGGTTTCCTTTGTAGATTAGGATCCCCTAACAATTTCTCTCAACTATATATGTGTATATATATATATGTGTGTGTGTGTATAAAATTAAAGATCTAATGGAATCTCCTTGAAAATAAATTCCCCTAAGACTAAAATACTAATATAAATAAGGGTAATTTTCATCTGGACCCCCTGAGGTTTGGTCTATGTCATTTTTAGTCCAAAAAACTGAAACTTTGCATCGCCTTCCCCTGTACTATAGAAAAAGTCAATTTAAGGACAAATTATCACTTCTATGACAAATTTGCCCTTATTATTCTTTTTTTTTTTAATTTAAACAAAACATGGAAAACAAAAATTCAAATTCAAATTCAAATTCAAATTCAAATCTTTGAACCAGAGAAATACGATTGTTAGCATTCGAAATCAAAAGAGTTGTTTAAGATTGAAACATCATGCCATTCGAAATCAAAAGAGTTGTTTAAGATCGAAACATCATGCCATTCGAAATCAAAAGAGTTGTTTAAGATCGAAACATCATGCCATTCGAAATCAAAAGAGTTGTTTAAGATCGAAACATCATGCCCTTGAACCTCGCGTCGAAGCGCTGCCACTTGAAGTTTTCTTAACCCTTCGAGCCATGGAATCACATCTTTCTTATCGTTGGAAGTTTCAGATTTGTCTTCTCCGACATAGTCTTATCTTTGAGCCATGGAATCACATCTTTCTTATCGACGGACGTTTCAGATTTATCTTCTTATCGTCTTTTGCCATGAACCGGTGTTTAAGGTCATGATACTTCTGTTTACAGTTCTGTGGCGTCAGAAGATGAAGAGAAGTGTTTCGGTTCTGTATTTCCATAGCCACAGAGTCCCAGCTATTGGTTCCATGACGGTTAATGGCACATGCCAACAACAACTTCTCCCAAATCCCCAATGATTGCTTCACAACATCTTCGACTTTAGCCATGGTTTCTCATATCTGACGCTCCATCAACCTTTCTGCAATTGCGTAGATAATTTTTTTTTTCAAAACTAGGGTTTTTTTCCCTTTTTATTTCTCTTCGGATTTCTCATCACTTGATGAAAATTTACCTATTTCAAATCCTTGAATCTTGTTTCCACTTACCTGAGTTTTCCAAAGTAGCCCCGTGAAGCAAGAGAGCTTTAAGCTAGGGATTCAAAGTTAAATGAGTTGAAAGAAGAAACATTCAAGTGTTTGATGTTCATAGATGATTGCTTTGTGGTGTTTCGCTACAGTTTTGAAGAACTGGATTTCGAGAATCACAAATGAATATTAACTTAATTTTTTTTTTCATTTTTATTTCCTATGTTTTTTGTTTAAATTAAAAAAAGGGTAAATTTGTCATGAAAGTGATAATTTGTCCTTAAATTGACTTTTTCTATAGTACAGAGGAGGCAGATGCAAAGTTTCAGTTTTTTTGGACTAAAAATGACATAGATCAAACCTCAGGGGGTCCAGATGAAAATTACCCTATAAATAAAGACTAATAAAAGTCTATTTTTAAAGAAGATTCCCAAAGACTCGAGAACACATGTTGACTCAAATTGGAGTCCTAATTGACTATGACTCTTCTGAAAAAGAAAAATAAAAAGAAAATTCCAAAAATTAGAATCATCCCGTAATTAGGGCTGGGCTGACCAAAATGCCCCTCTAATAGGGTTCGGCCAACCCTAGGTGCAGCACTTTGGAGTGGCTTTGGGGCAGATTTTTGTTTCACATCACCATCATTCACGGAGGTGATTTGTTGGGTTTTCTTTATTAACCCATTTTTTCTTTTTGGGGGTGGGGGGTGGGGAGAGGAGAAGTTGATTAGCTACAATTATGTTTATGTTAATAAAACTAGCCACTCATTGTTTTAATTAACAAAGATAAAGTTATGGATTTATGTTTACAAAACTAACCAAAACAGTAACTATTATTTGTATTTGACAATTTTGTGCCTTCTTTCTTCCTCACTGGTTTCATCCAGCCCAAAATAGGGATTCTCTTCATCTTCTGGCCAATTTAGGGGCTGCAACTCCTAACCCTCTTCATCTTCCTAACCCCTATTGCGGTCCTCGGTCCTCCTTCAACGGCGCCACTACAATCTCTAATCCTAGCCCTACCACTGTTCTTCCAAACCAATGACCTTGGACCACTGCTGTCCCATTATTCGTTGATCTTTGTTAGGTTTTGTTTCAACATTGAAGAAATCAGTTCTCATACCTCTTGGGTTGTAAATCTACACTTCTAGCTATGGGTTTCTCAGTTTTGGTTCAGTTATCATGATTTTTCTTTGCTTCTCTTGGTAGTTAATCTTGATCCTCCATCGCCGGCCATACTAGGGTTTTCTTCCCATGGTTGGCGGTGATGTTAGGGATTTAGGGAGGGCACAGATTTCGTGGCCCCATTTCATTTTAATTTCAGCTCCTCGGTATTGTTGATGTTTGGCCACCCCTTACATGGCCATGAAGAGGGTTAGAGGTTCCACCCCTATTTTGGTCGGAGGAAGAAGAAGAGTATGACTGACTATTAGGAAGAAAGGAGATATGGGCAAAATCGTAAAAAATGAATAATAACCACTGTTTTAGCTAGTTTTGTAAATCTAAACTCTAAACACTCCATTTTTGTTAAGTGAAACAACGAGTGGCTATTTTTGTGAACATAAACATTATTGTAGCTAATCAAGTAATCTCCCCCCCCCCCCCCTCTTCATTCAAGATTGATAAGAAAATTTCAGGGTAGCAAACATTATCTGGAGTTCCTCTTAGATTTGAACCCATAGCTAATGATGGAAGTAGAATAGATATTTTTGTGTCCTATTCACGTGAGCCCATATCCTTGTCCTTCTATCAATCTCTAATATGGATCTTCCTTCCCAATCTAATTTTGTGAACCAAAATTCCGTTATGGTCCAATCTGGAGCGGTAATAAATGTCTGGACTTTGCAATATTTGATTGATCACAATTTTGTATATTCCTCTTCTACTTCTTAAAGTATACTAACAAATGAATGGTTTCGACAAGTACAAACTGTATTGCATACAAGCATAGAATCATCAGCATACATGAATTGTTTGGTAGAATGGTTACATGTACAACAAGTCAACAAAATAACATGACCAACTAGATCAAGTGATGGTGTCTCATGTATACTAAGTTGAAGCCTATATATCATATATACATCAAATAAAAATACATAATTTTGAAAAATAATTATTGAAATCAGAAAAAGAAAAAATGGTAGAAAATAATAAAAAATAACTTTAACAAAACACAACCATAGATCATAGTCCTAGGCTAAACATATAGCAATATCAAGGCAATACAAGATCATTTAAGTCATGAACAAAACAAAAATAAAAAAAGGGGAAGTTTGGAGCTGTTGGGTATGGCTCATGCTTCACATTCTATTACTTCCAGAGTTTCCTTTGTAGCTATTGTGGCTTAAGGGGTGTTTGGAGGCAAAAAATGAGCAAAAGATGTGCTTGAAGGCAAAGGAATTGTGAAAATTAGGTGAAAATAGGATAGAAATCAACAAAAACTTAGGAAAAACAAGTTGGAATGTTGAAATGATTGAAATTTTGGTCGAAATCTATAACTTTTCCGAAATAATTGGAATTTTGTTTCAGTTTTTGAAAAATGTCTGCATTTTTCAACCTAAATTTCGACAGTTTCGGTCGAATTTTCTTCTATGATCCTTCCTACTTTTTCAAATCAACCCCTCAGTTGCATACAATTTAGAAGAACATGTGAGTGGTTCATTCACATCTATTTTTTTATTAAGGGTTCTACCAATAGATATTTTTCACAAATAATTGACATTTCATTGCTTGACCCATATCTTCAATTTTTGGAAACTAAGTTATTCCGTCAAACTTGATTAATGATCCTACAAAATCCCTCAAATTGTATCTGACTAAACCAGGGTATTGTAGACATTCTCTCATTTCCATCCCGAAGCATCTCAAGTCTTCCATTTCTCAATAAATCTCATTATTGGTTCATTCTTCATAAACCCTATAGAGCGATTTAGCTATGATGTATATTTTGTCTACTTTACTGAATCACATGAAATTTGACCCAATTCTGGATATATAATATATGAAATGCATATGAATGGAAGAATAAAGAAGAGAGAAAATTTTCTTTTTAGCATTACACTTTACTTTTTTGCCGGTTCCATTTTTAAGATTAGGTCTTCAGGACAAAGAACTAAGAGAAATATTTTTTACCCATTTTTTAGTAGTATTCGTAGAATAAACTTGGAGTTAGGGGCGTTAACGGGCCAGGTTGGGTCAGCCAACCTTGAACCTTAACCCTTCCTTAGATATTGAAATTGAAACCCAAGCCCTACTTAAAAATCCCCAACCCTAACCTGACCCTGACAAGGCTTCGCTGAGCCCAACTTGCCTGATTGACCCTAATAGGGTAGGGTAGAGTTGGGTTGGCCCTGATTTACTTGACCTTGACCCTAATTTTTATCGTTTCTTACCTAAAGTGTTAATTTAATAATTTAAGACACTAAAAACTCATTTTTTATATATAGACAATGGATTTGAATATGATTAACTCATTATACATTGTAAACAAACCCATTACTTACAAACAAAGGCATGGTTAGTCTAAATTAGAGACCACCTATAAGAAAACGGGATCTCCTTTACTCACCAATTACTTGAAGCCTTCTACAATATTACACCGTTAATTGGAGCATAAGATCTAAGCCTTGGGAGAGACAGAGAGACAAAGACTTGGAGTCTCTTGAGCGACAATTGGAGGAAGGGGTTGAAGAGCATACACGAATGTCGACATGAGAATGTGTGATGTGGAAATACATTTGGATATTTAGGGTTAGTATGAATGGAGGGAAGGAGTTGAAGAGGATAACCGAATGTCGATGTGAGAATGTGATATGGAAATATATTTGGATATTTAGGATTAGTAGGAATGTAGGATACTCGATTGTTGCTTGCCCAAAAATGAAGTTGATTGTTACTTGGTACTTGGGGAAAAAAAATGGATACTCGATTTGGTTAAAGTCAATTTAAATATTATAATTTTAATTAAATTAAACTAACACAGGTTACTGTTGGCCCAAGGGCTAAACCTGAACCTGACCGATATTGTCTGGGCTGATTATTTTGTAGCCCAAGCCTGCCCTTCGGTTTGGAAAAATGGGGTTGGGATCGGACTGGTCTTAGGGCGGGTTTGGGTCAACAGGGTCTTGTTGACACCCCTATCGAACACTTGTAGATGTAGCTATCTCGCCATCTGCATATTTCCTCTTTTGTTGCAGTTCTACTCAGAACTACACAGTTTAAGCACACTAGTTAATATTTAATATATGGTTAAGATACCTGGTTAGGTATCTGTGTAGCAAGTTGTGTTTTGGGGTTTGCATATGAACATAATTGTTGTTACAATCGAAATAGAGAAGGATTTCTTAATGAAAAGAATGGATGAATCCATTTCATTTTCTTATGTTTTTAAGGAAACACAAATGGAGATGAAAAATCTAAGAATCCTTTATGAATTCGCAATCATAAATTCAATGGTTAGTGGTTCCAATTTGCCTTGTATTTTGGATTGATTCTGTGACAGAAAGTAAAATCCACATTTTATCTTTTGATTTCAACAGAAAGGAGAAGGGAAGTTTCTAGGCATTGTTGAGATATTATACAGTACAATCAATCAAAAGAACTCAACCAAATTCAATCGAAAAAAGAAAAAAAGGAGCTTAGGTTCAGTAATCAACCCAAAAGAAAAGGGAATATTTTCATTGATCTTGGGGTTAGTTACTAGGTTTTACCAACTGATATATGTATATATATATACAGAGTTGATGTGAGTTGTCCAAACTTTAGGAATCTCTTTATAACAAAAGGTTCTGTTTGCACTGTCAGGTTCTTTGTCAAGGAGGTTGCGTTGTGTTTTCTGACTCTACCTCAGTGGTCAATGAACTACAAATTAGACCAAATGTTTCATAGTAGGTTATGTACAGTGGTGGCTGTCTAACTCTTTCTTCTATATGTCTGGAATCTGGGTATGGCGATGGTAAAATTTTGAGTATCACATTTGGTCATTAAGAATTATATTACATGAAAAATATAAATTTACAAGATTGTTGAGTTACTCTTAATTGGTATGTGTTTACAGGGCTTGCGAATCATCTTCCTTGGCATGGTTTCTTTGAGATCATCCCAAGATCTATTGTAAATTTTTGTTATCTTTGGACTTTGGTGTAAAGTTTTTCCTCAGAGAAATGGAGGGGAAGAATAGTCATAGAATAGTTGCTGACTTGAAGAGAAAGCGTGCTGCCAAATGTGCAGCATATTTCACTGCAGCTTCTCGTACAGCGGTTCCACAGAGACCGACATTTGACTCCCCAGCCATCAAGCACTGCAGGCGGGTTAGGTCAAATACATGCAAGAACAAATCTGACCCCAACTCTGGAAATTACATAATAAAAAATTATTCAAATTTTATGAAGAGTGGATCGCTTCAGCGTTTGATGTTTTACCACTATGGTGAATGGATAGATTTCCCAAAGGATTTTCTTGAGTTGGTGAAGAAAGATTTTCGGGAAAAGAAGGCAGTCATTGAAGTGGAATCCAAGGGTTGTCGTTCATTGCTGAATTTTCTGAACATGATTCTGGTTGATCTGAAAACCGGCTTACAACAGCAAATTGCTTGGATTGATGAAGCAGGTGGCTGTTTCTTTCCGGTATCATACCCTGATCAGCAGGAAGCTCCTAGCTGTTTCCAGCCTGAACTGGAAGTAGATTGTTCACGTGTATGTCCAGAAATGGATGGGCCTCGTGAAATCAAGTTACAACTTGAGATTGAAATAACTGGGGCTGACAATGTGAAGTTGGAAGAATGTTGTGAGGAATCATATACTTGTGTAAAGCGACCTAAAATTCAGGAAAAATCTCCCAGTGACCATTATGTACTAGAAGAACATGACAGTATCAATGCCAAATCAGATTCAAAGATTGTTGAAGCTATTGGGGAGAATAGGCATTTAGGTGTCAACTCTCTTTTCCAAACAACTGGACTTGATGAATTAACCTGCGATGCTGTACAAGACATGTTCCTTCTGGGTATGGGCCTAAACTTAAGTTCACAAGACATAGTTCAGATACACTGCGACTCAAGTAATGTGTCAAAAGCTCGGTTGGAGCTTTTCCAAAAGCAGTTTGAAATTACAAGAAAGTATCGGGGTGATCCAAATATAAGATATGCATGGCTTGCCTCTTCCAAAGAAGCAGTATCCCAAATAATGGTGTATGGTCTTGGGTTAAAAGAATTCCCTAAATCTAAGCCTATGTATGGGGTTGGTGTTCATCTTTCACCGGCAAACTGCTCCTATATCAGGTATATTATTTCTCTCTCTCTCTCTCTCTCTCTCTCTCTCTCTCTCTCTCTCTCTCTCTCCCTCTCTCTTTCTCTCTCTCTCTCTCTCTCTCTCTCTCTCTCTCTCTCTCTCTCTCTCTCTCTCTCTTCCCCCCCCCCTCTCCATCTCTATTTGCGGGTGTGTATTTATACCATGCCGACAAATGGTTAGATAAAATCCATGTATAATGGTTTGAATAGATTTTGTGTTTGTTGCTTAAAAATAATATTGTCAGAGTTGTGTACATATCCTGAAGTCTGGTGATTTCTTAGAGTGAAATGTCAATCTATTAGTATTGTATTAGCCATCTTCTTCATAAATAGTTTTAATGGACTTGCCAATTGGCTGTACTAGTAGGAAAATGCTATAGAAATTGTAGCCATAGATATGGATTGTTTTCTGCTTCTTACGCTGATTTGATTCTTGTTGAGTATAGGTTGCTACCTGCTGTTGGCACGTTGGAGACAATGGCAGTTGGAAGATTGTCTAAGAATCCTTTTTTTTTTACTGCAACATTATTTCTTTTTTCTTTAAACTATTTTCTTTTGACAAGAATTCACTTTCTGTGTTCTTAACAGTGCAAGTTATTGTGATGTTGACGAAAATGGAATTCAGCATTTGGTGTTGTGCCGTGTAATTATGGGAAACATGGAACTAGTTCATCCTGGATCTGAACAGTTTCATCCGAGTAATGAACACTTTGATAGTGGTGTAGATGATCTTCAGAATCCAAAGCGCTATATAGTATGGAACATGAATATGAACACCCACATCTTTCCGGAATATGTTGTCAGTTTTAAGATGCCACCCAAAGCTGAAGGTGATTTTTACTCCTAATAGCAATTGGTTTGATGCTTGGTGATTTTGTTCTCTCTATAGTAACATAGAGGAAGATGAGCTTGAGATCATATACCAGTAAACTTGACTCAGTGACTTGATCTGGATTTTTCAATCAATTTTTAATGCCTTTGAAGGCTGCATGCCATTTAAGTATGGCTTGCGAGACCACTTCTACCATCAATCTTTTTGTGAGACTTGGATGGGTAATTTTAACGTTTATGGTAGGAAGTATTCTTGGCTTGTTTAATCTCTTGGCTCGCTGCACCCTATTCAATACGTACCGCACAAACTGAATTAACTGGGTCTGTGAGTTGGGGGCCATGACTACTTTGTGTGGCATTATATTTTTGGTGATGAATAATAACAATGAAGGTTGTAGAAATAATCTAGAATGTGCTGTTCTTTAATTTCATTATTTGCTGCAGACATATTTTAGTTAGAGATGTAGTATTTGTTTGTTTTCCTTCAGGTTTAGTTGGGAATGAAAGCAAAGTCAATGTTTCTGGGGTCACAAATTATACCTGCTGTCAAGGTCAACTTCAATCAGATTCTTGTCTAGTTGATTCGGTAAGCTTCTATATCTTCCTCTCTGTCTCTCTCTTCTATCTATCTATCAATCAATCAATCAATTTGTAATTGGGGGGGGGTACTTGTAGGAGTAGAAGTTCCAGGATTGTTCCGAGTTAGGCCAACCAATCCCTTGACTCTTCCTGCCATGAATTAAATTTAGCTGCATATGATCCATGACCCTCTTTGTGCTTCTTGTGGATTCACTTATTTAACAGAACTAGCCTTATGGCTGAATTGAGTCTTGAAGATACGCAATTTTGCAAACCAAAAGGCCGCATGTCAAACTTGACATTTTTGTTTTCTTGGGGGAGAGAAGGGATTATTAAATTGATTTAGCTGATGTGTGTAGATTTTTAAATTGGGTTTTTGTTGTTAAACTTAATGGATTTTTCTTTAGCCACTTTGTATTGGTTTGCCCTTTTTCTTTTGTGAGGTTTTAGGTGTTTTTTTTGGGGTTGGGGGGGGGGGGCGGAGGAAGGAAGTGGGTAGGGCTAAGTGTAACATAGCCATTTCTTTGTGGTTTTTGCTTATGTTTTTGGGGTCGTTCCGTCTGTTTCTCAACTCCACCTGAGTTTGTAACTTTGGGTCTCTTATTCATGGTTTTAAGCATAAACTTATCACTTGATCAGCTAGGAAAGACATTAGAATAACTGACTGCCACCAAGTTCTACTCGACTCACACTACCCCCAGTATGTCATCTTCTACTCCAAGTGTGGATCAAATAGATGCAGATATACTCAGATTGGAAGCAGAATCAGAGCAGCTCCTACAGTTCACATTTGGTCTTGGTCTTCCCTTTTATAGAAGCTGGTGTATTTGGCGGGAGCAAGGTATGCAGATCAAAGCTGTGCATATTTAAAGATTGGTTAGCCATTTGAGGTACAAAGGTTCTTGCAGTGGGAACACAGTGCCAAAAGAGTGATTCAGAAATTAGGCTCTGGAGTGATTATTGTTTTCTATATTTAGATGTCAGGAATTCTGAGGCTTCAGTTTGAAAACAGTAACGAAAAGATAAAAGCCTCTTTTGCTTTCGGTTATTCAGCCTTGGGAATTCTGAGGCTATGCTATGGAACACTAGCCGCTAAAGAAGCAATTCACAGGATATGGTGCTGGAGTGTTTGCTGCCACTGGATACGCAGCCATAAGAAACATAGAGGCTGTGCCAGTGGGAGCACAGGTTGCTAAAGGAGTAAGTTGAATCATGGGGGTCTTTTGATTCCTCAAACTCATTACCACAAACTGAAGACAGACTTGCAACAAATGGAATTTCCAGAGTGACATGCTGGAAGCATGGAGTTCCAACCGATAGCTTCTGCTTGCCAGTAGCACTCTATTTTGTCTTCAAGGCGAATCAAATAGGGCCTAATGTTGATTTTTCCTTGTCTTAACTCAAATTACCCCTGCCAGTGCTGGGAACTCTGCAATGGATGGAATTTCCAAATGGACATGCTGGAAGCATGGAGTTTTGGCAGACAACTTCTGCTTGCCAGTAGCACTACTTTCTTCATGGTGTAATAGGGCCTAATGTCGGTTTTCCCTTCCATGTAACTAATGTCGTGGAGAGGTTAGTATGAACCCTTTCCTACGGTGGAAGGTTAAGTACTACTGATTTCAATTTTCAACATGTATGATTTCAATTTTGTAGGAAGCGAGTTTTCACCAGGTATTTACTTTTGGAGACCTACATACCTAATAATATTTTCTGACATACTGGGGTTTCTCTGAAGTAAAATTTTTTGGTGTCTGTAATTCTAAGCATTCAATCTAACTTTATGTACTATTTGTTACTTTTTTGGGCTCTCACAAAGTGGGGTTCCTGATGTGTAGTCATGTGTGGCATGTATGTCACTGCTTCTTCATTTCCAATGCATTTCGTCTGAGAACTTACATTGTTGCTAATATCTCCTTCACTGTTTGAGTGTTTTCTTTACATGAAAGATCCTTTTGAATTTATGTTACTTGGAATTAGTCAGTGGATTGGGTATGGGTATGTGTTCAGGAGTTGGGTGCTGTTGCTCCGAGAATTTAAGGATCTAGGTTTATTTGCCTCTTAAATCTGTACGCTACAAGGCATTGCAAATATGTTTTGCAGGAGGCTTAAATGCATAACAATAAAGAGGTTGTATATTCTTCTTTTCTCCTCTGCCTTGTTAACAGTTATGTCCAAGTATCTATACTCAACCCATGTCCATCTCATGTTGACATGTTGTAATGGGTCATGAAGTATCTAGAGAAGAGAGATGTTAGCATATCTTAAGCAGTGTAGTGGGGTGTCCTTTTGCCATCTCTTACGTGTTACTGAGCTTATTGCTGTTACTTTTAAGGAAATAATCATCTTTAAACTTCTTTTTAGGTGGGAGATCGTCATACATTTTCATGCTTGGCAAAGAAATCTCAAATTGATAATCTTCCTGTTGGGTTTAATGTTTCAAAGGCTCCCAAATCTCCATGGATGCCTTTTCCTATGTTGTTTGCAGCCATCTCAAATAAAGTACCTCCTAAAGAAATGAAGTTAGTGAACGTACACTATGACCAATTTAGGGTATGTCCCAGAGCATGATTTATCATATTCATTTTTCTCATGCTTCGCTAAAGGATCTTGTTATATTTATTCTTCATTCTGTAATGGAATTTTTGTCAGAATAAAATGATTACTCGGGATGATTTTGTTAAAAAGTTGAGATACATAGTCGGGGACACACTGCTGAGATCCACGATAACAAGTTTGCAGTGCAAGGTAAGGTGCTTCTATTTGTTTTTTTGTTCTCAACTGATGAGTTGGTAACTGTCTGACTTGGTTCATTATTTATTTATTTATTTTTAATATATATTTTATACTTATTGTCATTATTTGTGTTACATTATAACATAACTACTTGCTACTGTAGGTTTAATCAAACGAGTATTTAGCTATTAGGTGTAAAAGAGTACTGCACCTTAATGCATTTTTGGTCTGGGTAGGAAGTAATTGGTTTAATCTTTGATTTGTGAGAAAATAACCCTAAGTATGTCTTCTAAGTTGACCCTACGTGTGAAACCGAAATGTTGCAGGATTGGGGAATGCAAGGTTAGCCAACATGTAACGTAGAACACTTAATGCATATAAATGAAAAGCTAGTGTATCAACTATCAAATACATCAAAGAACTTCAATGTCTTACAAATTTTACAACTGTTAGAAGTTTTAATAATTAGTAAGTCATAATCCATAAGTCATATGTTCACAAGAGTACATACAAGACAATCATGGAATGGGAATATGGGATCAAATCATAAAAATTCAATCAAGATCCTCCTCAGCTCCAGCTGCTCCACCACCAACTCCAGGCTCTCCAACATCAGCTCCACCACCAGCTCTAGCACTAGAACCACCAGCTCAACATATATTTACACTACACGCACGCACCAATTGTAGAACATGCTATTTGAAAAAAAATTAAAACTTAGGGAAAAATCTTACCTTTTTTGAAGATCTAATTGAAATGGACTTGAATGATGCTAGTTTGATATTGTAGATGTGTTAAAGGAGCTTGGAAGTTGAAATATAGCTAAATCCCCAAAAGTTTTAGCCAAAACTCAACTTTCCATGGAGATGGGCAAGAAATCAGTGTGAGAGAGGCGAGATATGCCTCTCTTGTATGAGCTTTTTTTTTTTTGGGGGGGGGGGGGGGGGGAGTGGTTTAAAACACCCTAAACCACTTGGCTCAACTAGAAAAAGGGGTAACTCGCTATCTCATGGCGAGATATTCCATTTCGCAGAACTCGACTCCCATCTCGTCTAGGTTGACAAAAAAAGCGCGATATCTTGCGATCTCACCGTGGATGTGTCAACTACACAACCTCAAGCAAATATTATAAGACAATAGCAATTCACTTCCAACATGCATCACCCAGCATGGCCTCTCAGCTCAACAGCATGGTGGCATGGTTCACTCCAACTCTGCAGTGACAGTGATGTGGAGGGAGGAAGAGTACTTGTCAAGATTCAAGCCATTGACCAAAGCAACTACAGAAACTGGACTGCCCAAAACTGAGCCTTCTAGTTTGGAAGGGTAAATAAGTATTTTCATCTTCAATACCAACTGTTCTAACAGAACTGGAGCTGTGTGTTGTTTAGAGTGGGGTGTCAATGTCTTAAAAGCCTCTGTTTTAGGTGCTAGGGCAATTTGGTATAGCATATGGCTTTTTGTTTCAGTGAGCTGCAAAGGCTTTGACTAGCATAAGTGGTGATACAGTATCAATAGACTCATTCAATGGTTCTGGGCCAACATTAAAAAACTGGTCAAATGGGGTCTGGTCCAACACGAGTTGGACTTAAGTATATCAGTTTTAATTTAGTCTTTTATTTGTTTTAGTATTCCTGTGTAAGAGTGAATGAGAATTTGGTTTGAACTATGTTTTGATTCAACTAGGATTTGTGTTCTATTTTTTTTTATTTAGCTTCTATAAGGATACAGTTTCAGATTGAATATAGATGAGCTGAGTTTGGTTGTGAAGATATCTTTCCCCTGTCCCTACTTCCCCTTTCTTTCTTTTCCTATTTTTCTAATTAACCCTCTGTGAGAGCCCCCACCCTAGCCAGGCCTGCTTAAAGTCAGGGTGTCAAATCCAACCAGAGCATACACGACTGGGGGAGGGGGAGTCGATTAAGTTATTGGTTGTATTCAGTTTGGTTTTTTCTGGAGCTTGTCTGAAGGTCAAATGGACATGAATGTTCAAAAAATAAATATATATCTAAACTGAACCAGTTATAAACTGATACTGGACTGACTGATAAGATACTGTTTAGCCAATCTGTAAAAAAGTTAATTAAAAAAAAATCAGAATCTAACCATTGTGTCTGATTTGGTTTTACCTGCTATGTGTTTTAGAAGATGGAAAAAGAGAAACCCCTGATTAGATTGATCAAAACTCAAGACTGAACCAAGAAGTTCTCTATGAAGAGGGCTAAATATTTTGCAGCCCTTGGGTATATGATGTAATCCGGTGTAAGTCTTGTTTATGGTTCTTCATGAGCCCCACAAATGGTAAAACGGACGATAATATGACAAGCTCAAATTTGAAATGTTTTAGGACAATTTTAGAACCTTTGAAGAAAACAAACGGAATGTGAGATCTAGCGGTAATTAATTGACATTAATGGTGGAGCTCAGCATAACTGTAAGTTTGCTTCACTGTGGTTTGGGAGACTTGTGCATGTGCGAATAAGAAGGCTCAAGCCTTCAACTTCAATGTAACAGGACAGCAGTAGAGACTTTCTGGTTTGAAGTTTTTCTTGGAACTACAGTCACATTTTGGAATTATAGATAGAGATTCTTATCCCTATGGGCCATCAAATTGATTCGACAGGCAAGAGAATAGATTTTAGTAATGGAAGCCAGGTCTACTGGTAATCTCAAAATGGTTCCTAAATTGTTCAGCTATAAAGATTATGCCCTCTTTATTTGACTGGTTAAGTTGCCATTAGAAGATTAACCCTTGCACAAAAAGGTAACTTAATTAGGTTCAAAGAAGATTGTTGGCTCATGGCTGTCCCAGTGTCTGGGCGAATCAATGTGGCTTGTGGGCAGGGGGGGGGAGGGGAAGTGAGGCAGCACTAGGCTAACTTAGTACACATTTTGAGATATGGCTGAGTGCTGGGTTCTTACTTGTTCTTTTCCCTCATTTGTTTTTATGCAAGTGTTCTAACATGTCTAGAAAATGTTCAAGACGTGCTCTGGTGCTTTGGTTGGAACTCTTCCTAGTGTGCAGTATATCCAGACACAATCCATTTCCCTGTGCTTTGCATGTCAGCTAATTGATCTGTCGTTCTGTTCCAGTGATTTTTGTTTTGATTGTATTTGTAGATGGATTCAAAGCATGAGGATTCAGAATCATGGAATCAAGTTGAAGCTTAGTTATGTCCCAAATCCGCTGCTGCAGCAACCTCTCAAATGTGTCGACATGATGTGAATTACAAACTGGCATGCGATTGGTGTGGTAATCTGGATTATAGATTAATCAAATTTATTGTTGGTTTGTTACCAGGCAATGCGCTATTGCATGAATTATTAGCCCTTTTACTATGAAATGTTTACTATCGTTGTCTCTGGCATGTTTGTCGTCTGCGATACTGGTTAAATTGTGTGAACCACCTCACATAACAGTTGACCTCCATATAATGATGGAATTATCCTTTATAATTACCCAGACGTTTATCTGGTGATGGTGATGGTTGGATTCCATTCTCTGAGGTCTGTGATTTAGATGGGTACACTTAAAAAGGAGTATTGAGGTAACTTGTCTGGCATTTCATTTAACCGTATAAGACTTCGGTACAGCTCTTGTAGTGTTTTAGTTTTTCTTCTTTGCCTCTGTGATGTCAGATGGCCATCGTCGTGGCTATCATCTGAGGTGGGAGTTGGTCATGCACTAGCTGGTGGTTGACTTTGGACTAAGAATATGAATTTGTTTTAGGTGGTGTGATTTTGAATTTGGATTTGTGCGTGACTTGGTCAACATGTTGAGACATTTTTTGGGGACATTGGATGCTGCCTGTCTGGAAAATATCGCACTGGTGAACCGGCATTTTCCTTTTTCTGGTATGGGTGAGATTTTATGTATTGAAACACCATGTCAAAGGCATTTTAGTATATATACCTTTGAGAAGCTACGTGATATGAAAGATATACACTCGGCCAGGTGAAACTGTACCCGGGATAAATAACTGGTTTGTTGGTCGGGATGTAACTTGGTCACGCAACCTTAATATTGAACACTCCATTCATGCTAAGGCAGCGCCGACACAAATGGGAGGTCCACCCCAAAGGCAAGTCAAGCGGGACCGTTATCGGGACCCTGTCGGTGCTAAGTAAGGTAAACAACACACTATTTAACAAGAAATCGATCTTTAGGTAAAACACAAACATTTTTTGGCTAATCTTTGAGCAGCATTTGCTTGGGACCTTAATCTAATCACCAACTGACTCAACAATTGGAGGCGGCTGCTCGACATCCTAGCCGTCCTGCGTCTAACCCCTTTTGCAGGCTTTGTCATCATCAGACTCGGAATACCATTTGGTAGTCAATCCAGGTTAGTCGGGACCAAGATTAGATCCAAGACGCAACAATCTTTGGTGCTGTCTATGGGAACGAAAAGCAAGTCAAGTCATGGCGAGATGAACAATCAATAACGGACGAACAACTCAGCAGAATACTACAACTGGTGACCTGAATCCAGACAGTCAAAATCTCTGGGAAGATGGGGCCGAGCACTCCAACCGAGTAGATGGACGTGAAGGAGAAAATCGGGCTGCCCAGGTTCTCTATGGAGAGGGCATGTCGACGAGACCTCAAGAGCTTGCCACCGTCGTGGATTTGGACAAAATTCGAAAAAGTATGCTTGAGATGCAAGGAGTACTGAGAGGACTGGTACACTAGGTTGGAGTCCGGCAAGGACCTCCACCCAACACTCAAGCGGGAAGGTTGCATTGAATAGCCCGTGCTGCGAGGGGTACCAAGCCTCAAGGTGGAAACTGGGGTGGAGATCGGGTTGATGGACAACGAGAGACTCGACTAGGTGCCAAGTGGATTGAAGACTAGAAGACGGAACAAGAGTCGGCGCCTTCAACCGTCTCTTAGGACCCAGACAAACCCGGGACCTACCCCAAAGAAGCCGCCGATCGAGAATGACCAAGAGGTAGATAGTCACCCTCAAGGATCTCGATCGAGAACGGCGTCCCAAACACAGTCAGTCCGAGCAAGCACCATTTCATCAGAGAGGAACCAATCAAGACAGAACTGGTTATGAAGGCAAGTAGCAGAAGTTGAACGAAAATTGGAAGATCAGGACCACGATGAGGATTTCGATGTCGTAGGCCGGAAGCCATTTTCGAATGAGATAATGAACGTGCCTCTCCCATCCAACTTCATCATGCCAACCTTCACCCCTTTCGAAGGAAAAACCAACCCGAAGGAGCATGTCAGCTACTTCAAGTCGGTCATGACTATCCCAGGTTGGGAAGGCTAACTGCTTTGTCGTGCCTTCCCAACATCACTAAAAGGACCAGCGATGAAACGGTTCAGCAGTCTAAAACCAGGCTCTATCAACAATTTCAGAGAATTAGCTCGGAAATTCATAGCCCGATTAAGGAGCACGATCGAGAGCAAGAAAACTTCCGACAATATGTTTGCTATCAAACAGGGCAGAAACGAGTCCATCTGGAACTACTTAAAACTATTTGATGAAGTAGCCATTGAGATCGAGGAATTGGACGATCAAGTGGCGTACAACGCGTTGTGGAGTGGCATCACCTATAAGAGACTCTTGGAGGTCCTATTGACAGATAAACCGAAGACATACGGGACCCTGCTCCGTAAGTGTCAAAAGCAAGTCAGTGATAAACGCTTGAGTGAAAGATGATAAATAGCATAAGCCGGAATGGGAGAGAGATGGTCACTCCAACACTCAGGAAAGAGGATCCATAGGTAAATGGAAGAGGCAATTCAGTCGAGACGGATACACACCTCTCTACTCCAAACCCTTAGAAATCCTCATGCAGATTCGGGAAAAAAGTCCCTAAAATGGCCCAAGAAAATGCATTCCCGCTCAGAAGACTAGCACAGGAATAAATATTGTCGGTTCCATAAGGACTATGGTCATAACATGAACGATTGCCGCAGTCTTAAGTCAGAAATTGAAAAATTGATACAGGAAGGCAAACTCAACAATTTTGTGAGGGGGTCGGGACGTCCTAGGAACAAGTCACCTGAGCCTCGAAAGAGACCCCGATCACAAAGTCCGGTAGAAGTGGTAAAGAAGACCACAAGGGAAAAGAATGGGAGGAAACTCCCGTCTACGTCATATTGGTGGGCCCGACTGTGGAGTCAATCAAAAAGGCGAAACAAAAAGCCCGGTCCGTGGGAGCAGTGCATCTTCCTAAGAAAAGATAGAACTGAACCTGTCTCAAACCAATCACCTTCATAGATGAAGATTTGATCGGGATAACCACCCCTCACGACGATGTGATCATCGTCAAAATAAAGCTAGCCAACCGGGAAGTTCATCAGGTCTTGGTTGACATCGGCTCCTCAGTTGACCTGCTGTCGTTCAAAGCCTCTTCAAAAGATTTAAGCTAGATGACGATATGCTAACTCCTTGTGCAACCCCTCTATACAGATTCGCAGGGTCTTCAGCCATTGCAGAAGGAACGATCCTTCTCGACCTGAAGATCGGGACATCCCCCGAGGGCACACTTGTTCGGGTAAATTTCATGGTAGTACGAGACATGTCGACATATGAAACTCAAATTCCCAACCGAGGTAGGGGTGGTGCAAGTCCGACCAATCCACATCCCAACAATGTTATGTCAATTACCTAAAGCAAAAGTGTAGGTCCGAGAAGTCGGGAAGGGCCCTGACCATCGAAATCCGGGACGATTAGGACTAGGACAATATGCAAAGAGCTGAGCCAGTGGAAAAATTAGAAAGGATCCAACTATACATGGATAACCTTGAGCGCGGGACCATGATGGGGTTTAAGTAGCCCGAATCCTTCAAGAAAGAGCTGACCGAGTTCTTGCAGGACAATTCAGATGTCTTCACATGGTTGGCGAATGACATGCCCGGGATTAACAGGAGGGTAGCTGAACACAAATTGTGGATTTAGAAAGATGCAACCCCGATCATCCAAAGGAGGCGAAATTTTTTGATAGAAAAGCACGAGGCAATTAGGGTAGAGACTTGAGGAGTTGGAACAATCGAGCTTCATTGAGCCGATCGAGTGCCTGACCTGGTTAGCAAATGTAGTAATGGTAAAAAGGCGAACGAGAAGTGGAGGATGTGTGTCGACTACACAGACCTCAACAAGGCCTGCCCAAAAGATTGCAACCCACTACCGAGAATAGATCTACTCATCGACGCAACACCCGGGCATGAGCTTCTTAGTTTTATGGACACATACTGTATAACCAAATATTAATGAACATAAACGATGAAAAGCACACCTCGTTTATGACCGATTGTGAAAGCTAATTCTACTGGGTGATGCTATTCGGATTGAAGAATGCCAGCCCAACCTATCAGAGAGCCGTAAACAAAATCTTTAAAGAACAAATCGGGAGGAATATGAAGGTATACATTGATGATATGCTCGTGAAAAGCTTGGCCCACGCAAAACATTTGGCAAACTTAGAAGAAGCATTTGACATGTTATGGACTTACCGAATGCAATTGAACCCGGACAAGTGTGCATTTGGCCCCAAAAAAATCAAAGCCCTGATAGAAATGCAGCCCCCTAGAATAGTGAAAGATATCCAATGTTTGATCGGGAGAGTGGTCGCGCTAAACCAATTTATTTCCCGGGCTGGGGAAAAGTGTAACTCATTCTTCAAAGCACTCAAAGCCACACCAACTCGGGGAGAAAGCATATGGACTAAAGAGTGTCAGCAAGCCTTCAAGGAGCTTAAAAGGTCGCTCGGGACAACCCCCGTTTTGGCCCGACCTATTCCTGGGGAGAGTCTCACCGTTTACCTAGTCATCTCCCCGACCGCAGTAAGCACAGTCCTGGTCAAGGGAGAAACAACCCAAAACCCGGTCTACTATGTAAGCCATATGCTCATTGATGCGAAGACATGGTACTTAGACATTGACAAGCAAGCCTTAGGCCTATTTTCAGGCACACCCGATCACAGTACCGACTAACCTCTCACTCAAGAAAATCTTGCATAGACCAGATGTGGCCGAGAGAATGGTCGGATGGGCGGTCGAGCTCAATGAATATCAGATTGAGTTCAAGCCAAGGACGACCATCAAGGCCTAGGTCCTGGCTGACTTCATTTTGGAAAATAGCGTCCCTTGGACAATAAATGACTGGCCCAATCAACCCAACGATACTGAGGTACTATGGTTGTTACATGTAGACGATTCAAGCAATTGTTCGGGATCAGGAGCAGGATTGAACCTAAAGAGCTCGGGTAGGAAATTTTAGAATCAACTATGCGCTAAGGTTCAACTTTACTACATCCAATAATGAAGCTGAATACGAGGCTATCCTGGCCAGCCTGCACATGGCCTAGGCCCTAAGAGCTTGGGACTTGGAAATTAGAAGCGATTCCCAACTGGTCTTAAATCAAATCAAAGTAGAGTACATTGCAAAAGATGATCAGATGGTAAAATACCTCGCGAAGGTCGGACAATATCAGGTGGAATTTGATAGGGTCATTTTCAGACAAATACCCTGAAAGGAAAATGAATAAGCCGACGAATTATCCCGACTTTCTACAGCCAAGTACAAAACACTCGATTCGGCAATTTGCATAGAGGAGCTAAATTCCCCAAGCATACAGGAGGTCGAGATCATGGAGATCGGGCAGGAACCCGATTTTGGATGAGCTCGATTATATCTTACCTGTATTAACTCCCGACTGATCAGAAAGAGGCTAGAAGAATCGAAACCAAGGCTGCAAGGTTCACAATCTTGGATGACCAACTGTATAAGCGCTCATTCACTGAACCCCTCTTAAAGTGCATTGGCCCATCCTGAGCCAAGTACCCAGTGACGGAGGTCCACGAAGGAATATGCGGTGCTCATATGGGGGGAAAGCCCTGGCGCAAAGATCCTGAGATCAGGACTCTACTGGCCAACCATGTAGCAAGACTCCCTCAACTACGTTTGCAAGTGTGAGCAATGTCAGAAACAAGCCACTGTCCTGAGAGGACCTGTTGTACCTCTCACCCTGATCTTATCCCCGACCCCTTTTGCTATGTGGGGGATGGACTTAGTCGGGAAATTACCCAAAGTCACAAGGAGGTCGGGAATTTCATCCACAAAAAGTGGTGGGGACTACATCTTTCTGAATCCATAACTTGTGTTTAGCTACTATAGCTCGAAACATAAGAACAAGTCCAATGTAAAAAGAAGATTACAAAAAGACAAGTACAAAACAGCTCGGGATCCACATGCATCCTGTAATTGATATACCGACGCATCTTCGAACTCTTTGATCCTGACTTTGCTCCCCTGATGCTGTAATTGATATACTAGAGCTCCCTCGGATACTGTAATTGATGTACTAAAGCATCTTCGAACTCTTCGACATCGACATTGTTCTTCAGCTCTGATGCTTCACTCTTCCTTCAAGATTGGCTAGGGGAGGACACTACCTCAGTAGTTTAAGTCGGGAGGCCAATGTCGGAAGACATGTTAGTGTCAACAACGGTGTCCCTCAGGGTTTCACCACCTTCAGCTTGAAGTTCGTCGGTAGACACAGCTTCAGTCTCTTCCTCGGGAGAAGGGGGATCTATGAAGTCGATAGGATCGGGAATTTCCACCACAGGCAACTCGGGAAGACCCTTGGACGAGGCATCTGGAGTTCATCAAAAGTCCTTGGGTCAAGGACTGAATGCAGCTTCCCTATGTCCAGAAGGGAAGTCTGCTGCAAGGCGAGTTTAAAAGCATGATCCCTCCCCCTCTTAAGAGCAAAGACCGAAAGGGCTAATTTCAGTCCTTAAATTGAAGGGGTGCCAAAGTATTCCTCCAATACCTTTCTTCTTATTGCCTTGGGAGTTCCCCCCAGAGAAGTGGTTTTCAAATCCTCGCCCGCCTTCTTCAGCTCCTCATTTTTAACTGAATCTTCATCCGGTAAAGCTTTGGCCTTCTCTAGATCCATAGAAATTTCCTAAGTTTCTCGAGAGACTTGCTTTTTTCTTTATACTTCCCCCGACTCTCTTTAAGCTCAGATTTCTCCTTCTTTAGAGACGCCACTTCCCCCTGGAGCCCCTTGAGCTCCTTCTTGGCCTGATGAGAACTATGGTTGGCCTGCTGACAGAGCTCCTGGGAGAGTTTCAACTCCTCTGATTGGCGATGGGCCCAATCTATCACCTCAACAAAGCAATGGGCCGCCCCTAGCCAAATATCTGAGGAAAAAACAAGACAAAGTTACAAGGTTACAACAAGTATGAGAAAGCTCAGGACGAAACGAAAAAAACACAATCTTACCTGTAAGCAGGAGTACTTCCTCTCGGGAATTCTTCAGATAATCCTGATCCAAAGGGAGGGTAGAACTCTCAATCCAACGCTGAGAAACGGCCGGGTCCGCAAAAACTAAGTCTCGACCAGTCAAGTTCCAATGAGGGGTGAAAACACCAGAAGACCCAATGTGAGAGTCAGACTCATGAATCCTCACCTTCTTGGCCGGAACGACCCGAGGAAGATCCTCAATTGGGACGTCATCCCCCTCAAGGATCACATAAGCAACCCTCTTCCTGGGGCTTTTTGGAAGCCTTGTAGTAGCAGCGGGAGGCCTAGCAGCAGCAGCATCAGCAAGGGCGGAAGCAGGCTTCGGTTTGACGGTGGCTTCTTGGCCAGAGCAAAAGATATGTTCCCACTGGCAGCAGCAATCAGCGCTTTGAGAGGAACTTCTTTCGACATTGCAAAATAAAGGAAAATAATTGGGTCAAAGATTGGAATACAGAAAAATATAGACAAAACATGTGCGAGGGGCTCACCCAGGGTGATACCCCACAGATGCAAAATGGGCACATATTCCATGGAATATTCATGGACAGCAAGCGAGTCTCCCTCCACCCGGTTGATTTGCCCGACGATATCTTCCTCCTTGGGATCAAGACCAAATGGGAGATTCAATTGGTCAACCTCCTCCCTCGTCCTCTCTCGGAAGCCAGTGATGAAAGGCTCGGGAGAAGGGGGACGAAAAAAAGTAGAATTCCTTCCACTTCTTAGTAGTGGACCCGGAGAATCCTTTTCGACAAAATTCCCTTGAAACTCAAGAGCCGAAGATGGCCTTTTGGCCAAGTAATACTAGCCCCGCTGAGAATGGGGATGGAGCATGAAAAAACTATGGATCAAACCGGAAGTTGAGACAATGCCCAAGTTGTGACAAAAAGCACAAAACCCAATGATGTTACGCCAACTATTCGGGCTAAGGTTGGCTGGGCTAAGGTTGGGGCTAAGGGAGAAATTATTCAAAACATCTACAAAAAGGGAATGAAGAGGAAGACGCAACCCCTCGATGAATGCATCACAATATAGTGGATAGAAACCCCTCGGGGTACTATTGACCCAATCACGCTTACCTGGGAGGCAAACTTCATACCCCTCGGGAATGTGAAAATATGTAAGAAATCTACTCATATCAGACAAAGTAAGAGACCATGGATAGAATTCGGGTCTTGAGGTCCACTGCACAAAATCTACATGCCAAGGCATTCGTGGCTCGGCTTGGGCCTGAGCCAAAGCACTAGCACTTAGCTTTTTTCTATCAGGCTTACGAGGAACAAGACCACCAAACCTGCTCGGACTCTAAAACGGAAGGCGAGGAACAGAAACCCTAGATCAGGAAGAAGGGCTGGCTCGGGAAGAAGACGTTGGTCCCGATCGGGAGGAAACACCCAGTAAATCAACATGTCTGTAAAGACCACTATGAAGGGAAGTGGAAGGACAAGCAGACCCGTCCTCAGGATCAGACACATCCCGAGAGATTGCACTAGGGTTCACTTTGCTTGGAATGGAGAACGAGCTCGCCTGGTTGGTTGATGCAATAAAAGAACGCACCATCCCGACTAAATCTTCAAATTCCCTCGGGTCATCGTCAACAGGACTGTAACCAGGGGATTGGTCGGACACGTCCTCCGAGGATTGCTCGTGAAGATCTTTTAAACGATCTCCCGCAAGGTTGACAACTCTTGTTTGGTCATTGTCACCCTCACTGACATAGCCCTCCTGGGCAGGACGAACTTTCTTCCCTGGGATCTTAGGCAAACTAGATCTAAAACCACCTTTTGGGAGCATAATGGAAAATGAACTTATTGATCAAGAAAATTAGAAGACAACCGAAGCCAGAGATCGATCAAGAGCGATAAAAGTGATGTGCTCGCAAACAACAATGGAAGGGGGTATTTATACCTCCGAAAGAGAAGGAAGTAATCTCAATCGGACGACTCAGAAGCGACGAGATCAACAACCCAGATTGCGAGACATTTGAGCTTCCCGAAAGAGCCATTATGGCCAACTGCCCTGAAAAATGACGTGGCGACACTAGATTGGGGCTAATGCCTGGGGAAGCTTAACATTCAAATATCCAACGAATTAGAACGAGAGTAACATTGAGACTTGTTACGCTGACCTAGTTCCCGATTTTCTCTACCTTGTTCGATGATATCAACCATCGCACGTGCTAGGGGGTTGGTGATATGGAAGATACACACTCAACTTGGTAAAACTGCACCCGAGATAAACTACTGGTTTGTTGGTCGGGCGTAACCCGGTTGCACAGCCTTAATATGGAACACTCCATTCATGCTAAGACAAAGAAGGCAACAACGACACAAATGGGAGGTCCACCCCAAATGCAAGTCAAGTGGGACCGTTATCGGGACCCTGTCGGTTCTAAGTAAGGTAACCCACTTACTATTTAACAAGGAATCGATCCTTAGGTAAAACACGAACATTTTTTTGGCTAATCTCTGAGCAGCATTCGCTCAAGACCTTAATCTGATCACCAACTGACTCAACCATTGGAGGCGGCTGCTCGACATCTTAGCCAGCCGTCATCTAATCCCTTTTGCAACCTTTGTCATCATCAGACTTAGAATATCATTCAGGAGTCAATCCAGCTTGGTTGGGACCAAGATCAGATTTAAGACACAACAGTACAACAAGTGGAGATGAAATGGTTTGATAGTGTAACAACCCCCGTATTTCTAACCTGGGATCCGTATTGCAGGTCCAAGAACCCGAAGGTCTAGCTAGGTAAATTTGTGGAGTGTCCGGATTAAAGGTAAGACCTCCCCCATGTGTTGATTAGGGTTAGGTTGTACTTTGGACTTCAACTCCCTGAGCAAAGCACCCTTGTATAGCAATATACTAGGGGGCGGTTGTTAGTGGCGGTTGATTGGACCATGCGATCTCCTGGTCCTAGTTGCGGGGTTTTGCCCTATTGCCCCCAGACTTCTATAAATAGCAACCCTTGCCTCTTTTACGAATATTATATTCGGGATTGCTATTTTTGGTGGTTAGGTGGTAGTAGAGACGTGCTGGAAGGTGATGAAGTGCTGCTGGTGATCTAGAAGCTTTTCCCTCCTATTCTTGCTGATTTGGTTGAGGTAAGTGATTCCCTATTCACTTGTTCTCCTCGTTCAGCCATTGAGTAGTGTAGTAGTGACCTCTCTTTGGTTGTTCATGATCCTCTCATTACAGTACCTACCTTTTTAATGCTCTTGATGAGATTTGGTCCAAAAACCAAACCTTGCTTTCATGAAAATGATTGATCTAATCAAGGCGAGGATTTTGGGTAACCAATTTATTTTAATTGATAGGTTTTGTGTTACCCCTTGCTTACGGGTGTGTTAGGTTCGAAATTCGGATTGAGATCATCCCAAAATCAGATTGAAAACGGATGATCAAAAGCTTGAGTTTCGGATTGAACTCACTGTTTTTGGGGCGGTTGCTCAAGGCGGTCGCTTGAGCCAAGCGACCGGCTGGTTTCTAGAGAGCAAGTAACTTCTGGCCTTCGTCCAATTTGATTCATTTGACTTATGTATTATTGTAACCCTGTTTATAGGTTTCCTCTGTTTCTAGTAAAAGTCTTATAATTGTTTCTGGTTTGCAATCTAGAGGATTTCTACTTATTTACAGATAAGGACATACAATCTTGTCTTTATGAAATGACTTGAACATGCTAGTCCAATGTCTTTCATTACTATTTATTAACTATATATAACATGCTGATTATACCATACACTTGCTGTTTGCATTGTCGTGATATGTACTTTATCAATTGTGATTATGGTATGATGATGATGATGGTTTGTGGTTCTGATGGAAAGGATATTCCAGTAGGATATCTAGGCTTGAAATATCAGAGGGCTATGGTATGGAACACATGCTCGTTGATGTCTCTAGCACTATCATAACTACTGGATGACATACCTAGGTAGAGTCTAGAGTTGCATGGCTAGGTACCCCACATACTAATACCCTTTTGGTAGGGGAAATGAAACCGGATGACCCGTGACGATGGTGATGTGACTCTGTTTCATCCTACAACCGAACCAGTCCCATGCAGAGACTCAGTGGTCCACTATTGGTCATACAATGGTAGGGTTGCATATGTTAGGTTGGACTCATGGACGTCCAAGGAGCGGACAGGGTGTCGTGAGGAGTCATGAGAGCTTTCCGCCCCAACAATATGTGGATGACCATTCGACTATGGAATGGAGTCCAATAGCGGTAGCCAGTCCATGAGGGTTCTCATTCCTAGGTTGCGAAGGATACTGAACTGAGTTGGTTGGTGCCATAGGGGATGTATTTAGACTTCATGTAGTATGTCACCATTATGACTTGCATTGGATTAGAAACTCCGACATGCGCCAGTACTCATGCTAATGGTCGTTGTGAGAGAATGTTGAGTTAATCCTAGCCATGGTTTGAGAGCCAGGTGTGGACTTACCCTTTTACCTAGGATCCCTACAGAGGTAGCCAATCCTTGCCGGATTAGAGTGATTAGACCTACCCAAAGGAGGGCTGGTGTACAACTTAAATCATGTCAACTATTAGATACTGGCATGGTTAGATCTTAGTGGCATTCACATCCTTGCACTTTATACATATCATATATGCATTTCTGATGGTTTGACATATGGATGAGAATTATGTTGTTCTTACTGAGTTCGTCAGAATTGATTCCTTGATTTTCTATGTTATATTAGCTTGTACAGATGGAGGATATGCGCCGGAAAATGGATTGGTTTCCTATGAAGGAGCCTTCTTGTATGAAGAGGATGTGACATCGGCAATGGGAAATGGAGACAGCCTGTGCGGGAGCTCCTGTGAGTGCATGGAGTGCGTTTATAGCACCCATTGATGGACGGAGGAGACAGGTTGCCAGGCAATTTGCCCATCGTATGGAGAAGAATTGGAGAACCCCTCACCTTGATAAACTTGAGTCCAAGTTCTTAGCTTTAGAGAAAGAAACTGGAAAGAAGATTATTTAATTCTTTTTATTGCTTCCCGCTGAACTCATTATTTTTTTGATAGTTTATTCTTTCCTTGATTATTTTATTGGAGTATTTGGACTCTTGTAATCTTTTTATTTAATTATTGAACTTATTCCTGCTCATGATTATCTTCACTTGCATTTATTATTACTGATTGGTAAGATCGTGGATCCTGTGACCGATCACTCCCATGGGTTGTCGGGCGGGTAACCGAGACTGGCGGGTGGGGTGTGACAGATAGCCTCCTCAGTTTCTAAGTGGTTAAAATTTTGAACTCAGAATAGCTAGAGCTAGATTTGATAGATGGGAACTTTTTTATCATTACTTTGTGCGCATGTATCTCCAATTGGTCGACCTGAACCTGCATTGTATAAGGATGAATAAGAAGCAACGGTCCGAGTTGCAAATCAATCAAAATAATCTCAACATGAAATAAAACTCGCCTAGGTTTGACACTATTGTTTGGTGGAATTACATAATGTTCATTTCCGACAAGAAAATGGACTATCTATTTCTCTTTGGATGAAGGACACCTATCCATTAGTCAAATTCAAAGGTTGAGGTAAGATTTAGAAGATAGATTTATTTATTTATTTTAATTTAATATCAACCTTTGAATGTGATTGATCTTCATCTAGAGGGAAATGTATGGTCTATTTCTTTCATCCAGAGGAAATAGATGGTCCATTTTCGACAAAAGAAATGGTTTGGAAATGGACCTGATAAAATTCTTCCGTTTGGCTGTTTAACGGTTAAGGAGAGATCACCATTTTACCTCAATTAAAAAATAAAATTGTAATGTTAATATGTGTTGTAGTGTGAGGAATTGCTCCTCTAAAGTATATTATTCACAAGACCCCAATAGGGTATTTATAGATATAACCTAATTAAGTCCTATACTAAGTAGGATAAGAAAATATAAAACTAATAGAAATAAAACTCTAGACTTATTAGGAAACATAATCCTTGGTCCTCTTAAGCAAGGTTCCGGTGTCAAAACCTTGTGGATGCAAAAAATCCTTGTTGGGAGACTCACCCACCACAGCCAGGTGTGCGACCCGGGTCGAACACCGGATTAGTCAGAGCAAAGCCTTGGAAACCGGGGTTGGCAAACCAAAAAAAGAAGAACACCTCAGTCCATGTTTTCAACACTCCCCCTCAAGTTTGAGCATATATATTTATGATGCCTAACTTGCTCATAATGTAATTGAACATCTTCGTGCTCAAGTTCTTTGTGAGCACATCAGCCCGTTGCTCATTTAAAGTAACAAAGGTGATATGGATCAGCCCAGCCTCAACCTTCTCTTTGATGAAATGTCTGTCAATCTCCACATGCTTAGTCCTATCATGTTGTACTGGGTTATGAGCTATACTGATTGCTGACTTACTATCTGAGTATAACTGTATAGGAACCTCCAAATCTGTCCCAACCTCTTGAAGCAACCCTTTAAGCCATAGTACCTCACAAATGCCTTGAGCAATCGCCCTAAACTCGGCCTCGGCATTGGACCGCACAACCATAGCTTGTTTCTTGCTTCTCCAAGTCACAAGGTTACCTCCCACATATACACAATACCCAGAGGTAGACCTCCTATCATCTAGACATCCTGCCCAGTCTCCATATGTATAGGCCTCAATTTTCAAATGTCCATGAGCTGAAATTAAAATTCCTTTTCTTGGAGTAGTCTTCAAGTATCTCAAGATCCGATATACTGCATCCAAATGTGAGGAATAGGGATCATGCATATACTGGCTAACAAGACTAACTGCAAATGTGATGTCAGGTCTAGAGTGAGATAGATAGATCAACTTTCCCACTAATTTTTGATACCTTATCTTGTCAACTGGTTCTCCTTCATTTGCCTTCAAGTGTAGATTAGGCTCAATAGGAGTCTCAACAGGCTGACATCATAGCATTCCACTTCCTCTGGGATAGAGATACATCGCTAGTAGAATATGCCAACTCTAAATCTAGGAAATATCTTAGTTTTCCCATATCTTTGATCTCAAATTCAGTTCTTAAAAAATTCTTTAATGCTGAAATCTCATCCTCACTATTGCTTGTGATTACAATATCATCCACATATACTAAAAGTATAGTAGTGTGACAACCATCTCTTTTAATAAACAAAGTGTGGTCTGCATTGCTCTGCTTATAGCCATTAGATATCATTGCCTTATGGAACCTTCCAAACCACGCTCTTGGAGATTGCTTCAACCCATATAAAGACCTCTTTAACTTGCACATTTTCCTATAAGTCTCTGTAGTAGAATACCTAGGTGGTATATCCATATATACCTCTTCTTAGAGTTCTCCATGCAAAAAGGCATTCTTCACATCTAATTGTTGTAAACTCCACCCTTTATTAATTGCACATGAAATAATAATATGAACTATGTTCATCTTTGTAATAGGGGCAAATGTCTCCTGGTAGTCAACGCCATAAGTCTGAGTGAAACCTTTGGCCACCAATCTTGCCTTGTACCTTTCAACAGTCCCCCATCTACCTTATACTTGATCACAAACACCCATTTGCATCCAACAGTCTGCTTTTCCTATGGGCAAAGTCACCAAGTCCCACGTTTTGTTTTTTTCTAGAGCTTGCATTTCCTCATCCATAGCTTCTTTCTAGTTTAAGTGAGATAATGCCTCCTACCAAGTGTTAGGAATAGAAGTAGAGGACAAAGAGGAAATAAAACTTTGAAATTTTGGAGATAGAGACTGATATGAAACATAATTGGAAATAGGATGTTTGGTGCAAGTTCGAGGCTGCTTTCTTAATGCAATTGGTAAGTCCAAAGTAGGATTAGAAGAAGGGTCAAAGACAGACTCACCTGGAGGAATGGATTGTTCAGGGCCAGGAACCAAAGCTTTTGATTGGCTTGGTTCAAAGGGGTCACTTGTTGCTTTCTTTGATAGGTCTTTAGAGGTCTAGTCTCCCCCTGTATATCATCCATCAGCTATTCCTGTCTAGTCATTCCATCTTCCAAAGGAGGATCATTTGTAGGAATCTCAGGAGAAATATCGAAAGGATGAATTAACACTGGAACCTCTTCACTAAAATCTCCCCCTGAAGAGGTGTAGGGAAGAAATAAGAAATTTGTTCCCGAAACACAACCTCCATAGAGATGAAAAAACGACAAGAACTAGGATGGTAACACTTATACCCCTTCTGAGTTGGTGGATAACTCAAGAAAATGCACTTTAACCCATGAGGATCTAACTTTCCATGAACATGGTGGTTCTGGACAAATGCAACACATCCAAAAACCTTAGATGAGACTATAAAGACTGCTGTCCCTAAAAGAACCTCAAGGAAATAGCATTGGTCTAAGACTCGGGAAGGCATTCGGTTAATTAGACATGCCATAGTAAGAATGGCTTCACCCCAAACAAGAGGCATATGCATAGAAAACATGAGGGAACGTGCTACCTCAAGTAGATGTCTATTCTTGCATTCGGCAACCCCATTTTGAGGTGGAGTTTTAATGCAACTACTTTGGTGTATGATGCCATGGTTTGCTAAGTAGGAAGGGAATGCGCCTCCCAAGTACTCAGTTCTATTATCCAAACGAAGGATTTTGACTATCGCCCCATACTGAGTCCTAATCATATTATGAAAAATTTGAAAGTATGAGAAAACGTCACTTTTTTGGTGAAGTAAACCCATGTGTGGTCCTAGTACAACAGTCAATAAAGGTAACAAACCATCTATGACCAGATATAAACACGGTTCGAGAAGGACCCCACACATCAGAGTAAATGACTAAAAAAGGAATTTTACTACGATTATCTGAAATAGGGTAAACATGCCTGGTTTGTTTGGCCAAAATACATGCCTCAGAATAAAAATCATTCAAATTATACCTTTTAATCAGATCAGGAAATAATTTGGACAAAATAGGTAAAGGAACGTGGCTAAGACGATTATGCCACTGTAATAAGGTAAAAAGTGTAGGAGAGGTGGAACTATAGACTTTAGAAAGAGCTGATGGGGACCCATCCATTAAGTAGAGCACCCCTTTTTGTTTATCACTGCCAATTGTAAGACTCGTTTCCAAGTCCTGAAAAACACAATGAGAAGGGAAGAAAGTTATTTTGCAGTTCATATCACGAGTAAGGCTACTAATAGATAAAAGATTAGCCAAAAACTTAGGAACATGCATGACATTAGATAAGGTACAAGATGACAAAAAGATAATAGATCCTTTCCCAGAGATAGGGGAGATAGACTCATCAGCCATTCGAACATCCTAAGCAATAGGGACAGATGAATAAGTATGAAACAAAGTAGATGAGCCTATTATGTAGTTGGTTGCCCTAGAGTCGATTACCCAGGAGGGAAAAGTCAAACTGACATTGCGACAACCAAAAATACCTGTGGGAAAATTGTGGATTAACAGAGGGAACAATGACAGAGGCTATACTCGCACTGGAAGTCGGTACTGAGAAAGATGAGTCAAGTCTAGACATCAACTGGCGAAGGTGTTGGAGCTCATCTGAGGAAAGAGGTGTTGGAGTACTCAGGGTGTCAAAACTGGTTGATTTGCAGATGTTTGATTTCTGCTCTTGATTCCATTTCTACCTCCTCCAAGGGAATTTGTTGGACGTCCATGAAACTTTCAACACTTGTCCTTTGTATGACGCTCTTTTCCACAATACTCGCACTTCATTGGAGGGCGAAAATTACCTGAACTAGATTTATTATTGCCATAACCAGACACTAATGCAGATCTATCAGATGTCTAAGTGTGTACCATCGCTGTCCTTCGACTGTTCCGGTATCTATCATGGCATAAGCTTGAGCCAGAGAGAAGGGAAAGGCTCTCTAGAAAGGATCTGTGCGCGAATTTGATCAAATACTATATTCAATCTTGCCAAAAAATCATAAATTCTCTATTTATCTTCCCATTGTTGATAGGCAATAGCATCTTCAACATTCTTCGGTGTAAATTTCCTATAGAAATCTAAAGTCTGGTAATATCCCCAAAGAGTGTTATAGTACCAAGAAAGAGGAAGGTCCTTCTGCTGTAATTGATTGATTTTTCGTCTAATTTCAAAGCATTGTGCACCATTGCCAACTTTGGAGTATGTATCTTTAGTAACTCTCCAAATAGTTGCCACATTAGGAAGGAGGAGATAACTCTTTGCTATGCTAGATTCAATGGAGTTGATGAGAAAACCCATGACCAAGCATTCATCTGTATACCACTTGGAAAGTTGCAGACCAGGTGTGGAAGGTTTGGTAGAAGTCCCATCAAGATGGCTAATAAGACTACGAGCACCAATAATGACGGAAATTGAACGAGACCATCTAAGATAATTTGTCCCATTAAGTTTCACAGTGGTTATTTTAAGTGGAGAAAACTCACGATCCTTATGAATGGAAGACATGGGAGACTCTTCAGATGTACCAGATAAAGGAGATATGGGATTAGCCGTCATCGCAAAGAGAAATTATTCAAATTTACAAATAGCCCCTTGTTTTTTTTAATTATGAAAAAGTCCTTGAAATTTCTTAAAATTACAAAAAGTTCCTGAAATTGTTGCAATTTACAAATAGCCCCCTGATTTTTTTTAAATTACGAAAAAGTCTATGAAATTGTAAAAAATTGCAAAAAAGTCCCTGAATTTTTTTGAAATTACAAAAAAGTCACTGAAATTGTTGAAAATTAAAAAAAAGTTCATGAACTTCTTCAAAATTTACGAAAAAGTCCCTGAAATTGTCGAAAATTACAAAACAGTACCTGAAACTATTCAAATTTGCAAAAAGTTACCCTTGCTTCTATCACGAACTATTGTTGACTTCAAAAAAATTTCTATAGCATCTCCGTAAGATGAAAATAAAACCTTGTCTGATACTATGTTGTAATGTGAGGAATTGCTCCTCTAAAGTATATTATTCACAAGACCCCAATAGGATATTTATAGTTACAACCTAGTTAAGTCCTATGCTAAGTAGGAAAAGGAAATATAAAACAAATAAAAATAAAACTCTAGGCTTATTAGGAAACATAATCCAATTCTAATTAGAAAATCTCAGTCCATGTTTTCAACAATATGATATTATTTTTATGCCCTAAACCCAGTCCAACCCACCTCCTTTTCTTTCTTTTGTTCCTCCATCATCCTCCTTTCGCTATGAACACCAGTTGCTGTGAGCTCTATCCATAGTTGTCTGAGTTCCATCCTCTTCCACTGTCACATCCACCCAGCTGGTACCCTACATGGCATACCCGAGTGTGTGATCCACAGCCCCGAAGACCAAGTATTGAGGTAATCAGCCTCCCATATAGACAATAACATAATCATGGACAATAATAATCAATGTGTAAAAGATAAACAAAAGATCCAAATAAGGAAAGAGTAAATCATATATAATCAGAGTACGAAAGATAATCAAAATGTCAAATCAATAAAGTAAAGTGAGGCGGGATCCCACTCTACAACCAGCGGAAAAGTAGTATTAAAAAAAGAGGAAAATGAATGAAAACTAATCCCAATAGCAGGTACAATAAGTAACTAAATTGTTCTCAATCTTATAGATGACATCTTTATAAGTATAAATCTCAAAAATGGCGCAAGGGCGCTTCCACTCTATGGTCGGACTAAGCATCGTACGCAGCATAACCACCCGCGGAATCTTCAGTGTAATTGTCGTAACCGCAATCACCTTCCTGGAGATATGCCTCTTCTCCTTGCGCTTCTTCATACGAGCAGTCATGATACTTAGAACCTGTAGAGTAGTCTAACGAAACATTGCACAAAAGGAATGAGTTTCAAAGAAACTCAGTTAGGCAGTTAATCCATAACAACATAAATGGCAAAATTTCAAAGCAAAGTAAAATGCTATATGATATGAAACACATGATGCAATATGATTCTAACTCTATGTATGCTGGTCTCTATTGGCAGACATGCTTTAAGTCATAGCACCGTACTCCTTTAGGAATGTCTAATCACACAACGCCTTTTGGTAGTGGGTTCGGCATCCCTCGGGACATTCCATGGCTGGGGGTTAAGTCACCACTCTCTCACATCACCATTGGTCTAAGTACCGGCGCATGTCAGGGTCAAAGCCTAGCCAAATGCAAGTCTCCTACTCAGTTACATCAAGTCACATTCAGATATGTCCATTCCTCGCCCCTAGGCGATCCTTTCCGGTATCCTTCACTCTAGAGTCCTCATAGTCCCTGACTACGGACTCATCAACCCTATAGGTCATCCACATATGGTAAACGGGAAGCTCTCACGTCCCCTCACGGGTTGGTTACCGGTCTTGAGCGCCCATGAGCCCAAGTCTAACCATATGCAACCTAACCGATAAATGGTCCCCACAATGTGATTCTTGTCCTCTCACGGATTGGTTACCGGTCTTGAGCGCCCATGAATCCCCATTGCTACCACGGGTCGTTCGGTCTCAATACCCCTCCGATTAGGGTCTGACATAACGGGACATCCTAGCCAAACATTACTAGACTGTCCTAAATATGTCATCCAACAGTTTAGGAAGGTGTCCAAAGGGCATCTCCGGAAACAACCCATAATATTCCCGTAGTAGTCCTAGGACAGAAGTGTCAAAATGACACCTCCCCTTTCCAAACCATACTTAATCATACACAAACATGAATCCATAACATCACATATATAGTAACTTCATATATGGAAAGAAATCAATAACAACATACATCTTGCGTATAATTAATAAGTAAATCATACATGAATCATAAACAAGTAATGCTACTAAGATCAAGATAGTACAACAGTAGTATAACATTGTAAGAATCTAATTAAAGAAATAAACTAACAAGATTCAAATATAGAAACTAAGATATGCAATCTATGTAGTTAAGGAAGTAACCATCCCTACTTTTTATAACTTGCAAAGGAATCTTAAGGAATCAAGTAAGATCTTGACAAAACTTGAGAAGAAGGTCCTAAACAAGTGTATACAACATATTAGGAAAGATACCTAGAAGGAAAGATATCAAAATATCCAAAACAGACCAAATATGGAGTTGCTGTACTCATAGGTCGATTGACTTGGTCTACTGCCTCAGTCGACCAATGAGTCGACCAACCAAGATAGTGGCCTTAAAAAATCAGAATTTTGAGAATAAAGAACCGAATTTGGTGGTTCAAAAGGGTACTAAACAAGGGGTAAACTACAATGGCAGCATCCTAGTATATAGAGGACTTCAAAACACTAATCGAATCAAGTTTTCAAGTTACAAATTAGGAAACAAAAGTTACCATAATTAAATCAATCATGGCTCTTGAAGAAAGAACATGGTATGATCAAGGAGAAAGAACTAGAGATTGATAGGTTATAGATCTTGTAAAGAAAACACAGCGATTGACTACTAATATGATCAGTAAAATAGATCTAAGAAGATCAGAATTTAAATCAAAAGATGAACGAAGACAAGATCATGATTTAGACCATGATTCCTTCAAAAGCTTGCAATGATCATGATTAAGATCATTGCTTTAGCCATTAATCCTTAGGAAATCATGAGAGATAAGTAAAGAGATGTTTGCAACAGAGAATGCAGCATCTTCTCTACTGTCTCAACCCAAAAAGGAAAGAAAATCAAAGATGGAGAAGAAGAAGAGAGTGTAGACATACCTTTTGATGCAAGAGGAAGAAGATTACTTGAGTTCTTGCGAGGGATCAATCAAGGATGCAAGGAAGATGTCTTGCAGAGGTCTCTGGTACGTTCCAAAGAGTTTGGAGGTAGCAAATACGAAGTAGACTCAAGATTGAACTTAAATAGAGTAGGCAATACCTAATTAGCAAAAACAGAACCCATTGGTCGATTGGATTGGTCGACTGGTCCAGTCGACCAATCAGAACAACAAGACCAAAACAGGGAAATGAAGGCTCAGATCAAATCCAAACATCAAGGGGTTTTGCACACACACCAAGTGACTTACCTAGTAGGTAGAAATGCATTCGAACCATGACAGAGAGCACTCCAAGTCCATCAACTAATCTGATCTTCATCAGGATACAGTTTCCATAAATTGAACACTGACATCAACACTCATGGATTCAAAGCCAGTCACCAAGTCTTCCACTGGGATGGCCCATAGCTGACTTCTTGCTTTACTTCGGGTTGTCGGACCTACAAACAACAGGGTTTCCGGGTCAAGGTTAGGGCTGGGTTTCACATCCACCCTACCTCTACCTAGGTCATCTTGAAGATGCCACACTAGTGCATTGATATGTTGTAGTCACCACCTCCGTTGCACTCTTGGACACACACCACCTACCTTATGCTGCATACCTATAGGTGTAACTGCCGTGCACCCATGCACATGTAGCGCCCCCTTGCATTGCACCCATGCAGACACAACCTCTTGGCCCTTTCACCTAAGGGTGTCAATCGGTACGGTTTCAATAATTCGGTACAATATCGCTGTGGTTCTAAATTTGAATACCAAAAACCGAACAAGTACCGTATTGAATTTATATGGTATGGTATGGTTTTGGTATTAAATTGGTGTGAAAAAATGGTTAAATACGATATCTAGTGCGGTACAATTTTGATACGAATGAACTCATGCCACTTTTGTTATCAGTTCATTAAGATCCTGATGAAATTACGATTAATCAATCAATAGAATCTTATATTAATAATGACAAAGCAAATAAATCTGATTAACAGAGACAAACCAAGTAAATCTAATAAGAGGAGTGAAGGACGAAACAAAAGACTGAAACAGGGAATTAGGGATAGGGTAAAGGTAAACTGTTTTAGTTGTAAAATTACATTTATATTCATTAATTTGGTATGGTACCAATTTGGTACGGTTTCAGTACATATCGACAGTATGAGTACCTAAAATTGATACCATATCGTACTGAAGTTCAAAATTCGGTTGTGGTACGTATCGTATTGAATTTTGAACGGTGTAGTATGGTGCGGTTTTAGACGGCACAGTTCGGTACGGTTAAACGGTTTCGCTACGCAATTGACACCCTTACTTGCACCTAAGCACATATGGGACCCAAGCCCCCACCCCCTACTGAACCACCCGATCACCCCACCACCCGCCTAGCCCTGCCCGCCAACAACGCAACACCCCTGTTGACCCAACTCCAACTATCCACCCACCCGGGTACCAACAATAGCAAACCCCATATACCCCTTGTTGGCCCAAACCTTGATGCTCTCCCATCCCCTTCCCCCACCCACCCCCAAGCCCTTGCTCTCCACCCTGCAGCCCAACCTCCAAGGCCCCCTCCTGTATCCTAGGCCCCCGTCCCTTGTTGGACTTCCCCAACTCCCTCCCAGCCCCTATCAAACTCTACCTCCAACACCAACCACCACCCCTAGCCCCAACCCCTTCCTCATCCCTAGTCTAATACTAACCCATTAAAGCAACCTGCACATCCACCACCACACCTAACCCCAACCCTTAATCCCCACCCTTAGCCCAAACCCCCTAATAGTAATACCGTAGCCCCCTGCCCCACTCTAGGTTAGGATGGTGTTGCTAAGGAGTTGGGGCTATGTAGTAGCCACTCACACGCGTGACCCCTCGAGGTAATGCCCCTATCCTTGGCACCACCCTTCTTGAAGCAAGACCCCCAAACCTAACCTTAACTCATGCCAGTTTATTTATTTGTTTATTTTTGTTTTGTGTTGCTTCTTGCATTTTACAGGATGTCAACTTCAAGTATGAATGACACAAGGGCAACAATAAAAAGTTAGCTAACCTTCTACTCAAGTGTATGAAGAGGACGCCTATTAGAATTTTAGAGTCATTACCTAAATTTTTTTGGCTATATTAATGCCATGGAAAATGGTTACGTGGATGTGGGTTCTTCAAATGAATCTTTTTCTTGTTATGGATACAAAGCACGAAGACGGTGGAGTGAAGGAAGCCATGAAATCTATGAAGAAAAGAGTGAAGCAGTTGGAGAAGGATGAAATCTTACTGAAGAATGCTGCAAAAACTTTGGTTGTAATGTTTGTTATAATGTAGGTCTCTTTAGGGAGGATCAAGGTCTATAGCGCCTTTTTTATTTCGTAGTTGGATCAAGTTCTGTGATCATTTTAAATTAGAATAAAGAGATGGTTGTTAGTTTTATATTTCTTTTTTTGGTATATTAAAGTTCACTTTCAGTTTTTTTTTTTGGTAAACCAAGCTCACTTTCAGTTTAACCCAAAAAAAGTTCACTTTTATGTATATTAAAATCCGTTTTATATCTGCAACGTTGTTTGTGTGTTTGGCTATTCCTCTGGATTTCAGCTAGAAAACCAATCATGGGCTGTTCCTGGAAATTTTAAACACACAAACCGTGAAATCATAGATGCTGTCGAAATTTGGGGTTCAACAAGCAAATTAATCATTCAGACAACTACACAAGCTTCCTGTTGTGGCTAAAATATCTACTTCCGGTTTGTACCGGTCAAATCAGGCTTAACCGGGTTCGATTGATGATATGAAAAAGCTTATGGGATTACTCGGGATTATAAAGAAAAGATGATCAACACCATTCAGGAAGTGGCGATGATTCGACGGCCATGATTGAAAGTATTACTAGCAGGAAAATCTATATAAAAGGAAAAGGAGAATTCAAAGAGGGTAAGTCTCTCAGATCATGAACACTATATTCTTTCCTAGTTTTACTCCTTGGAAACACCTTAGGAGCTCCTTCGAGCTCTAAAGAACTATCTTCAAAAATCTAACTAGATCGTCAGAGATGCGACGCGGATCAAGACGATCGGCTCTGTTTCTAACTAGTGTGTTTCATTTTTCCAGGTGAACGGGAGACCAACGAAGGAAAAAACCAACCAGTTTGATCAAGATCTGAGGAGTTCGGTGCGAAGGTGACGGTTCAAGGCGATCGGCAAAATTAGCACCAACATTTTGGCACTGTCTGTGGGAAGAATAGTAACTTGAACATTTTGAAGCAGAGGTTATGGCTCAATCACCTGAGCGAGAGGAGGTATTACTAACTGAAATGGGGGAAACAAGCCAGAGGGAACCAAGGAGAGTAAATTCAAAAAGGAGAACAAGAGAAACGGTGCCAGTACCACAAATTCCGACGATGCAGACTCGGCAGAGACAAAGAATGACTGAAGATCGTTCACCTCATCCTACTGAGATGTTCGAAAGACAGGAGAAACAACTTGCAGATGCGTTGGTGTCATCTCATCTGGAACTGGATCCGAATATACTGAGCGATTCGAAAGTATGCAACATCAAATCCTAGAAACTCAAAATTTGAGGAGGACGTTCATAAAGCAAATTGGAATTCATCCAGAAGGAAGAGTTCCGATCTCACCAGCTAGAAGATCTCGAACTCTTTCTCGAGCTGAGGCGATCTCTGTTCCGAATCCTCAGATTCAAAGGTCAAGAGAAGGCCAAAGAAGATCAATTCTCAAAGAAGGATCAGGAGAAAGTGCAGATCCGAATTATATTCCTCTGGAATCTGAAGACCAGGGATCATCCAAAGATGATCGATTAAGTCACATTCAAAGTAAAAAGAGTAGAAGCCTTGGAGATTGGGGAGATAAAAGAGAAACAAGGAGGTCAGAAGGTAGCAGATCTGAAGTTCACGGATCGGAAATCAGTAAAAGATTTCGTATCCTGGACGATCAAATTCAGCGATTGGCGAACAAAGATAATGGAGAAAAAGTGGAAGAAGTGATAAATCAAAATCCATTTTCTAAAGATATTATGTCACCGCCATTGCCGCACAATTTTAAACTTCCGGTATTCACGATGTATGATGGAAGCACAGATCCGATGGAGCATCTGGCTCAGTTCAATTCTGTTATGATGCTGGCAGGTAATTCGACGTTTTAAAATGTCGATCCTTTCCATCTTCATTGAAAGGTTCTGCAACAACTTGGTTCTTCAGTTTATTACCAGATTCTATTAGAGATTTCAAAGATTTAATGAAAATATTCTTGTCGAGGTTCCAAAGTAGTATTAAGAGTAGCAAAATTGTTGATAATTTGGCTGCAATTCGTAAAAAATCAGGAGAGTCAGTTCGAAGTTATATGAAAAGATTCAATCAAGAATCAATTCAGATTAAGAATTTGAATGAAGCAGTAGCGTATGATGCTATGTTCAGAGGTCTGACGGACGATCATTTGTTAGAATTCCTGATCATGAACAAACCGGCAAATATTGCAGAATTGACAACTCGCTGTAATCAATATGCTAATATGAAAGATATCCTTCAGGCGAGGAAAGAGACTGATGGCGATGGAGGCAAAAGGAAAGAAGACGGAGTCATGAGATCTGATCAGAGGGATCGAAGGAATAACAGAAATTTTCCAAGAAATGGTCCTAATCCTCAATTCAGAAGGGATATTCCGAGGCTATTCCAAGAAAATTATACTCTCAATACTAGAAGGTCAGAAATTCTGATGCAAATTCAACATCAAGGAATTGTAAAGTGGCCATTACCAATGATAGCAAAGGCAAATGAGAGGACTCCGAACAGATTTTGCAGATATCACAGGGATCATGGTCATGATACTGATGATTGCAGAATTTTGAAAAATGAGATTGAACGATTAATCAGTCAGGGGAGATTGGATCATTATGTTCAAAGGAGAAATGGAGGTAACCGGAGAAATGTTGTTGATCTGCCAAGAAGATGGAATAACCAGCCACCAGCAAGGGAAGATCAGCCGAAGGAAGATTTTCAATATAACTCTCTAGATGAAAATGCTAAGGAAAACCAGCAAGTTCAACAGAAGCAGTCTCCTGTCATGACCATCTTGGGAAGTGTAGATTTGAATTCAATTTCAAAGTCTAAGGCACATGCCAGGTGTCACATCCACCCAGCCGGTACCCTATCTGGCATACCCGGGATGTGATCCATAGCCCCGAAGATCCATAGTTCAGAGACCACATCAGCCACATCGACAATAACACAATCATGAACAATCAATATTAAGCTACAATTAATAAAATAGAATTCAGGGATAAGATATCATGGATAATCAGAGTGCGGAAATAAATATCAAATCAAATAAATTAAGAAGACAGTGGGCGGAATCCACTCCTTCACCAAGCGGAAGTGAGGTCAAAATTTAGTTAAGTACAAGTCTCAAGTTATGAAGGTAAGTTAAAGTTATTACAATTCTTCTAAGTTTAACTGTCACAAAAGAAGTGGTAACTACTCATAAGTCTCCTCCACAATGGATATGTCCTCCTCAAAGGTGAGGACCATGGAGATCCAACATGACTGCTCCCATACAACTCCAGGGCTAACCCTGGTACGCCGGGTGATCTTCTTCTGTATGGTCACCGAAGTCTTCAGTGTAGCTAGCCTCCGGATAGTAGTATGAGGTATCCGGGTCCGCCTCAGGGAGGGTACCATCAGAGTAATCACCTGTAGAATAGCCTAACAAAATATTGCAACAGAAAAGGAATGAGTTCAAAAGAACTCAGCAAGGAAGTTATTCCATCACACATAAACCACAAGATAATCATAACACGATGCAGATGATATGAAGCATATAATGCAATATGATTTTATTCTAAGTATGCTGGTCATCTATGGTAGACATGCTTTAAGTCACAGCACCATACTTCTTTGGGTAGTCTCAGTCACTCATCACCGGGGAAATTGGGTCCTGCATCCCTCTCGGACAAATCCATGGTTGGGGGTTTCGGTCACCACTCTCTCACATCACCGTTTGGTCTAAGTATTGGCGCATGTCAAGGTATAGCCTAGCCCAATGCAAGTCATCTACTTAATCATATCATGTCAGTTCCAGACACGTCCATTCCTCCCCTCTCGGGATCCTTTCCGGTATCCTTCACACTAGAGTCACGGATATTACTCACCGGACTCATCAACCCTATTGGTCATCCACAAATGGTAAACGGGAAGCTCTCACGTCCCTCTCACGGATCATTTCACCGGTCTTGAGTGCCCGTGAGCCCAAGTCTAGCCATTTGCAACCCTACCAATAAATGGCCCCTTTCGAGTAACCGTAATGCAATTTATGTCCTCTCACGGAGTGGATACCGGTCTTGAGCGCCCACAAATTCACACTACTACCACGGGTTGTTCGGTCTCAATGCCCTTCCGAATCGGGTCTGATATGATAGGGACATCCTAGCCATACATCTAGACAAGTCCTATGTATGTCATTCAATAACCCGGGAAGCGTCGATGGACACCTTCGGAGAACATCCCATACTATTCCCTCCGATGTCCAAGGACATAAGCACCAGTAGGGTACCCCTCAATCCCAAGTTATACTTAAGCAATCACATGCCCAAGTTCATCATATCAGTTCACAAGATACAACATCATAATAAACATTCAATTCATGACATTGACATAAGTCATCATATATTGAAATTGATAAACATGATAAGACATTGAAATAACATGATGTAAACACAAAGCTACTGTTGAAAGACATATGTAGCAAGTCTAACATGATAAGAATATGAAATAGAAACTATATTTCCTAAGTTAGGGATACCAAGTCAAAATTCCATATCTTAGGTAATTATATCGATAACTATCCTTACCTTGAATCGGAGATGAGAATGGTCCAAGATCACAAGCAAGTGGCCCAAATAGCCTTAAAGTCCTAAACAAGCATATATGAAAGGTTAGAGAAGAAATCAGAACAATTGGAGATCAAACGAATCAGAGCTAGGCAAAAGTTGCTGACAGCAACTCTATTGGACGATACATTTGGTTGATAGTATCGACCAATAGTATCGACCAAATCAATTCCAGGACAGCAAGCTAGCTTTTTTTGGATTCTTGCCCAGATTTGGTCTTCCGGGTCTCGGATCGACACGAAACTTGGAGGATAGTCTGAACACAATATGGGGACACTAATTATCAAGAAACTTTCATAATCCAATGGTCCATTTGGAAATCCCCAAATCGACATATTAAGGTTAAGAGTTGTAGGTCATGGCATTGGCTACATCTCAATGCAAATTAGGGGAAAACATGGGGGATTAGGTAGGGAATCGTTTAGAAGTAACATGGAACACATATGCAAGGTATAGATTAGGTTACTCATGAGCTTCATCTCAGTTTTGGTAAATAAAGCAAGATGGTAAGCAATAAATCATGGAAATGTGTAGTTAATGATCATGAGGTGAATCAATCATAGTCATATCGGTGAAAACATCATTGTATGGGGTTTAGAAGGTTCATCGCAAGGTGTATGCAAGGTTGCAGCACCTTGGCCATGGTCCCAACAGTAAAATAGAGAAAAGATGAGTGAGAAAGTGATTAGGAGAGAGAGAGTCATACCTTTAAAGTGGAACAAGAAAGTAAGGAGTGGTTGGCAATGATTGATGAAGAAGATGCTTCACCACTACCAAGGAGGAGTTCTTGGGAGGCTCTCCCACGTTCCCAGATGTTAAAAATGCGAGAATAGGGCTCTAGTCTCGAGGAATAAATAATTAGAAAAGAATATTCCAAGAATCTTTAAATCTGGGTTCAGTGAACTTGTTGGTCGATACATTTGGTCGATAGTATCGACCAATAGTATCGACCAAAACAGTTTCTGCAGAATTTCACAGAATAGTTCAGCAACTTTAGGTGCGGACTTGGAGGGCTATACAAGGTCAATTTGCATGAGGTTTTCTCCTACAGTTCACTTAAGAGGTCTAGTTTTAGGGAGTACCTTCGGATTTTGCACCGGAGTCCGTTTGATATCTCAACTGTCTCACTCTTCATCAGTGCGCAGATTCTAACCTAACACTGGTAATGTACTCAAGGAAGGAGCAGCATCATCAATGTCCATAAACTGGAGTTCCGACATTACGTCATCAACCAGTAGGGCCCACAAGTCCCTCCTACCACCACTTCGGGTCTTCGGACCTACAAACACAACAATGACCGGGTCGGGTCAAGGTTAGGTAAAAGCTGGATTTTACATTCTCCCCCCCTTAAAAGAATTTCGTCCTCGAAATTGAAAGCGTACCTGTGCTTCCAAAAAGATGGGGAAACTTCTCTTTCATTTCTTCTTCCTTTTCCCATGAAGCTTCTTCCGGGGTATGGTTCTTCCACTAAATCTTCACCAAAGGGATGGTGCGATTCCGCAACTGCTTGTCCTTTTTATCTAGGATTTCAGCTGGTCCTTCATCGTAAGAAAGATTAGCACTAAGTCCTTCGGGTGCTTGCTGTAGTATGTGTTCTAGGTTCTCTATGTACTTCCGAAGCATCGAAACATGGAATACATTGTGAACTCCAACAAGAGATGGAGGCAAGGCCAAGCGATAAGCAACAGGTCCAACCCTTTCCAAGATTTCGAAAGGTCCGATGAAGCGGGGGCTAAGCTTTCCTCTCACATTGAATCTCATCACTCCTTTCATAGGTGATACTTTAAGGAAAACTTTCTCTCCAATTGGAAACTCCAGATCGGTCCTTCTCTTGTCGGCATAGGATTTCTGTCTCGACTGAGCGGACTTAATCCTTTCTCTAATCATGTCGACCATAGCACTTGTAGCTTCAATCATTTCCGGGCCTAAGACTTTTCTTTCACCTGTCTCAGTCCAATACAAAGGCGTTCTACAAGTGTTACCGTACAAAGCTTTAAAAGGGGCCATGCCTATTGTTGATTGATAGCTGTTGTTATAGGCAAACTCAACTAAAGCTAAGTGTGATCCCAATTTCCACCCATATCCACCACACAAGATCTAAGCATATCTTCTAAAATTTGAATCGTCCGCTCAGATTGTCCATCAAACTGGGGATGATGAGTTGTACTCAGATTTAATTGGGTTCCCAAGGCTTTCCAAAAACAATAAAAAAACCTGGGGAGCACACCTACACTCCCCCTCTAAAAAAAACACCCCCCCACCCTAGCGGAGACCCCGTTTTCTTTTTATTTTTTTTTTTTTTTTTTTTTATTCTTATCACACCCCCCCCCCTCTCTCTTTTCTTTCCCCCCCTTGTTTTTCCCCCCCTTTCTTCTTTTTTTTTTTTCCACCCCAAAATAATCCACATCAACGATAATACAATCATGAACAGATAATAATCACAAACTAACAATGAGTGATCACGGAATTTAAAAATAAGGCGTCAGACATAATCAGAGTGCGGAAATAAATATCAAATCAGATAACTTAAGAAGGCAGTGGGCGGAATCCACTCCTTCACCAAACGGAAGTGAGGTCAAAATTAAGTTAAGTACAAGTCTCAAGTTATGAAGATAAATTAAAGTTATTACAATTCTTCTAAGTTTAACTGTCACAAAATAAGTAGTAACTACTCATAAGTCTCCTCCACAATGGATATGTCCTCCTCAAAGGTGAGGACCATGGAGATCCAACATGACTGCTCCCATACAACTCCAGGGCTAACCCTGGTACGCCGGGTGATCTTCTTCGGTATGGTCACCGAAGTCTTCATGTAGCCAGCCTCCGGATAGTAGTATGAGGTATCCGGGTCCATCTCGGGGAGGGCACCATCGGAGAAATCACCTGTAGAGTAGCCTAACAAAATATTGCACGAGAAAAGGAATGAGTTCAAAAGAACTCAGCAAGGAAGTTATCCCTCCACATATAAACCACAAGATAATCATAAAATGATGCAGATGATATGAGGCATATAATGCAATATGACATTATTCTAAGTATGCTGGTCATCTATGGTAGACATGCTTTAAGTCATAGCACCATACTTCTTTGGGTAGTCTCGATCACTCATCACCGGGGTGACTTGGGTCCCGCATCCCTCTCGGACAAATCCATGGTTGGGGTGTCGGTCACCGCTCTCTCACATCACCGTTTGGTCTAAGTATTGGCGCATGTCGGGGGTATAGCCTAGCCCAATGCAAGTCATCTACTTAATCATATCATGCCAGTTCCGGATACTTCCATTCCTCCCCTCTCCGGATCCTTTCCGGTATCCTTCACACTAGAGTCACGGATATTACTCACCGGACTCATCAACCCTATTGGTCATCCACAAATGGTAAACGGGAAGCTCTCACGTCCCTCTCACGGATCATTTCACCGGTCTTGAGTGCCCGTGAGCCCAAGTCTAGCCATTTGTAACCCTACCAATAAATGGCCCCTTTTCGGGTAACCGTAATGCAATTTATGTCCTCTCACGGAGTGGATACCGGTCTTGAGCGCCCACAAATCCACACTACTACCACGGGTTGTTCGGTCTCAATGCCCTTCCGAATCGGGTCTGATATGATAGGGACATCCTAGCCATACATCTAGACAAATCCTATGCATGTCATTCAATAACCCGGAAAGCGTCAATGGACACCTTCGGAGAATATCCCATACTATTCCCTCCGATGTCCAAGGACAGAAGCACCCGTAGGGTACCCCTCAATCCCAAGTTATACTTAAGCAATCACATGCCCAAGTTCATCATATCAGTTCACAAGATACAACGTCATAATAAACATTCGATTCATGACATTGACATAAGTCATCATATATTGAAATTGATAAACATGATACAACATTGAAGTAATATAATGTAAACACAAAGCTACTGTTAAAATACATATGTAGCAAGTCTAACATGATAAGGATATGAATTAGAAACTATATTTACTAGGATAGGAATACCAAGTCAAGATTTCCATATCCTAGGTAATTACATCGATAACTATCCTTACCTTGAATCGGAGAAGAGAATGGTCCAAGATCACAAGCAGTGGCTCAAATAGTCTTAAAGTCCTAAACAAGCATATATGAAAGGTTAGAGAAGAAATCGGAACAATCGGAGATCAAACGAATCGGAACCGGGCAAAAGTTGCTGACAGAACTCTATTGGTCGATACATTTGGTCGATAGTATCGACCAATAGTATCGACCAATTCAATCCCGGGACGACAAGCTGGCTTTCCGGATTCTTGCCCGGATTTGGTCTTCCCGGTCTCGGATTGACATGAAACTTGGAGGATAGTCTAGGCACAACATGGGGACACTAATTATCAAGAAACTTTCATAATCCAATGGTCCATTTGGAAATCCCCAAATTGACATATTAAGGTTAAGAGTTGTAGATCATAGCATTGGCTATAACTCAATGCAAATTAGGGGAAAACATGGGGGATTAGGTAGGGAATCGTTTAGAAGCAACATGGAGCACATATGCAAGGTATAGATTTAGTAAAACACGAGCTCCATCTCAGTTTTGGTAAATAAAGCAAGTTGGTAAGCAATAAATCATGGAAATGTGTAGTCAATGATCATGAGGTGAATCAATCATAGCCACATCGGTGAAAACATCATTGTGTGGGGTTTAGAAGGTTCATGGCAAGGTGTATGCAAGGTTGCAGCACCTTGACCATGGTCCCAACAGTAAAATAGAGAAAAGATGAGTGAGAAAGTGATTAGGAGAGAGAGTCATACCTTTAAAGTGGAACAAGAAGGTAGGAATAAGTGGTTGGCAATGATTGATGAAGAAGATGCTTCACCACTACCAAGGAGGAGTTCTTGGGAGGCTCTCTCACGTTCCCAGATGTTAAAGACGCGAGGATAGGGCTCCAGTCTCGAGGAATAAATAAATAGAAAAGAATATTCTAAGAATCTTTAAATCTGGGCTCAGCAGACTTGTTGGTCGATACATTTGGTCGATGGTATCGACCAATAGTATCGACCAATTCAAACTCTGCAGAATTTTACAGAATAGTACAGCAACTTTAGGTGCGGACTTGGAGGGCTATACAAGGTCAAATTGCATGGGGTTTTCTCCTACAGTTCACTCAAGAGGTCTAGTTTCAGGGAGTACCTTCGGATTATGCACCGGAGTCCGTTTGCTATTTCAACTGTCTCGCTCTTCATCAGTGCGCAGATTCTAACTTAACACTGGTAATGTGCTCAAGGAAGGAGCAGCATCATCAATGTCCATAAAATGGAATCCCGACATTAAGTCATCAACCAGTAGGGCCCATAAGTCCCTCCTACCACCACTTCGGGTCTTTGGACCTACAAACATAACAATGACCGGGTCGGGTCAGGGTTAGGTAAAAGCTGGATTTTACATTCTTCCCCCCTTAAAAGAATTTCGTCCTCAAAATTGAAAGCGTACCTATGCTACCAAAAAGATGAGGAAATTTCTCCTTCATTTCTTCTTCCTTTTCCCATGAAGCCTCTTCCGGGGTATGGTTCTTCCACCGAATCTTCACCAAAGGAATGGTGCGATTCCGCAGCTGCTTGTCCTTTTTATCTAGGATTTCAGCTGGTCCTTCATCGTAAGAAAGATCAGCACTAAGTCCTTCGGGTGCTTGCTGTAGTATGTGTTCCGGGTTCTCTATGTACTTCCGAAGCATCGAAACATGGAACACATTGTGAACTCCAGCAAGAGATGGAGGCAAGGCCAAGCGATAAGCAACAGGTCCAACCCTTTCCAAGATTTCAAAAGGTCCGATGAAGCGGGGGCTAAGCTTCCCTCTCACATTGAATCTCATCACACCTTTCATAGGTGATACCTTAAGGAAAACTTTCTCTCCAATAGGAAACTCCAGATCGGTCCTTCTCTTGTCGGCATAGGATTTCTGTCTTGACTGAGCAGACTTAATCCTCTCTCTAATCATGTCGACCATAGCACTTGTAGCTTCAATCATTTCCGGGCCTAAGACTTTTCTTTCACCTGTCTCAGTCCAATACAGAGGCGTTCTACAAGTGTTACCGTACAAAGCTTTAAAAGGAGCCATGCCTATTGTTGATTGATAACTGTTGTTATAGGCAAACTCCACTAAAGCTAAGTGATCATCCCAATTTCCACCCATGTCTACCACACAAGATCTAAGCATATCTTCTAAAATTTGAATCGTCCGCTCAGATTGTCCATCAGACTGGGGATGATGAGCTGTACTCAGGTTTAATTGGGTTCCTAGGGCTTTCTGCAATCCATTCCAAAACCTTGAGGTGAACCTAGGATCACGGTCAGACACAATACTCATCGGCACACCGTGTAGACGAACCACGTTGTCCACATAGAGTCTAGCTAGCTTGTCCAAAGTGTAGGTGATCTTCATAGGTATGAAATGGGCTGATTTAGTCAACCTATCTACAACCACCCATACAGTGTCATTTCCTTTACTTGTCCGCGGCAAGCTAGTCACGAAGTCCATGGATATATCTTCCCACTTCCAACTAGGAACGGGAAGGGGCTGAAGTAGTCCGGATGGAGGCCGGCGAACGGCTTTAACACGCTGACAAGTCTCGCACTTGGCAACAAAGTCTTCCACATCCGCCTTCAAGCTATTCCACCAAAAATGTTCCCTTAAGTCTTTATACATTTTGGTACCCCCAGGGTGTATTGTAAAGATCGACCGGTGTGCTTCTTTCAATATTTCCTTCTTGATTTCATCAACAGCAGCACACAAAGTCTACCTCTAAACAATAAGGCACCATCTAAGGATGTACTAAAAGCGTGGTCCATCTCTCGAATTCGTGGCAACCTTCCCAACCTTCTCTCTCAGTTTAGGATCAGAACTTTGCAAAGCGACGATCCGGTCCCTAAGGGTGGATCTTGCCGTTATGGCAAAAAGAATACAATCCGAACCCTCGAGCACCACTTCTAAGCCAAACCTTTCCATTGACAGCAATAAAGGTCGACTCAAAGCACACAAATTCAAATCCTTCTTCTGACTCTTCCTACTAAGAGCATCCGCAACTACATTTGCTTTACCTGGGTGATATTGGATGTCACAATCATAGTCAGAAACCAACTCCAGCCATCTTCTTTGTCTCATATTCAGCTCTTTTCGGGTGAAGAAGTATTTCAAACTCTTATGATCTGTGAAGATAGCGATTTTCTCACCGTATAGGTAATGCCTCCAAATCTTTAAAGCAAAAACAACGGCGGCAAGCTCTAAGTCGTGAGTGGGATAATTCCGCTCATAGTCTTTCAATTGCCGAGAAGCATACGCCACAACTTTTCCGTGTTGCATCAACACACAACCCAATCCGATCATGGAAGCATCGGTGTAGACTGTCAACCCACCGGAACTATCAGGTATAGTCAAAACCGGGGCACTTGTCAATCTAACCTTCAGCTCTTCAAAATTCCTCTCGCAAGACTCGGTCCAAACGAACTTCTCTTCCTTTCTAGTTAGCTTAGTCATAGGGGCAGCCAACCTAGAAAAATTCTCGATAAATCTCCGATAGTATCCCGCCAATCCAAGGAAACTTCTTATCTCGATCCACGGTCTTCGGTCTTTCCCAATCGGTAACGGTTTGCACTTTTTCCGGGTCGACACGAATACCTTCGGCTGAAACAACATGGCCAAGAAACACTACCCTTGAGAGCCAAAAGTCACACTTGCTAAACTTAGCATAAAGTTTCTTTTCTCTCAACCTTTGCAAAGTGAAGTTCGGATGTTCCGCATGCTCTTCTTCATTCTTCGAGTAAATCAAGATGTCATCAATGAATACGATCACAAACTTATCGAGCACATCCCGAAATACCCGGTTCATGAGGTCCATGAACACGGCAGAGCATTTGTTAAGCCAAAAGGCATAACTTTGAATTCGTAGTGCCCATACCTTGTTCGGAACGCCGTCTTGAAGATATCACTTGACTTCACTTTCAACTGGTGATACCCCGATCTTAAGTCAATCTTCGAGAAAACAGACGCACCCTTCAACCGGTCAAACAGTCGTCAATCCGAGGCAATGGGTATCTGTTCTTGATCATTAACTTGTTCAACTCTCTGTAGTCAATGCATAGGCGCATACTACCATCTTTCTTTTTAACAAACAAGACCGGAGCTCCCCAGGGTGACACACTTGGCTGCACAAAACCTCTATCCAGGAGTTCATTCAACTGAGCTTGCAACTCCTCTAGCTCGGTAGGCGCCATCCCGTAAGGAGCTTTAGACACCGGAGACGCTCCAGGAGTTAAGTCTATGGAAAACTCAACCTCTCTATCGGGGGCAGTCCCGATAATTGTCCGGAAACACATCCGCGAGTTACAAACTACACCGATATCTCTCGGGTCTCTTCTTTTCCTTAACCTTGCTTCCGGATGAAACATCCTCCACTAGGGAGTGGACTTGCATTAAGGCGGTCAAGGTCTTCTTGCTCACTCTTCCCTTCCTTCCTTGGAACTCCAAAACTGAATTCCCTTCCAATCGGAATTGGATCTTCTTTGAAGAGCACAAGATCACAGCGTCGTAGGATGTCAACCAATCAATTCCCAAGATCACGTCGAAATCTCTCATATCGAACAACACTAACCTTGCCTTCAAGTTCAAACCACAAACACAAGCAGGACATTCCTCTAACACTTTATCTAGTTTAACAGAGACCCACGGGGTACAAATTGATAAATAACTAGACAAACATTTGGGTGTTAGGTTAGTCTTCACAGGAAAAGTAGATGAAATGAATGAATGAGATGCACCCGTATCAAATAATACAAATGCTGGTAAAGAAGCGACTAACAATGTACCAGTAACAACATCATGACAAGCTTCTTGGTCGACCGGATGGATATTGAAGACTCGCCGGCGGGAGGGCGGGGACACTCTTCGGAACAGGAGCACCGGGCTGAACAGGACTTCTTGGGGCAGAGGCGGGCAAAATGGCCTGGCTGCTTGCAAAAGAAGCAAACATTATCCTTCGGTCCAACAGAGGTAGCTGCCATTGGAGGTCTCTGAAATGCGGGCCGGGGTGTACCATTCCGGGTAGAGAAGGCTGAACAATTCCTGCAGGTCGGGTCCCACTAGTCGGCCATCTTGGCCTACATGAGCGGCACGGGACTCGGCCCAACACTCCGGGGCTGATAGGTGGGAGTGGGGTACGGTGCGAGCTTCACAAAACGACGGTCGAGACGATCAACAAATCCGGAAGATCCGGATTGCCAAGGTTCCGTGCTCGCACATTCTCCTTCTCGGTTTCCTCAATTTTCTTCGCATTCTCCACGGCCCGAGCATAGTCTCCAAGAGGTAAGGCGGTGAGGTGGACTTTGATCGAAGGTCGCAGCCCTTTGAAAAATTTCTTCGCCTTGGCAACATCGGAACTCAAGGAATCGGGGCGAAGAAAAAGAGTTCTTCAAACTTCGCTGGTATTCCGGCCACAGAAAGGGTACCTTGAACCAATGCCATAAATTCCGCCTCTTTGGCATCCTTCACCGACTCGGGAAATAGTTCCTACAAAACGCTTCCTTGAACAACTCCCAAGTAACCACACCAGCATGAAGGTTCTCGAGAATAGGCCTGGTGGAGGTCCACCATGCATCGCTCATGTTGGAGCTTCTGTTTTGCAAACAACACCTTCTGATTATCTGAACATTGCAGGTGTCTAAATGCCTTTTCCAATTCTCTCAACCATCGATTAGGAAAGAGGGTGTCCTTGGTCATTCCGGTAAAAGATGGCACTTGGAGTTTAAGAAAACTTTCCATCAGCTTGGTATGCGGGATCTCGGTGGACCTCTCCACATACGGAGCTGCACGGCCGGGGTTTCTTGAACCACTTGCTCGGTTCTCTTCTCGCATAGCCAAAAATCCGGTCATCATTTGATTGAATCACGCCGCTTGTTGCTGCATCATGTTGGTCATAATGCTAGCAATGTCTCTGAAGCTTCCGATTTCAGGAGCATCGGGAACTCCATTAGGGGCGGGGTGCTCTCCTTGTCTTTGCTGGTCCGGGGTCCCAGCGAGGCACATCTTCAACTCCGGAATTATCGGAACCAATCAAACGATTCCTCGAAGCACCATCTCGCAAACATCGGAAATTCACAACATCGAAAATCAACTTGTCAAAATCACTTGATCAAAAAGAAAGGAATGCCCAAATCATGCTTAAAATCATCAACATATCAAGATTATAGTCCAACATTGACAAGAAACAAATCACAAATCAGATTTCCACAAAAGCAGAAAATTTTCCCTATTGGTCGATACATTTGGTCGATGTCATCGACCAATAGTATCGACCAAAAAGCATTCTCGCGAAAAACAGAATAAATGGCCCACTCGTTTCATTTCCAAAACATTTCCATTTCAAACTTGCCTCGGGGAAAACTTCTCCTTAAGGTCTCTAAGGGTTTTAGGGGTGATTTGAGACTCCCAACACTCTTGCAAGCTTGCATTGATCAACAACACAAGTAAGTCTCATTCTCTTCTTCTCTCTTCTTGCGTTTTCATTTACCAAGATATGATTTTTCTCCAAAACTGCAAAATGGTTGATGCTAATGGTTAGGATCATGTCTAGGGACGTTTAGAAACATGCTTCCACCATTTTACAAGCCAAACTAAGCATGAAACACAAGATTTCACATTCTTAGGATTCAAAAATCACTATTCATCTCAATGTTTCCAACTTTACAATTACTTGCCTCATTTTTAAACCAAAATGAATTTTGACATGAAACCAAGTCCCACATGACTAAATTACCATGGGGAAGGTGTTCCCACATTCGGTTTGCCAAAATTTCAACTTTTGAAAAATCTCAAACATAGCCCAAAGAGGGATTTCTTCCTTTACCTTCTTGCTGAATTTTTACTTCTACACGGCCAAGATGTTAGATTTTCACCAAACGAAACATCCCAGCACGTTTATCCAAGTCTTATACATATGCTAGTACGTTCGAATCGCATTTTCGCAACAATTTCAAATTTTCGAAAAAATTACTAAAATGCCCTTCATCCAATAAATGAACAAGGGAATTAATCAAAATGAAATTTCTTTCTTGTCTCCGCAGGTTCATCATGCCCAGAGGAGGACGGAGGGCTGACAGAGGTATAGGACATGCTCCACGGCAGGAGGTGACCGATGAGGACCTCTTCATATCACCTCGAGGCGAGTTCTGTTCGAGCACTACTTCTATGACATACCGATCGAGTACGGGCGGTTGGTAGTCTTAGATGAGCTAGAGACCTTTCGCATACGGGAGAGGTTAGAGGCGATGGGATGGTCATCTTTGTACACCACGCCATATTCGGTCTACCCGAGCTTGTCGGTACTTTTATAGTAACCTGACCTACCGATTCGAGGATGACCTGCGAGATGGTCCTCGGATTGTCATCTGCTCCGTGGTCAGAGGCGTTGAGATCACATTCACTACCAGCGAGTTGGCTGGGATCTTGGGAGTGCCGTCTGTACCAGACTTTCGCTTGTGGATTCCTCCTCGCACTGACATTCTGGAGGGTCTCATTCCATACGAGACACACGAGATATGCAAGACTCTGTGGGACGACGAGAACGCTTCATGCCCGGGAGTGGCACTTCTATGATACCATCTGCCCGAGTCATGGCGGTTTTGTGGGGGGGAAAATTTGTTGGGGGGGGGGGGGGGCCGGGGCCAAAAGCTGGCAGGAGGGGGGGGTGGGGGGTGGGGGGGGGGGGGGTGTTTTTTTTGATGTGTTGGTGAGTTGTTGGGTGTTTTGTTTTTTTTTATTTTCAAAATCTTAGGAAGATGTCTTTGTGGGCCATCTCAGTAGAAGATATGGTGTTTGACCCAAAACCCATGGATATTGATGATGGTGTTTCCTTATGGAAACCTTACTTGATTTGGTGTTGAACTATTTATTTGTGAAGAAGAACTTGGTTGATGGACCTAAAGCTTAGTTGGACCTAGTTTGAAGACTTCCCTCCATACTAGGTAAGTAGTACGATGTATTGAAAGAAGCCCATCCAAAAATATTGAAGTTAGGCCCAATAAATCCCTATTTTTGAACAAGTCGTCCGAGCAGTGGCATTTTGGTAAATATCTGTTTTGAAGGTTTTCAAAAGCTTTATTTCTTTTAATTTCGTGGTAAACTATTCCCACCATGTTTCTAAACCTCTTGATAGCATGGGATTGACCTTTGAACTTCCTCTTTGGCAACCAATCAACCAACAGGGTCAGTTTGGTCAGTTTGGTGAAACCCTAGTAACTCTTGAACTCTTTGTGCTATTTAAAAGGGGGAACTCCATGTGTTTCACTCTCAATCTGTTTCTAAGCCTTGGGAGAACGTGGGAAGATCCCTAGAAACCTCTCCTTCGAAGCCAAGAAAGATCCCCAAGCATCTCTCGATTTCTTCATCGGTTTCTCTTCTAAAAGGTTGGTATTCAATTCGCTTCTTCTTTAATTCATTCTTTCTTCTCTACTTCTGAGTTTCTGATCATGAGAAGGGTATTACACTACTGTAATGACCTCTTCTTTAATTCTTTTAACCCTAGAGTGAATCCCCCAATTCACTCTATGATCTTGAAGCCATATGGCAATGATCCTTGAATTTGATCCCACCAAAGCTCTTAATGATACTTTCCCTAATTTCCTACCTATCTTTATTATTGTGGGAAGGTCTCATATTATAACCATGACCTTCCCTTGTGTCCTCATGATTGAGGAGTTGATCCTTGTTTTTCCTTGGAACAATTGGCAACCCTTTTATTTTCTATTAATTCATTGGACCCTCCCCAAAACCTTTCTTGATTGTAAATTCCTTGCCCTAAGGGTGAATCTTTATTCTCCTTAGTCTTTTAGTGGGATACACGGATTCTTGTTAGTAAATCCCTAATTGTATGATTTGAATTTGTTTCCCTTCACTTTAATTGAGAACCTTATTTTCTCTCATTAGTAGACCCTTCCTAATTCCATTCTTTATTTTGAAATACTAATGAGATGTTCCTTTATCTATCTTGGGTTGTTTTTATGAGAATTAATTATGGGTAACTCTCATGGGAGGTAACCAACTCTCATGAGAGGTAACCATATATGAAACCCTATTGTTCTTTTATTTGTTGGAAACTTCCCAACACTTTTTCAGATTGTGCATTCTTTGTTTCTCTTTCCCTTGGGTGATATTTGTGTTTACCTAAACTTGATCACTATATTTTCTTCATGATCCATGTTTAACCTAATTAGGATTTCTAATTATTCTTTCTTCGTTCTTGTTCTTTTTGAGATCAGGAAGAAGATGATGCATTCTTGCAACCATCTATTCCATGATCTCATTCTATTCTTTAAGATCTATGATCATCATCATGATCTTAACCCTAGCTAATAGATTCTTGAAACCTTAACCCTAACCCTTGAATGATCTTTCTGGAAACCTCTTGTAACCTTCCATGTGCGGGAAACCTCATGGGTAATGTTTCTGTTAACATAAACTAGATTTCCTATGATTTCTCGTTATTTTCTTGATAACAATCATTCCCTCTCTTTCCGTGATCATAACCTTTTCATGAGCCATATGTTATGATGAAACCCTAACCTCTTTGTTACAAACCTATTATGATTGATTTTTCGGACTATGATCTCCCCCATGTCTTCATTTGGGTTAGGTTGTACTTGGTCTTCAACCCCATGAGCAAAGCACCCTTGTATAGCAATATACTTGGGGGCGGTTACTAGTGGCGGTTGATTAAACCAAGCGACCGCCTTAAGCGACCGCCCGGTTCTGCTTGCGGGAAAATGCCCTATTTTGCCCCCTGTTCGTTATAAATAGCATCCCTCGCCCTATTAACGCATTATTATGTTCGGGATTGCTATTTTGGGCGATTAGGAGGTCTGTGGAAACGTGCGGGATTCAGGTCGAAGCTGTGTTATTGATATAAAACCTTTTCTCTTCTATTCTTGGTGATTCCGATTAAGGTAATGAATCTCCATCTGCAATTCTCTTCTTTCTAACCTCTCGATTGATATGAACCCATCCCCTTTTTGTTGGTGGTTACCCATTTGATTTGTTGTATCTCCCTTTTCAATGTTCTTGATGAGATCCTGTCTGAAACGAATCCCCGCATTTGTTTAATGGATGGATCCCATCAAGGGGAATGATTTGGGTAATAAATCTTTGTTAATTCTAGGGTTTCTTGTTACCCCCTTGTTCTAGACTTATTAAGCTTGAAATTCGGACTAAGATCATCCCAAAACGGATTGAAATCGGATGATAAAAAGTCTGATTTTCGGAGTTGGAAACTGTCTGAAACAGGCGGTCGCTTGTGGAGGTCGCTTAGCTTAAGCAACCGCCACAAGCAACCGGCTGGTTTCCGATAGCGTGTAGGTTTGATTTTTGAATTGTTTTGACTCTTGACTCTTATACATTCTTGTAACCCTATGCCTAGGTGTTCTCTGTTTCAAATAAAAGTCTTATAATAGTTTTTGGATTGCAAGTTAGAGGACTTCTACTAAATTACGGGTAAGGACATGCATTCTTATTTATATGCAATTACATATACATGATGATTCAGCTGTTCTATTTACTATTCTTTGATCATGTAACTTGCTGTAATTGTATAAAGCATGTGAATCTTATTGTATACTTGCTGTTAGTGGTGTTCTTTGATGTACTTCATCTTTTATGATATTGCACAACTGTTCATGGTATGACAAAGAGTGATTGTAGTGTAGTTGTGATGGAAGGGGTATTCCTTTGGGATATCTTGGCTTGGGATATCAGAAGGTTGTGGAATGGGACACATGCCTGCTGATGTCTCCAGCACTATCATGATTACTTGATGACATACTTAGGGAGTCTAGAATTGCATGGCTAGGTACCCCACATGCTATTACCCTTTCAGCAGGGGAATTGAAGCCGGGTGACCCGTGACAATGGTGACGTGACTATGTTTCATCCAATAGCGGTAACCGGTCCGTGCGGAGACTCGGTGGTCCACTATTGGTCATGTAATGGTAGGGTTGCATATGTTAGGGTTGGGCTCATGGACGTCCAAGGAGCGGACCGGGTGTCGCGAGGAGTCATGAGAGCATCCGCCCCAATAATATGTGGATGACCATAGGGTTAAGGAGTGGAGTCCAACAGAGGTATCCAGTCCGTGAGGATTCTTACTCCTAGGTTGCGAAGGATACTGAACCGAGTTGGTTGGTGCCATAGGGGAAGTATCTAGACTTCATATAGTATGTTACCATTATGACCTTGCATTGGATTAGAAACCCCGACATGCGCCGTACTCATTGCCAATGGTCGTGGTGAGAGAGTGTTGACTTAACCCCCAGCCACGGTTTTGAGAGCCGGTGTGGACTTACCCCTTTGCCCGGGATCCCTACGGAGGTAACCGGTCCTTGCCGGATCGAGTGATGAGACTTACCCAAAGGAGGGCTGGTGTATATCTTAAAGCATGTCAGCCATTAGAGACTTGCATAGTTAGATCTTAGTAGCATTCATATTTCTGCATACCATGCATATCATTTCATCGTGCATTCGTGGATTGTATTGACATATATATGAGAATTGCTTGTTCCTTACCGAGTTCGTTGGAACTCATTCCTTTCATTGTATGTATTATATAAATTGTACAGATAGTTGCACAATGTCGGAAGTTGGAGATGATTCATATGAAAGAGCTTCTCGTATGAAGCTGATGTGAGACAGACAGTGGTACATGGACTTGCGAGCATGAAGCCTCCCGAAGATGAAGACTATTTAGTTACTTATTTTGCTTCCGCTAAACTCGATATTACTTTTGATTCTTGATCTTCCTTCTTTCGTTCGTTCTTGGATTTTTATTGGAGTATTTGGACTCTTGTAACCTTTTTATTGATTATTGTACTATTCTTGCTCTTGATTCATGTATTTGTATTTATTATTATTGATAGACTAAAACCATGGATGCCCCCCGGGGGGGGGGGGGGGGGGGGGGGGGGGGGGGGGGGGGGGGGGGGGGAGGCCGGGTCTTGACACGCATTTTCCAGACTTCGGGTGGATTTAGAGGACACACCGACGATTCCGATATAGAGATAGGTGAGGACCTCCGGCATGGTCGGTCAAGAAAATGGGGCTTGGTAACGTGGTTGGATCAGACAATGAGGCCGGCATCGATGGGGATGCCGAGGATGACGATGTAGATGAACATGGAGACAATGATGATCAGGGTGATGCTCCAGTTCAGGATGATGATCAGGGTGATGCTCCAGTTCAGGATGATGATCAGGGGCATCAGGAGATTCCCGCTCCACGATTATCCGAGGATGGAGGTCCATCTCACCAGACTTCTGAGGCTCCGGTGTGACTTCTCATCAGTCTCCGATTTATTCCATACTCGAGAGGATCGAGGCTCGACAGATGAGGATGGAAACATATATGCACGCTTTAGGTGAGAGGTTTACACGGTTCGAGGATGAGTTCAGATCGAGGAGGGATCAGACAGATCGTCGGAGTAGATCACCTAGATAGATAGCATTAGGGGTTTTCCTTTTTATGTTTCTCAGATGTACTTTCTTCTAGACTTGTAAAAAATTTCTTATGTGATTAATGAAATCAAGTTGTTTTGCTTATATTATTGTATCTTATTCCATAATCAGTTAAGTTTCATCTATTCAGTTACTAATCTCGGTTATCTATTATTCAGCTCTAAGAATAGTTGAGTTACCCTTTTTGATCGGTAACTCGGAATGTTCCATCATCGCTTCCGTGGCTAGGGTCTTACGAACCGGGGCTCGATACCACTCTGTCACATCCACCAGCCGGTACCCTATCGGCATACCCGGGATGTGATCCACAGCCCAGCAGATCCATAGTTCAGGGACCACATAATCCACATCAACGATAATACAATCATGAACAGATAATAATCACAAACTAACAATGAGTGATCACGGAATTTAAAAATAAGGCGTCAGACATAATCAGAGTGCGGAAATAAATATCAAATCAGATAACTTAAGAAGGCGATGGGAATCCACTCCTTCACCAAACGGAAGTGAGGTCAAAATTAAGTTAAGTACAAGTCTCAAGTTATGAAGATAAATTAAAGTTATTACAATTCTTCTAAGTTTAACTGTCACAAAATAAGTAGTAACTACTCATAAGTCTCCTCCACAATGGATATGTCCTCCTCAAAGGTGAGGACCATGGAGATCCAACATGACTGCTCCCATACAACTCCAGGGCTAACCCTGGTACGCCGGGTGATCTTCTTCGGTATGGTCACCGAAGTCTTCAGTGTAGCCAGCCTCCGGATAGTAGTATGAGGTATCCGGGTCCATCTCAGGGAGGGCACCATCGGAGAAATCACCTGTAGAGTAGCCTAACAAAATATTGCAACAGAAAAGGAATGAGTTCAAAAGAACTCAGCAAGGAAGTTATCCCTCCACATATAAACCACAAGATAATCATAAAATGATGCAGATGATATGAGGCATATAATGCAATATGACATTATTCTAAGTATGCTGGTCATCTATGGTAGACATGCTTTAAGTCATAGCACCATACTTCTTTGGGTAGTCTCAGTCACTCATCACCGGGGTTTTCTCCTACAGTTCACTCAAGAGGTCTAGTTTCAGGGAGTACCTTCGGATTATGCACCGGAGTCCGTTTGCTATTTCAACTGTCTCGCTCTTCATCAGTGCGCAGATTCTAACTTAACACTGGTAATGTGCTCAAGGAAGGAGCAGCATCATCAATGTCCATAAAATGGAATCCCGACATTACGTCATCAACCAGTAGGGCCCATAAGTCCCTCCTACCACCACTTCGGGTCTTTGGACCTACAAACATAACAATGACCGGGTCGGGTCAAGGTTAGGTAAAAGCTGGATTTTACACAAAGTGTAGGTGATCTTCATAGGTATGAAATGGGCTGATTTAGTCAACCTATCTACAACCACCCACACAGTGTCATTTCCTTTACTTGTCCGCGGCAAGCTAGTCACGAACTATACCTTGCATATGAGTTCAATGTTACTTCTAAATGATTCCCAACTGAAGGAGGTATCGGAGAATGCAAGTCGATCCAGAGAACTTCAAGGCAAAGCTATACAATTTTTTTGAAAGATTCAAAGGCACAAGGTAAAGCTCTTGCTCTTACTGTGGAAGTCATGGATTACAGGGATGAAGAAAAAATTCAAAGAGGTGAACCAGTATGAAAAACTAGAAAAAATTTGTTTTTTCCTTGAAAATCCAGACAAAGGAACCATGATTGGGGCTGATTAGAGCAGTCAAGATAAAGACCAGTTAAAAGAATTTCTTCAGCAAAATATAGATGTCTTCGCTTGGTTAGCACAGGATATGCCAGGTTTAAGCAGAGAGGTGGCTAAACATTATCTCTAGATAGATAAATCTATCAAACCGGTGAAACAGAGGAGGAGGAATTTCTCATCAGAAAAGCATGATGCGATCAAGATTGAAGTGGAAAAGCTCAAAGAATCTAAGTTTATTGAGCAAATTGAATGTCCTAAATGGCTGGCGAACGTAGTAATGGTGAAGAAGCATAATGGCAAATGGCGAATGTGTGTAGATTATACTGATTTGAACAAGGCATGTCCTAAGGATTGTTATCCTTTGCCACGAATTGATCAGTTGATCGATGCTACATCAGGTCAGCAAATGTTAAGCTTTATGGATGCTTATTCTGGTTACAATCAAATTCTTATGAAAAAGGAGGACCAGCCCCATACAACATTCATGACAAATCGGGAAAGCTATTGTTATAAGGTTATGCCTTTCGAATTAAAAAATGCTGGTGCAACATATCAAAGGGCAATGAATAAGTTGTTTGTTGATCAGATTGGAAGAAATATGGAAGTTTACGTAGATGATCTTCTAGTAAAAAGTCAATTCAGATCTGATCATCTCACTGATCTAAGGGAGTGCTTTGATGTATTGAGAAGGAATGGAATGAGACTCAATCCTGAAAAGTGTGCGTTTGGAGTTTCGTCTAGTAAATTCCTTGGTTATATGGTTACATAGAGGGGTATTGAGGCAAATCCAGAGAAAATCAGGGCCATCTTGAATATGACAGCACCCAACAGTATGAAGGAGATCCAAAGTTTAACAGAAAGAGTTGCGGCATTAAGCAGATTTATATCAAAATCAGGAGATAAATGCGCACCATTCTTCAAGGCGTTGAAAAATCTAAATGCACTTAACGAATTCAAATGGTCAGAGGACTGTCAGAATTCATTTGAAGAATTGAAAAGGAGACTGACCAGCCCACCAGTTCTGTCTCTACCAAAGCCAGGAGGATCTTGCAAATATATTTATCTTCTTTGAAGGCAGCAGTAAGTGCAGTATTAATTCGAGAAGAAGGTACTATCCAAAATCCTATCTACTTTGTAAGTCATACATTGTTAGATGCAAAATCTAGATATCTGGAATTTGAAAAACAGGCTTTAGCTTTGATAATGGTGGCTAGGAAGCTTAGACCTTATTTTCAGGCTCATCCAATTATTGTTCTTACTAACTGGCATTTAAAGAAAATATTGCATAAGCCTGATCTGGCGGGGAGAATGGTGTCATGGGCAGTAGAGTTAACAGAACATGATATAGATTATAAACCCAGAACTGCGATAAAGGCACAGGTGTTGGCTGATTTTATTGCTGAAAGTATTTCACTACCAGAGGAAGAAAAAGATTCCAATGAGATGTCTTCTGGGTGGACTCTGCATGTGGATGGATCAAGTCATTCTCAGGGATCAGGAGCAGGGGTGATTTTACAAAGTCCGTTCGGATTTGTAATTCAGAATGCACTTCGATTTAATTTTCATGCTTCAAACAATGAGGCAGAATATGAAGCTTTTATTGCAGGCTTGCGGCTGGCCAGATCCCTCTGTGTAAAGAACATTGAAGTAAGAAGTGATTCCGAGCTGGTGGTCAGCCAAGTTAAAGGAGTGTATGATGCGAAGGATGATCGGATGATCAATTATCTTAAGAAGGTTTTGGAGTGTAAAGAGTGGTTTTCACAATTCTTGATCATGAGAATATCCTGAAATCAAAACAATGAAGCAGATTCTCTGGTGAAATTGGCATCTGCAAAATCTACTTCTTTACCGCAGGCTATATATATCGAGGAGCTGGATATCCCAGCATATTCAGAGCTAGAGATAATGGAAATTGATGCAGAAATATCTTGGATGGATCCTATTATACAGTATCTTAAAGATGATATTCTTCCTGAGGATAAAGAAAAGGCCAAAACTGTGAAAAGAAGAGCTGCTAAGTTTGTTCTAAAAAATGAACTATTGTATAAAAGAACAGTTTTTGGGCCACTTTTGAAATGTTTGGGACCATCTGATGCACAATATGCTTTGGCAGAGGTCCATGAAGGAATCTGCGGAAGTCATCTTGGTGGGAAGGCTTTGGCTTATAAAGTTCTAAGACAAGGATTTTATTGGCCATGCATGCAATTTGAGGCAATTGAGTATGTAAGGAGATGTCATCAATGTCAAATTCATGCACCAATTCAGAACCAGCCAGCAGAACAACTGACATCAATACTCAATCCCCTTCCATTTGCTATGTGGGGAATGGATTTACTAGGTCCATTTCCTGTTACAACCGGAGGAAAAAAAATTCGTGGTAGCTGCAATTGATTATTTCATGAAATGGGTGGAGCAGAAGCCTTAGCCACGACCACCACAAATCAAATTGAGAAGTTCTTTAGAAATCATGTTATATTCAGATATGGTCTGCCGAAGATTTTACTGACAGATCATGGAACTCAATTTGACAATGAAAGATTCAAAGAATTCTATGCAGATTATCATATTGAATGCAAGAACTCATCTGTGGCATATCCTCAATGCAATGGTCAAATCGAGGTAACCAACAGAACACTTCTGCAAGGAATAAAGAGGAGACTGGATGAGGCAAATAGCCTATGGATCGATGAATTACCTCATGTACTGTGGGCGTATAGGACTACAGTTAGGACACCAACAGGAGAAACGCCTTTTAGACTAGCATATGGTTCTGAGGCATTGGCTCCTGTGGAGGTTATGGTGGGATCAGACAGATCAGAAAGATTTGATCCGATGACTAATGAAGAAGGGTTGAGGGCAAATCTTGAATTTTTAGATGAAGTCAGAGAGAGAGCTTTATATCGTAATATAGAGTACCAAAGAAGAAAAGCGGCGTACTACAACACTCGGGTTAGACCTAAATCTTTTAGAGTGGGAGATTTGGTCTTGAGAAAGAAATCAACATCAGATCCAAGGAACTGTGGAAAGCTTTCTGCAAATTGGGAAGGACCATATGTGGTGACAAAAACTGTGAGCAGAAATAGATATTGGCTAAAGGATGCTTATGGGAGCTGTTTGAAACGACCGTGGAATGTAATTCATCTCAAGAAATATTATCAATAGAAAGAATACAGGATTTTCTGGTATTCTTGAAGAAATCATCTTATTAATCGTTGTCATCAAAAGATTCTTCTTCATTTAGTTCAGAAGATATTTTTGGCGAACCAATCTCCTGATCATGCCTTTCAACGCTGATCCAGGGTCATTCCTTCCGAGGGTGATCCCAACTTTCCGAAGTCAGGCTCAAGTAGCCAGCCTTTCGAGGTCTGATCATGCCTTTCAACGCTGATCCAGGGTCATTCCTTCCAAGGGTGATCCCGACTTTCCGAAGTCAGGCTCAAGTAGCCACCTTCCGAGGCCTAATTATACTAGCTGATCACGGATCATGGCTTCCGAGGATGGTCCCGACTTTTCGTAAGTCAGGCTCAAGTAGCCAGCCTTCCGAGGCCTAGTCATGCTTTCCGAAGCTGATCACGGATCATTTCTTCCGAGGGTGGTCCCGACTTTTCGTAAGTCAGGCTCAAGTAGCCAGCCTTCCGAGGCCTGGTCATGCTTTCCGAAGCTGATCACGGATCATTCCTTCCGAGGGTGGTCCCGACTTTACATAAGTCAGGCTCAGGTAGCTAAGTCATGCTAGCTTAATCATGGATCATTCCTTCTGAGGATGGTCTCGACTTTCCAAAGTCAGGCTCAAGTAGCCATCTCTCTAAGGCAGCCTTTTGATTGAAAACAAAGGAGCTAATCAATAAAATTACTCACAAACCAGATTATGTGGAAGATTTTAATCAAAAGCTCAGAGATTTTCTACAAGCCATTATCTAAGAATATCTAATTAGTTATAAAAGCTTCATCAGTTGTATTCTCTTCAGGAATATTTCGTCAGAAGCTAATGAAGGGTGCAGGTTTGGTCAGAAGTGTATATCTAATCAGATATGCAATGGCCTAAAGATGATAGCCAATAAAGAATCTCTTCAAAGTGCTATTCTATCAAAGCCAAAAGGAGCAAAAGAAGAAAGAAGAAAATTCTATTGATGTAAAAGATGGACAAAGTCAAAGACCTCATATACTAAAGAGGTTGACAAAAATAAAAAAAAAAAAAAAAAAAAAAAAAAAAAGGTAAATTGATAAGCAAAGGAAATGTTTTCTTAAATTTTTGAACTTGCAGACGGATCAACATCTGCAGCATCATCAGCGGCAACTTCTTCATCATCTTGGGAGGGTGAATCATCATCATCATTTAGGTCACTGGCAGAATGATTATGGCCAGAACTGGAAGACTCATTATCATCATTATCAGTATCATCTTCTGATGAACTATCAGAGTTCGAGTATTTCAAATTCCTAAGATCAAAAAATGATCTAGATGGGAGAAATTATGGAGGCAACAATTTGAATCTATGTTGGAGTGAATCTTAAGGATTTCTGAGAAGATTTGGTCAGAACAGTCCTTTACCATACTCTTGCAAAATCCGAGGAAAGCTGGATTATCTCCAATTTCCTTCATAGATGAGGTAACTGAATTGAGGACAATCTGATTTTCATTCTGTATTCTTTTCTTTTCTGCCTTGAATTGTCTTCTTTCTGTCTCCATATCTTCATGCATTAAGGCTTTAAATCTGAGAGTCTCATCTAAAAGAGCATGTAGACTCTCTTTTTCCTTTGAAATCAAGCCTAAAGAAACCTTAAGATTATATTTTTCTGCTGCAGCCTCGTAGAGTCTCAATCCCAAATTGTCATTTTGATTTTCTAAAGTAGACTTTTCTTGTAAAATTGAGTTATGTAGATGCATAAAATGAAGACAAGGTTTAAGGGAAAAGTAGTGGTAAAGAGAGGAAGGGTATATCATTATTATTATCCTTACCTGGGAAAAGACCGTGGTTGATTAGGTCAGCATCTGTTTTAAGTCGGCCGCGTCAATTGGAGTTCCAATAGGAATCAAACCCCAAGTTTTCCGGTCATATTCATTGAGTTTTGGATGCACTTTCAAAGGGGACAGGGAGTTCAAAGAGTGTAAACACCATCGGGAGCGGAAATTTGGATTTGGAATGGCGCAGAAAAAATACTTTTCTCGCCATTGTTTGTTATCATGGGGAATAGAAGAGTCAATAAAAATCTGGGATTCTTTACCCAGTTCGTTTGAAATGCAGGTTCTTCTGGAAAAGTGAAGGTATCCGCATTCGCGGGATACTTTCAGAGTGTAATAGTTCCTGAAAAGATCAACAGAGGGGGTGCATTTCATTCTGAGAATGAAGGCGAAAAAGCAGTAAATCAATCTCCAACTGTTTGGAGTGAGTTGAGAGGGACAAATATGATAATAATCCAACAAAGACTGGACTATTGGGATCAAAGGAATTCTGAAGCCAGAATCGAGATGGTCAAGATAAATGGTGATGACTCCTGGATCAACTGTATAAGGACGGTCAGAAGGTTCGGGAACCCATATTTTGGCGTCAGAAGGGAAATGGTAACTTTCCAAATAAGAAGTCAGGTGAGACTTCTTTATTTTGGTGGGATACCACTCAGGTGCTGCTTATTTTGGGTCCATCTTCTCCTTGGACATGTCTACAGGAGTATAAACAACGATGGCTTCGTCGTGAGCGTACGGAGTGGGTTTCCAGTCTGAGGGATTCTGATGAGAAGAGGAGGCACCAGATATATCTTTCAGTCATTCGATGCTTAAAGGAATAATGGACTGAGTGGAGGTACTGGGTGCTGAAGGGTTGGAAGCAGGATCCATGGTGGAAGTAGGAAAGGAAGAATAAGAGAACTTGAAGGATAAAATTTGAAGAAAAGTGATAGGAAAAAATGGCGGATAAGTGTATTTGATATTCTCGAAAGAGGAGGACAGAGTATGGAGGAGAGCAGGTGACAATTGACAGATAAATATATAAAGAATTAAGAGGGGCGAAAGGAGATTTCTTGGAAAATGGGGGGAATTACATGATGTTCCAAGATCAATGGGCATTACTTTTCATAACCGACGCGTGGATTCAATCGGTGAATTTAGGAAAACTGCGGTTGAGAATACGAGGATGATATATGAAAAATAAGGGAGAACATGAAGATTGTACGTGGGGAAGAGACAAAATTCATGATCAAGCAGCGATAACGTTAAGGAAGATGAAAAGTTATATTTAAGAATTTGTGAAAAGTCTGACAAAAAAGAGATTTCAGCCGGTTTACATGATGATTTGGGGGCTGAGTACAGAGATGTAATAATCACGCAAGATGGTTCTACAATTACAGAAGTTATGATTTTGTATGGGGGGAAGCCATAAATAAACTTTCAAGTTAATGATGATATGATGGCTTGGTGTCATAGTTCTTTGGGAATCAAAAAGGTACCTTGGGAAAAGATGTAAGAGCTGAACAAGGTATGATGGATGATTTTGATGGACAGGTTCAAACCTACTGATCAGAGTCTCATGTAGGTTCAACCTGATCAGCAGGCTTGGGGGCTTGTGTTGTGGCTAAAATATCTACTTCCGGTTTGTACCGGTCTAATCAGGCTTAACCGGGTTCGACTGATGATATGAAAAAGCTTATGGGATTACTCGAGATTATAAAGAAAAGATGATCAACACCATTTAGGAAGTGGCGATGATCCGACGGTCATGATTGAAAGTATTACTAGCGGGAAAATCTATATAAAAGGAAAAGGAGAATTCGAAGAGAGGGTAAGTCTCTCAGATCATGAACATTGGATTCTTTCCTAGTTTTACTCCATGGAAACACCTTAGGAGCTCCTTCGAGCTCTGAAGAACTATCTTCAAAAATCTAACTAGATCGTCGGAGACACGACGCCAATCAAGATGATTGGCTCCGTTTCTAACCAGTGTGTTTCATTTTTCCAGTGAACGGGATACCAACAGAAGGAAAAAAAACCAACCAGATCGATCCAAATATGAGGAGTTCGGTGTGAAGGTGACGGTTCAAGGCGATCGGAAAAATTAGCACCAACACTTCCCAAACAAGTCATCATTCATTACAACCCATCATTCAATTCGCGAATAAGTTTCCCCTTTATTACAGCGCAATTGTGAATTTCTGAACAACTTCACTATTCATTACAAGATCAATTTCAAAAACAACTTCATCATTCATTATATCCCTTGAAATCTCTCTTTTTTTAACCAAAAAAGAAATCTCTCTTTTGATTCAAAATCGTTGTATTATATAATGCCTTGTTATGGTCATGAAATAGATGAAATAAATAAAAAATGGATTTTTGTTTAAGAATAAAATCATTTTGAAATTGTCGGTTCACCCTTGGGAACCTTATCACATCAGTGAATTGAGAGTTGAGAAGGTATTTCGTAAATATATAAAGAAATCTTGTTCACCCTAGGTCCCGGTAGGGAACGATCTGACAGCTTTAGGTCCGAACGAACCGTGTTCGAAGGTAGCGTGCTAAGGAAGAAACCTTGCACGTTCAGTAGGCAGGCACACGCCCAGGAATTTCGGGATGGATAACCCGCCAAGGGATAGTTATTAGTGCTCGTGGTAGCAGATGATCGTGCAAATTGGGGTAACTCCCTCACCCGCTGATATGGAGAAAATATGATCGAACCGGGTTCATACCGGGTTCGACCCTCGACCCCGGTCGAGACAGAGGGAATCGACTTGCTCCCGAGCGAACCGGATCCAGAAGATGGCTTGCTGAGGAAGAAAACTTATTTAGCTACAAGCACGCCCTAATTCAACTTATGAATTAGGTTAATTACCCTAATGATGGCATACTCAAATTGACGGCTGCGGCTAATCATTATTGAAGGGATAATCATTGCATAACCTAAAGGTTATCTCAGGAGTCCTCTACTAGTCCAAATTAGTAGAAGTCTATCGCTCAACGGATCTAACTGTTAAGATCCAACGACTACCCGAAGAAGGCTCAAGTGCATCCAACGAAGGAGATTCGAAGGCACACTCTATATAAACCTCACTGCCATAAGAGGTGAGGGACCCAGATTCAGATACAGACTGGTAGACGTAAACTATCAGAGGCTTACGATCTAGATCACCTTTCCCAGTTATTTATTCCTTAGCTCTGTGCTCCTAGCAGAGCCGTTTGTGATTAAGTTCATCAACTGACTTAGCCTTCGGAGGTGGACTCCCGACCCCCGCGGTCGGGCCACATCTGACGCTTTCGTTTTGCAGGTCATCACGAGGAGATCTAAGGGTTGAGTAGATTTTGGACGCATCATTTGGCGCCGTCAGTGGGAAAGACTTGTAAATCCATGGTGACTAGATCGGCAGCAGCCGCTGCAGAGGCGATTCCGATGTTCAGATCCCTGGAGTGAATAATACAGATGTTCCCCAGGGAAGCCAAAATCCTATCGAAGTAGATGGTGGTCAAGGAGGATGTAATCCTCCTGATACATTCCAAGATCAATTGAATCAAGTAAAGATTCAACTCTTGGAGGTGAGCCAAGCACTTCGCATGCTCACCAAACGAGTGGTGTTACCGCAAGAGCCTGACCATCGCGATCCAAGGGAGGCGCGCGTTACCACGTGATCAACCGCGTGATCAAAGATTGGCTGAAGACCGGAATATCGGTCAAAACTTTTGTGAAGGTGACCGAGGACCTAGGAGAATTGACGATCAACCTAGGCGGGACGATCGGTTCGACAGACCGCAGGAAAGTACAACCGATTCAAATACAAGGTTGGACACAGGGGTGAGAACTCACTCACCAACTGTCAGAAGAACCGGTCCCGATGATCGAGCAGTTCGCGACGAGCGGAATGTTCGGGAAGGACGGGCTGTTCGTGATGATCGAATTGCTGAAGATCACCCGACCCAGATTGGTCAGGAATTGGCCAACATCAATCAGAAGTTAGGGCAGTTGGCTAAAGGCAGGATGACTGAGGATATTTACTCAGTCATTCGGAAGACCCCCTTTGCCGAGCCAATTGCGGGATATCAGTTTCCCCATAACTTTCGTTTGCCTACCTTTTCTACATTCGATGGCTCCGGAGATCCAACGGCCCACATTGGCTATTATCAGCAAACCATGGCAGTTTCAGGTAATTCTGACGAAATTTTATGCAGGGTTTTTGGTTCATCTTTAACCGGAGCAGCACAAAAGTGGTTTTCGAACCTCCCCTCTGGAAGGATCGTAAACCTTGATGAATTGGCGCGCAAATTCATAGGGCGATTCCAGAGTGGAATACAAGTCAAGAAAACGGAAGAAACCTTGTTTACTGTTAGACAAGGAAAGAGCGAATCAATCAAAGAGTTTCTGAAAAGATTCAACAAAGTAACGATGGAGATAGAAAATTTGGATGAGCAAGTAGCCAAAACTGCTCTATTCACTGGACTCACTAACCGGAAACTCCTGGAGTTATTACTACAGGATATGCCTGCAACTTATGCTGAGTTGGTACAGAGATGCCAGAAGCATGCCGAAGTCATGGAGATACTAGATGCGCACCAAGGAGATAACAAAGTCTCCATTAAGGAACAGAAGGCTCCTGAGCAGAAGCAGAAGCCAAAGAAAAATGTTCGTGATCGGGTTGGAAAATCTCAGGCTTGGCGCAAGGGGTCTCCCGGTAAAAGTGAATATACTCCATTGAATGTTCCTCGAGCTGATATTCTAAATATCATCAAAAGGAAAAATATTTTGAAGTGACCACCTAAAATTTTTTTGAAACCTGGGGAGCAGCAGGATCGAGAAAAGTATTGCCGATTCCACAAGGACTATGGTCATTATACAAATGACTGTCATCATCTGATAAGCAGATATTGAGAGATTAATATCTCAGGGACACTTGTCCAATTTTGTTAGCAGAAGGAGGGAGGAGCCACGTGAGCCATGCGCGGCTGCTCCTAAAAGGGATCGTTCGATTAGTTCAGAACGATCAAGGGAGGCTCCGAAGTCTAAGAAGGGCAAGGAGGTGACTGAAGCTACTCGGTCACCTATCCTTACCATTTTCGGAGGACCAGAGCCCGAATCATTCCCAGGTTTGAAGACAAAATCCAAATTTGTCGGAACCGGAGAGACGCAGAAGCGAAAGAAGCTGAATGGTGAAGATTCTATCACCTTTGGCGAGGAGGATGAAAGAGGCGTTTGTTTACCTCATGATGACGCCATAGTCATCAAGGTAGAGATTGCACGTCGGGAAGTGCATAGAGTTTTGGTTGATACAGGGTCTGCAGCTGACCTAATTTCTTATGAAGTGTATCAAAAACTAAAGGTGGATGAGGACTTGATGGAGCCTTCATCCACGCATCTATATGGTTTTGCAGGGTCGTCTGCGGTGGCGGAAGGATCTGTCCAGTTGGACTTATCTATTGGAAGTTTTCCTAAGGAAACAACCGTCCGAATCAATTTTTTGGTGGTTCGGGAGCTACCAGCTTACAATGTTATCCTCGGGCGACCATCTTTATCCAAGATAGGTGCTATTGTTTCGACAAAACACCTGAAGATAAAATTCCCGACTGATATGGGAATTGATCAAGTTTCCTCTGACCAGAGGATCTCTCGGCAATGTTACGTTGCCTATTTAAAAGACAAGGAGGGCCCGAGGAAGGTGACTGCCCTACCTATAGAAGTTCGAGACGATCGGGAAGAAGCATAAATGCAAAGGCCCGAACCAGTGGAGAAGCTGGAGCAAATCCAACTGTGTACCGAGGATAAGAAGAAGATTACTTATATCGGGTCTGAACAGCTGGAGGAATTCAAAGATGGGTTGAAGTTATTTCTTCAACAGAATAAAGACATATTTGCATGGTCTGCTGAAGACATGCCAGGAATCGATCGGGCTGTCGCAGAGCATAAACTCTGGATAGATCCGAAGGTGAAACCAGTGATACAGAAAAGGAGAAATTTCTCCATTGAAAAGTATGAAGCCATTCGGGCGAAGTTGAAAAACTGAAGAATTCTGGTTTCATAGAACCAATTGAATGCCCAACTTGGTTAGCTAACGTGGTAATGGTAAAAAAGGCGAATGGGAAGTGGAGAATGTGTACAAATTACACAGATCTCAACAAAGCTTGCCCTAAAGATTGCTATCTGTTGCCTCAGATTGACCTCTTGATAGATGTGACTGCAGGATATGAAAATCTAAGTTTCATGAATGCCTACTCAGGGTATAATCAGATCCTTATGAATAATGAAGATGAGAAGTTTACGGCTTTCATGACTGATCATGAAAGCTACTACTATAAAGTCATGCCATTTGGCCTGAAGAATGCATGAGCTACATATCAGAGGGCCGTCAACAAGATTTTTAAAGATCTGATAGGAAAGAATGTTGAAGCTTATGTTGACGACATGCTAGTGAAGAGCTTTACAAAAGCAAATCATATTGCAGATTTGACTGAGGTATTCTCAGTACTGCGAAAATATCAAATGAAGCTGAATCCAGAAAAGTGCGCCTTTGGAGTTTCCTCGGGCAAATTTTTGGGCTTCATGGTGTCACGAGAGAGGTATTGAGGCTAATCCCGCCAAAATACAGAGCTCTGATTGATATGGAGGCTCCCAAAACTATTCGTGATGTGCAGTGTTTAACAGGGAGAGTTGCCGCTTTGAATCGATTCATCTCCAAGTCTGGAGAAAAGTGTTTGCCATTCTTCAAGGCACTCAAAGATTTGAGGGGCAACAAGGAGGCAAAATGGACTGAAGAATGCCAGAAAGCTTTCGAGGAGTTAAAAGAAGCACTCGGACAACCACCGATCTTGTCCCAACAAGAGAAGGGGGAAATATTACAGCTATATCTAGCGACGTCCCTTTCAGCGGTCAATGCAATACTTGTTCGTGAGAAAGATAAAAAACAGTGGCCGATTTACTATGTGAGCCACGTATTGCTAGATGCGGAGACACGATATTCGCAGATTGAGAAGCCGTGCTCGGCTCTCATGATGGCCGCCGAGAAGCTAAGGCCATACTTTTAGGCTCATCCAATTGAGGTATTTACAACTTTTCCTCTCGAGAAAGTTCTTAATAAACCTGATTTATCTGGAAGGATGGTGTCCTGGTCAGTTGAACTCAGCGAGTTCCAGGTGAGCTTTAAGCCCAGAACGGCAATCAAGGCTCAGGCGTTAGCCGATTTTGTAGTAGAAACTACTGCACCAGTGGAGTCCACCATTGAGGATCCCATTATACCAACCACTTGGGAGGTATATGTGGATGGTTCGAGTAATAAAGATGGAGCAGGAGCTGGAATTCTATTGAAAAGTCCAGCAGGATTTATTATTCGATATGCTTTGAGGTTTGCATTCGGAGCAAGTAATAACGAAGCAGAATATGAGGCTCTGATAGCTGGACTTCGGTTGTCAAAAGCATTGTCTATAGCAGATGTTACTATTTATAGTGACTCTCAACTTATAGTCAACCAAGTCCAGGGGGAGTATGGTATTAAAGAACCACACTTGCAGAAATATCAAGAGATAGTGTAGGCATTTCAAAACCAATTTCGGAATTTGAAGATATCTCAGATTTTGAGGACTGAAAATTCAGTGGTAGATGAGCTATCCCGACTAGCCAATGCCAAAGAAAAAAATCTAGACCCTTCGGTCTATATTGAAGAGATAACATTTCCAAGTTATCATGAGAAAGAAATTTCTTATATTGAAGCAGAGCGTTGTTGGATGGATCCGATAATTGAGTATCTGAGAGATGACAAATTACCTGAGGATCCGAAAGAGGCAAGGTTGATCAAGATACGATCGGCGAGATTTGTCATTTAGAATGGGAGACTATACAAAAGATCTTATTCTAGACCCCTTATGAGATGTATAGGCCCCGAAGGAGCAAAGTCAGCTTTGGCTGAGGTTCATGAAGGAATTTGTGGGGCTCACATGGGTGGACGAGCCCTGGCCCACAAAATTCTAAGACTTGGGTTATATTGGCCTAAGATCCAAGAGGCTGCTATGGAGTATGTTCGTCGATGTGGCAATTGTCAAATTCATGCTACAGTATCGAAGCGCCCGGCGGAAACCATGACTTCAATTCTAGATCCCATCCCCTTTGCGATGTGGGGAATTGATATCATGGGCAAATTCACCAAGGCGTCAGGCGGACGGGAATATCTGATAGTAGCAATTGATTACTTCACGAAATGGGTTGAAGCCAGTGCACTGGCAGCAATTACTGAGAAAAAAGTGGAGAAATTTGTGCTTGAGTTAATCATATATCGCTTTGGGATTCCAAAGATTATTGTCACTGACCATGGTACTCAGTTTGACTGTCCACAATTTGAGCAATTTTGTGGAACATATATGATCGAGCATCGTATGTCCTCCGTGGCATACCCCCAGAGCAATGGACAAGTAGAGGTTACTAACCGAACGCTACTGGAAGGAATAAAGAGAAGATTCGAAGCTGACAAGGCTTCTTGGGTCGAAGAACTTCATAACGTACTGTGGGCCTATAGAACTACGGTTCGAACACCCACAGGAGAAACTCCATTCAGGTTAGCATATGGATCCGAAGCATTGGCACCGGTGGAGATAATGGCGGGGACATTACGGGATCGAGAGTTCGAGGAAAAAGCAAACGAGCAAGGACTGCTCGATAGTCTTGATCTGTTGGATGAAGTTCGGGCAAAGGTAATAGCACTTTGCCCGAACTCAACATTATCAAAGAAGGATAGCGTCTCATTATAATACTCGAGTGAAGAATCGTCGGTATTTAGCCGGAGATTTGGTGTTGAGAAACACCTTAGCTTCCGACTCGCGTCACCAAAGAAAATTGGACCCTTCCTGGGAAGGACCTTATATGGTTGTAAAACCAGTTGGTTCAGGAGCTTACAAGCTGAAGAACATCAACACCCAGAAAGAGTTGGATCGTTCATGGAATGCCAGACATCTCAAAAAATTTTATCCTTGATGATGATTTCAATTTTGTTCGTGATGTAAACATTTTCAACTCAATCAATGCAATTTTTGGCTTTCAACAAATTATCTTTTGATTGGGGGGCATCATACACCACATTCAAGAACAAGATTCAACTATAAGGCATCGGATGAAAATCCGTGTGGGTCCTTCAACACTTATGGAATTTTTTCGGAATCTCTTAAGTCGAGGCATCGGATGAAAATCCGAGTGAGTTCCTTCTACAAGGCGTCGGTTTGAAACCCAAGTAAGTTCCTTCAAGACTTATTGAATTTTCGAATTATCCTTAAGTAAAGGCATCGGTTTAAAACCCGAGTGAGTTCCTTCTCAGACTTATTGTATTTCTCCGGAAATCCTTAAGTAAAGGCATCGGTTTAAAACCCGAGTGAGTTCCTTCTCAGACTTATTGTATTTCTCCGGAAATCCTTAAGTAAAGGCATCGGTTTAAAACCCGAGTGAATTCCTTCTCAGGCTTATTGTATTTCCCCGGAAATCTTTAAGTAAAGGCATTGTTCTAAACAACTAAGACCTAGTACAACAGCGATTCAAGTGGCTAGCAAAGTTCAAGATGAAGTTAATTTCTTATTTCTTCAAAAGACTAGAAGAGGCCGGTCTCAACATCAAACATAAGATTACAAGAGCTGGATACAATCTTCGGTCCAAAAAGAAAGTCATCATCGATGATCATTAAGAAGTCATACAAGATCGGCACAACTTTGCTAGAAAAAACACATGAGTCAATCATTGGTATGGATTCAAGGAGAAGAAGAGGAGAAATGAGGATTACAAAAAACATTTCAGTATGTATAAAATCCTCCGCAATTTCATACTCTTTGTCCAAGCTTGTCCGAGAGAAGTATGGTCTTCGACCAAACTTGCATTCAAGGTGAGCTTGTCATAATTGAATCCTTCCAAGGGAGAATAAACAGGAGAATCTTCCAGATAATGCATAATATCTGGATCAGAAGGCGGAGGATCAATCTTATTTTTGGTCCAATCAGGAGGAGGAAGGCCCAGTTTGGTAAATACTTCAGGATGGCAAACAGCACTGTAGGGAGTCGTATCAAAATGAGGATCCTTCCTTAATATTGATTCCCATACTTTGTTCTCACCATCCCGGTACGCCTGCAAGTTATAAGCATTCAGCATATCAACAAAGGGCTTACTGTGTAAATACTTGAAGACGCAGGCTCTGCGAACATCAGTTGGAAGGGATTCGGGCAAAGGAACAACAGCTTGCCTTTGGGGTAACGTTTCAGATCCTTTGGCTCCTAACTTTCCAACTCCTCGCTCCAGGTCCCGAATCTTCTCCCTGGCATCATCCAAGTCTGACGGAAGACGATCGATCACCGAATTCTTTTCTCCTGCAAACTCCCAAGCTAGTTTCCTAAGGCGAGCAATCTCGGCATCTTTAGCTTCAGAGATTTCCCGAAGCCTGGAAACTTCATTGCTCAACCAATTGAGCCTAGAGGCTGCTTCCACTTGGTTGTGGAAGTTACCAGTAAGACTCCTGCAAACAACTTCCGAGTTAAAAAGGAGCAGAAAAGTAATATTCAGAATCAAAAGATAATGAAGAAAGACTTACATCACCAGTGACTTCATAAAGACTTCATCTGGAAGCTTGGAAAGAACTGCGCTCTCAGAAGTCATTCGAGCAGCAGTGCACCATTCCAACGCTCTGTCAAACTCGTTTGACACTAATTCGGGTGAAGGATGAGAAGGATGAGCTATACCAAGAGAAGGATGAGCTGCATCACTTGTCACCCGACGACGCTTCCTGGTGGCAAAATCCTCCAACTCCAAAGGAGAGGAGGAGGATGCCAAACAAGCACTAGAATTGGAAATAGGAGCAGCACCTGCTGGGACCACACCTTCATCAGACGCCAACATAGTTGCCTCAGATGCCCGAAGAGTATCCTTCGGGGGTGCACCAACGGTCTCTGCGGCAGGGGCGTCAGTAGCGCCATCAACAACAGAGTGATCAAGATCTTCCTGGGAAAACGAGCGATCACTTCGGGCAGAAGAGGCGTAGGGACGGCATCAATAGAAACTGTGGGAATCTGACTTGAAGATTCACCAACAGCAGTCGCCTTATGCTTGGAGGATTCACTAGCTGAAACCACCTCACTGGCCCCAACCACCGCCGACGGAACGATTTTCTTACAAGATTTCGCTCTGATAAAGTTCGGGTTGATCCTGGGAGCCACTATATAAACAGAAAAACCGTATCAGTACAGATATCCAACAACAACAGCAACAAGGGAAAACCCTAGTTCTCTGTCAAATATCCAAACCCGATTAACTAAACCCCAAGTACTACTACTGTGTAGTTTACTCAGGGGGAAAGGGGGAAAGAGATGAGTAATCAAAAAACTCACTTGTTCAGAAGTTGATAGAGTTATTGTTGGAGTACGAGGAATACGGAAGCAAGTAGGAGGACGGAATGTCGCTTTAGCAAATCTAACTTGCAGATAGCAGGATAGATGGAGAGTACCCACGAAGGCTTTAAATAGCCTCAGGTATTAAGACGATGGTTGAGAGCTAAAGACAACCAATGGCCCAGATCGAAATGACGCTTCGAAATCCATAACAAGCAAGATCAACGGTCGTAGGGAGGCCACATGGAAACATGTGGAGGCGAGCACCCGATGCAGGGATACCTCCAATCGTCGCACCGCCATTGTGATAATGGATGTATTACCGATTCATTGGAAACAGTGAATGGTATACTAAAGCAAGGAAACGTTTGGACTTCGCGGATACCAGAAGGTAAACGTGCGGACTTTGCAATAAATGAAGGAGTGGGGAAGATTAATGCATCTTTCCAAAACGTATCTTCATAATATCTCTACAAGATTATTATTCGTCGAGGAATGTGAAGTTAAGTGATAAGTTTTATCATTTATATTTTATTCAAGACAAGATTTCAGCAAGAGACGAGGAAATAGTAAGGCCAACATGAAAAAGAAGTGTCTATTCATTAGCAAGGAGGTCAATCTTTAAAAAAAAAAAAAAAAAAAAAAAAGATTACTCCCTAAGCCTCTTCTTCATTGTTACCCGAGGAGCCTTGGTCAGGAAGACTTTTCTCAGGATCCTGAGAAGAGCCTTCCTCAAGATTAACGTTGTCAGAGTCCTCTTTAGCAGTAGCTTGTGACTCGGCTTGTGACTTTTCCTCTGGAAGTGCCGGCTCATCAGCCAGATATGCCTCATATTGTGGGTCAGCTGGAAAAGGATCATCTTCTTCCCGAGCCCAGTCCGGGAGATCCATGCCTAATTTCCCGAAGACCTCTTTATGGCACACCTCACGAAAGGGAGCAGTATCGAAGGAAGGGATTGATGTGAGAATTCGCTCCCAAACGTCATTCTGCCCCAAGCGATAAGCTTGGACGTTGTAAGCACCCAATAGCTGGGAGAAAGGTTCGCTGTTCAGGTATTTTCCGAAGGACAATCCTTCCGAAGCTCTGGCTTGATGTGCTCGGGCTTGCTGGGAATCGCCAACTTCAAGTATTCTTCGTTCTCTATACATTTAAATTCAAGTCTGTCACCAAACAACGTGGCAGCTTCTTTTTGCTTTTTGGCCTCGCGCTCGGCAAAGAACAAAGACGAGCCTTCGAAGCATCAAGGGCCTCCTTGAGGGAGATCACTTCTTCCTCATGCTTTCTTTGCAGCTCCTCGGCAGCTACAGTCAGCCGGTCTATCTCAGAATTGGCTTTGGCCAAATTCTCTTCACAGGTCTGCAGCAAGGAGCTGTTGCGGCCAACTGGGCTCAATGCTTCCATGTGTTGATAGAAGCTCAACACAACATTCCTGGGAAGGCGGAATTTATCAGAAGAAGCCATGAGAAATTATGAAAAAATAAGTAAGCAAGAAGACCGGTACCTTGTGGATTGACTAACAAGGGCAAAGTCGTCCAGGGTTTCAAATTCCTGGCGATCAGAAGGAACAAGACTGAGGGAGCTCCACTCTGCAGCTTTCTCAGGATCCTGTGTCACCCTGTCGGTCAACTTTAGGGTCCACTGGGGGGTGAAGACCTCCTCACAATCCGCAGAATTTTTGGATTTTTTGTGGGAGGAAGCATCAATTGTATCATGCCTCCTTTTGGTTCGGGCGGAGGAGGAGACATTAGACCTCTCCACCATTGGCTTCTTCCCTTTACCCGAAGCATCAACCACGGGCCTGATATTCCTGATACCCCTATAAGAGGGGTCGGGAGAGGGAACAGAAGCCTCTTGATCAACGGTCAAGGCTCTAGGCGATCGTTGCTCAGCTATCCCAACGGCCCTAGCGGCCTTCACTAGCAGGTTCTCGGGGTTCATTCTTGGAGGCACTGCAAAGAAGAGAAAAAGTCAGAATTGAAGACGTATCACTTCAGTAAAATTAAAAGATGATGGTTAGAAGCTCACAATGAGCCAAGCCCCAGTACTGAAGAATGGAGTTATACTCCACCTCAAGTCCATGTATCTCTTGATACCATGGAATGGATTTGATCTTCCTGATGGCCGCCTCGTCTTCTTTGGATAAGGGTAGGCCTCGGTTATTCTCAGAAGAAGAAGTACACCGCCTCCAGGCGGTCGGGAAGTTAAGATCCGATGGAGGCGCTCGACAGAAAAAGTATCGTTCGCGCCATCTTTTGTGGTTAGAAGGGCAAGTTCCTTTGACAAGGATGCTGCCCCTCCAATCAAGTTCAGCCTTATTGCGTTTGGACAGAAAAACCCATCCGGGAGGATGGGAGATAGAAAGAACATGAAAATGCACAAAGAGAGAAAGAGATGGCGTAATGCCAAGTTCAAAACACAAACCCAAGAAGCCGACGATGAGACGCCAACTATTGGGAAGGAGCATTCCGGGACAAATGTCCCAATGATTCAGAACTGCTGAGAACAAATGATTAAAAAAGGGAAAGCGAACCCCGCTTTCCAGTGCATCTATGTATAGAGAAAATTCACCCGAAAGGGTTGAATCAACCCTCTCATCAAGATGGGGAGCCCTAACCTGATAAGAGGAAGGAAAATCAAAATCTTGGATCGCTGAAAGAAGGGTTTCTCCTTGAAAATGGAGGGAACAGAGCCAGGCCAGCCATCGGACCTGGAAGTTTGAGGCTGCCTAGAAGACTCGGTAGTTATCCTAGAAGTCTTGGAAGATTCAGACTCAGGAAGGACAGGAGGAGTTTCGGTTTTTCTCTCTAAACCTTTTTGAGAAACTTCAGCAAACTCGCGCCAGAGGACAATTAGGGTTTTGTTATCACTATCCGATTGTTCGGAAGGAGGAGAAGCAAAAGCTTCATTACCACTACTATTACTAAAACTGGATACCAGAGAAACCCTATTATCCGCCATTACTTGTTTCAGTAAGGTACAAAAAGAAAAAGACTAGTAAACTTACTGATTCAGTGAGGCAAAAGCTTCAGAGTAGGAAGGCGCGAAGCAGACGACAAAGGTTCAAATTCCGGACAGGAAGAATGAAACCTACGAAGACAACGAACCGCTTTTAAAAGCACCCGCACGAGTGTTCGGGAATCTGAACGATCGAGATTGATTCAAAATCAACGATCGAGATTAGAAGACGTTTTGAAAGTTTGAACTCACGAATCCAAAATAGGCGTTCGGAAACCGTCGCTTGGATTACGTGAGCCATGACAGATCGACTGCAAGGAGACACGTGGCCTTGCCCTCACAACGCTCGAGGAAAAGTGACCCACCGCATTAAATGTGATATGACATTTTATGGAACACGCAGAGACTATTGCCTGACAAAGAACCCAGTTAAAAACCAAGCCCTCGGGATCGACTGAACGCTTGGTCTGGGGGGCTTGTGATATGGAGAAAATATGATCGAACCGGGTTCATACCTGGTTCGACCCTCAACCCCGGTCGAGACAGAGGGAATCGACTCGCTCCCGAGCGAATTGGATCCAGAAGATGGCTTGCTGAGGAAGAAAACTTATTCAGCTACAAGCACGCCCTAATTCAACTTATGAATTAGGTTGATTACCCTAATGATGGCATACTCAAATTGACGGCTGCGGCTAATCATTATCGAAGGGATAATCATCGCATAACCTAAAGGTTATCTCAGGAGTCCTATACTAGTCCAAATTAGTAGAAGTCTATCGCTCAACGGATCTAACTGTTAAGATCCAACGACTACCCAAAGAAGGCTCAAGTGCATCCAACGAAGGAGATTCGAAGGTACACTCTATATAAACCTCACTGCCATATGAGGTGAGGGACTCAGATTCAGATACAGACTGGTAGACGTAAACTATCAGAGGCTTACGATCTAGATCACCTTTCCCAGTTCTTTATTCCTTAGTTCTGTGCTTCTAGCAGAGCATTTTGTGATTAAGTTCATCAACTGACTTAGCCTTGGGGGGGGGGCCCCGGCCCCCGGGGGGGGGCCCCCGCGGCGGCTTTTTTTGGGGGGGCCCCGGGGGGGGGGGGGGGGGGGGGGGGGGGGGGGGCCCCCCCCCCCCCAGGGGAGGGGGGAAGAGGGGAAGTAGACCTTCCCCCCCCCTTTTTGGGTCTAATTGTAAAGATCCGATGACTACCAGAAGAACGCTCGAACAAGTTCAACGGATAGGATTAGAAGGTAAATACTATATAAATCATAACCTATGCACTAAGAAGGTAACTGAATCGTATTCCTAGTAATCGTATTCATACTTTTGCTTTGCAATCCGCCAAAGCCTTTGTGATCAGTTCATTAACTAACTTAGCCTTTGGAGGTGGCCTCCTGACCCCTACGGTCGGGCCACATCTATCGATTGTTTTGTAGGTCATTCATCAGTGATCTAAGGGCTGAGCAGATTTTGGACGCATCATTTGGCACCATTTGTGGGAAACGCTTCAGAAAGTCATGGTTACTAGGTCGGCAGCAGCAGCTGCGGCGGCTCAATGAGAGCCTGGCATTCGACTTCCAGAAGGGAGCAATCCAGAAGATATCCCTGAAGGAAGTCGTGCTCGTGAAGTACGTGAAGATGAAGGATTGGGCGGTAACGAACGCTTGAATCCCCCAAATCCTCTCCAACAACAATTGGATCAAATGCAACTCCAGTTTTTGGAGATGAACCAAACACTTTGTACGTTGATCCGGCAAGTGGTGGCTCCCCAGGCTCCTGACCAACAGGAGACTAGAAGGCGTGCGGGAGAGGCAGAGATGCTCATACTGCCACCACGAGGGCATTCCCCATCAGGAGATAGGCAGCCGGCTAAAGGCTAAAATTATGGCCTGAACCTGAGGGGGATTCCCGAGGGCAAAACAAGGAATTGAGAACTGGAGAATTACCCAAAAGGGAGAATCGTCGTGAATGGCCCCAAACGAGCCGAACCCGGACAGTGACAAGGTTGGGCCGAGGAGTACGCACTCATTCGCGAACCTCCAAGAGTTCGGGATGAGAAAATATTCGGATCAATGGTGGACGTTAGGTGCACATCGTTCAAAAGCTTGTTGATATCCATCAGAGGCCGGGACATTTTTTCCAAGGAAGGATGATAGATGACATATATTCGATCATTAGAAAGACCCCATTCGTTGAGGCGATAGCCGGATTTGAGTTTCCTCACAAAATTTGGCTCCCAACTTTCTCCTCGTTTGATGGTTTGGGAGATCCCATTGCCCATATCAGCTATTACCAGCAGACTATGGCCATGGTTGGTAATTCTGACGAAATCCTCTGTAGAGTGTTCGGTTCCTCCTTGACTAGGGCGGCACAGAAGTGGTTTTCGAATCTTCCTTCGGGAAGAATTGCCGATTTCGAGGAGTTGGTGCGAAAGTTTATCAGTCGCTTCCAGAGTGGAATTCAGATCAAGAAGACGGAGGAAACTCTATTCACTATTAAACAAGGGAAGAATGAGTCAATTCAGGAGTACCTGAAAAGATTCAACAAGGTCACTATGGAGATCGAAAATTTGGATGAGCAGGTATCTAAAATTGCTCTGTTCACTAGACTTACAAACCAGAGGCTTTTGGAGTTTTTACTTCAGGACATGCCAACCACCTATGCCGAATTGGTGCAAGGTGTCAAAAGCAAGCGGAAGCGATCGAGATTCTAGATGCTTGCCAAGGTGAACAAAGACCTCCACCAAAGAACATAAGGCTCTTGAAAGAAAGTAGAAGCCTAAGCAGCCCAATTGTGATTGGACGAGAAAGCCCCGTTCAACATGTAGAAAGCGTTCTCCCGATCAAAGCGAGTACACTCCATTGAATACTCCTCGGTCGGAAATTTTGAACATCATAAAAAATCAAGATATTTTGAAATGGCCACCGAAGGTCATATCTAAGCCAGGAGAGCATAACATGGAGAAGTATTGCCGTTTTCATAAAGACTACGGGCATTACACCAACGAGTGCAGGCACCTGAAGGCTAATATTGCTCTCAAGGGCATCTCTCCAGTTTTATCAAAGGGCGACAAGCTGAATCGAGAATAGCTGTTGAGAAGAGGGAACATTCGAGAAGCCGAGATCGATGGGTCTAGGCCCCCAAATCAAAGAAAGGAAAGGAGGTGATCGATGCTAATCGATCTCCAATCCTAACTATATTTGGTGGTCCCGAACCGGAGTCCCTCCGAAAGTTGAAGGTCAAATCTAAGTTTGTTGGGATTGGAGAGACGCAGAAACAGAAGAGGCGGAATGGTGAAAGTTCGAGTTATTTTGATGAGGAAGACGAAAGAGGTGTATGTACACCTCATGATGATGCCATTGTAATCAAGGTGAAGATCAAACGTCGAGAGTTGCATAGAGTACTGGTCGATACAGGATCTTCGGCAGATCTTTTGTCCTACGAAGCTTATTAGAAACTAAAAGCCGAGAAGGACTTAATGGAGCCGTCATCCACGCACTTGTATGGTTTTACTGGGTCGTCGGCCATAGCCGAAGGGTTAGTTCAACTGGAACTTTCGGTTGGGAATTTCCCCAAGGAAACTACTATTCGGGTGAATTTCGTGGTGGTTTGGGAGCTTCCGGCTTATAATGTCATTCTCGGTAGACCATCCTTAACAAAGCTCAGTGCTGTAGTCTCAACGAAGCATATGAAGATCAAATTCCCAACTGATAAGGGAATCGATTAAGTATCTTCTGATCAAAAAAATCTCCCGACAGTGCTATGTGGCGTATCTGAAGGGCAAGGATGGCCCAAAGAAGGCCACGGCATTACCGATTGAAATATGTGACAATCGGGACGAAGATGAGATGCAAAGGCTTGAGCCGATGGAGAAGTTGGCACAAATCCAGCTGGATCCTGATGATGTCAAAGAACGACTCATATTGGATCTCAACAACTAGAGGAATTCAAGTCAAAACTAAAGGATTTCCTTCAGGAAAATAAAGATGTATTCGCATGGTCTGCTGAAGACATGCCTGGAATAGATTGAAAAGTGGCGGAACACAGGCTTTGGATCGACCCAAAGGCAAACCTGTGAAACCCAGCCCTAACCTAACCATGACCTTGACCCGGTAACCCGGTTGTTTTTAGGTCCGAAGACCCGGAGTAAAGAAAGAAGCCAACTATGGGCCATCTCAATAGAAGACATGATGTTTGACTCTGAACCCATGGATGTTGTTGATGGAGTTCCATACTTGGATGTCTGTGTAGATTTGGAAAGGAAGCTGCAGCTATCTGAAGATGAGATTAGTTGAAGGACTTGGAGTATTATCTGACTTGGTTTGGAGGTATTTCCTTACACTTGACATGTCACTTGATGTGTATGCAAAAGCCCATAAGGTTTAAAGCCCATTTGATCCTCCAAATCCCTGATTATTCCTTACTGTCTGCCTTGGTCGACTCCTTGGTCGAGTGGGCCACTCGACCAAGCACTCGACCAAAGGGGTGTGAAATCCGAGAATTTGTAATTTAGGGTTTTTCACTTTTATTTAAACCCTACTTCGTATTTCTTTGTTACAGCTGCCTCCTAAACACTTTGTGAACGTGAGAACACCTCTCCGAAACTCTCTCTGGTGATTTCGAAGACTCCTCTGCAGATCTGAAGCCTCTCATCGCTGTTCTTACAATTCAAGGTTAGTAATCGCTTCAACATTGCGAATTTCTTTTCTTCGATCTTGTTCTTGATTGAGATCAGGAAGTAGATGCTGCATCCTTGCAACCATCCCTTCGTGATCTCCTTCGTTTCTTTGAGATCTATGATCATCATCATGATCTCAACCCTAGCCGTATTTTTTTCTAGAAACCCTAACCCTTGCTTGATTTCTAGAAAACTTTGGTGACCTCCCATGCGAGGGAAACCTCATGGGTAATGTTTCTATTAACCTAAACTATAATTTCTATGATTTTCTTGTTATAATTGGCAAATTATTAATTCCCTTTCATTCTGTGATCGTAACCTTTCCTGGGGAGCCATAAAGGTTGAAACCCTAATTTCTTGGGTTAAATCAAGAACCCAATTTTTTTTTACCATGATTTGATGTTTTTATCTTCCCATATGATTCTAATACATCCTAGGAAGTTCCCCTTCAAATTTCGGATCAATCCGACTTCAAACGAGGAAGTTATGGCCAAAGCAGTCTGTACAATTCCGTACTGACTTGCTTGGTCGACTAGGCTAGTCTACCAAGCACTCGACCAAAGGAGTCAGTAGCTTCGTTTTTCGCCCGATTTGATTCGTTTGCTCTTTGATCTTTTAGGCATCTTTCCTAATGTTGTATCTATGGTTATTAGGAGTTTATTTGCTAAGTTTGGAGTTGCTCACTTTGATCTTTGGATCATCTTCTTCGATAATCAAGGTAAGGACAGTTATTTCCTTAACTACATAGATTGCTTGTTCTTTGGTTTCTACCTTATGAAACTATGAGATTACTTACTGTTATTGTAATTTAATTCTGATCTCTTACTGTGAGAACAGTAGCACTTGTTTATATGATCTTTTTCATTATTCATGTTATATGAATTACTTATTATTACCTAATCTGATTTTGCTTTTACATTCTCTTGTATATGATGAATTGTTGGTTGTATATGTCATGACTGATCTGAGAATGATTTGCTTAAGTTTGGTTTGGGATTGGGGAGTGTCTTTTTGACACTTCTGTCCTTGGACATCGGAGGGAATAGTATGGGATGTTCTCCGAAGATGCCCATCGACGCTTTCCCGAATCATTGGTTGTCATGCTACACATCCCCATGCGCGCAAGTAACTCAAATATGGCTTCCTTCCGGTCCACAACTCATATGGTGTGGAAGGAACAGATTTGGTTGAAACCCTGTTGAGGATATACGCCGCAGTCAGCAAAGCATCTCCCCAATAAGAAATGGGTAGATTTGCCTGCGCCATCATGGATCTCACCATGTCTAGCAAGGTTCCATTCCTCCTCTCAGCATCCCCATTTTGCTGTGGAGTCCCTGGAATAGTAATTTGTCTAGATATCCCCTTTTCATCACACAATTTTTTGAACATATTGGAGAGATACTCTCTACCTCTATCCGTTCTAAGAGTTTTAATCCTTTTTTTATCTAACTGATTCTCAACTAAACTCATGAATTTCTTAAAACATTCCAGAGCTTCTGACTTATGAGAAATTAGATAAATGTGACCATACCATGTATAGTCATCTATGAATGTGATGAAATAAGACTGTCCTTTTCTAGTATGCACATTCATGGGTCCACCTCACATCTGAATGGATAAATTCTAAAGGAAGAGAGACTCTCAAAGCCTTTTCAAATGGTTTTCTAGTTGCTTTTCCTGCTAGACATGACTCATAGGTTGGCAAATCAGATAGTGAACCTTGGCCTAAGAGACCTTCTCTAGCCAACCTGTTCATCCTATCTAAGCCAATATGTCCTAGTCTAGCATGCCACAAATTAGAATCAATACACACAGTATTTTGGCAAACAAAAGCACTACTAGAATTAAATGAATAATCAATTGTATCCAATACAATGAAACCATTATTAAGAAAACCATAACCATAAACTGTATCACCTAGATACAAAACCAAATAATTGTTTTCAAATACAACTCTAAAACCATGTCTCATAAACCACTCTTGTTTCTGTTCCCACCTCTGTTACTTTGCCTAGACCACTGAGGTTGAGCTCTCTCCTTCTTGCGCTCGAAGCCTGCACCCTTACTAGTGCTTGCTTCAACAGCAAGTACTTCAGTGTGAGGGACATCGGCCAACATCCGATCCTCCTCTAGCTCAAGGTCCTTGGCAGCTTGATCAAATGTCTTGATCTCATCAACATGAGTCAAGAAGATCTTTATATGCTCCCAAGACTTAGGCAATGACCTGATGACTGCAGAGACTTGTTCCTCATCAGTCTTTTGGCACCCACATGCGCTCAACTCACTAATCATGTTGGACATGATGGTTATATGCTGCCTCATGGTGTGACCCTGGCGCATCTTATAACCATCAAATGTGAGTTTGAGCTGGCGGCCTCTTGTGGTGGAAGTCCCTCCGTACTGGAACTTCACAGCCTCCCACAAAGACTTTGCAATCCTATGCTTCTCAAACCGAAGCATCAGGTCATCCCTCATGGAGCTTAGGATACTAATCCTAGCTATCCAGTCTTTCCTCTTCCAGGCATTGTAAAGCTCAAGGTCCCTGCGATACTGTGCAGTGGTACCTTCCTCAGGTGGGGACATGGTCTAGTTGTGAAACCCAGCCCTAACCTTGACCCGGAAACCTTGTTATTTGTAGGTCCGATGACCCGAAGTAAAGTAAGAAGTCAGCTTTGGGCCATCCCAGTAGAGGACTTGGTGTCTGGCTTTGAATCCATGAAAGTTGATGATGAGGTTCTATTTATGGAAACTGAATCCTGATGAAGATCTAATTAGTTGATGGACTTGGAGTGCTCTCTATCTTGGTTTGAAGGCATTTCTACCTATTAGGTAAGTCACTTGACTTGTGTGCAAAACCCCTTTAGGATTGGATTTGATCTGGACCTTCAATTCCCTGTTTTGGCCTTGTCGCCAAGATTGGTCGACCGATTGGTCGACCGGGCCAGTCGACCAATCCACTCGACCAATGAGTGCTGTCTTTGGCAATTAGGTTGTTCTTGCTCTATTTAAGTCCAACCTCGAGTCCACTTCGTATTTGCTGCCTCCAAACCCTCCTGGAACGAACCAAAGACCTCTGCAAGTCATCTCTCTTGCATCCTTGGTGTTTTCTTGACGGATCTTCGTCGGAACTCTTCTTTTTGCATCAAAAGGTATGTCTACTCTCTCTTCTTCTCCTCCATCTTTGTTTTTCTTTCCTTTTTGAGTTGAGACAGGAGAAGAGATGCTGCATTCTCTGTTGCAAACATCTCTGAACATGTTCTCATGATCATCCTAAGGATTTAAGGCTAGAACAATGATCTTAACCATGATCATTGCAAGCTTTTGAAGGATTCATGATCAAACCATGATTTAATCTTTGTTAAGCTTCTAATCTGAATTCTAATCTCTTTGGATCTTCTTTTGATTGATCATGTTAGTAGTAATTGCCGTGTTTCTTTCCATGATCCATAATCTATAGATTTCTAGATGTTCTCTTCTACCATACTATGTGTTCTTCATGATGCATGATAGTTACATATATGGTAGGTTTTATTTCCTTATTTAGATTTATGCTTCTAAGCCTTATTCCATGAAGACCTATGTATGTTCTCATGTTTTCATTACCAAAAGCAATGATCCATCCTCCTATTGCTCTTGTCTTTGTTTTCTATTTCAAATTCATCAAGATCCATGTTTGAGTTAATTATGGTAACTTTGTTTCCTAATTTGGATCTTGAACCTTGAGTTGATAGTGTTTGAGGTCCTATATGTGAAACACGATGAGTCACCCTTGTGTACCTTGAAAGGACAACAAAAGTAGGAGATGGGAGATGGGAGACGAAACCAAAAGAGAGAACAGGGTTGGATGTTTGATATCGTAGGACCAATATGTGTATATATTTAGGACGCAGCTTACGACAGGACCTGAGTTATAAAAGGTAAGGATGGTTATTTCCTAATTACAAGATAGCATGAATCTAGTTTATATTTGAAACAAGATAGATTCCAAATAGACTAAATAAACAGATAACTTGAAGAGCAAACAGTGAATGATTCATAGATTTAACCAATGATACAAATATGAAAATTCTAAAGAAAGGATGAAGATGGGGTTAAAGGGCCGACAGAAAGGAATATGGGGTGGGACACCTTCAGTGGATGACATATCTAGGATTGTCTAGTAGTGTTTGGTAGGAGCATGGAAAGAGGGAGAGAAGGGGTCATGGGGAGAGAGGCAGAACACTGGGGATGGTAGGGTTGATAGTTACTTTAAGAGAGAGAGCTAAGTGGATGATCAAGGGTTGATGAGTCGAGAGTTGGAAGTGAGGATAGAAAGGAGGGAGAGAATGAAGAGGAGAGATGAAAAGAAGTTTTTGGCTAGGTTTAGAAGGAATACCAATGTGTAGAGAGGTGAAAGGGAGGATGAAGGACCGAAAGATGAGAGAATCCAGATATCTTAAATGTTGAGGATGTGAGTGGATAAGAAGAGTAGATTAAAGGATAGAGAAAGGTTAGACAAGTGTCCCACGCGGAGGAGAAATACAATTGAGCAGAGTACTATGGGTCTTGAAGAAAGAGGCAACAAGATAAAGAGAAGGGGAGCGATTTATGAGTTTACACTACAAGGATGTTGTCTATAAAGTGGAGAACAATAGTTACCAGAGAGGGATTAGGTGAGAAGACGGTGAAGTGGGTGACACTGTTTGAACGATATATTTAGTAGACAATGAACCATGGATAGATTTATCTTAGATGTTGTCATGATATGTATTAGTGGAGGTTGACAGATAGACGGGGGATCACACCGGTATATAGGAAGGAGTAGAGAAAAAAAAGAAAGAAAAAAAGACACCAAAGTGAAAGAAAAGAAACGATTGAGGAAAAAAAAAACAATATATGACAAATGTCACAATGAGAAAAGAAAGGAAAATACAAAATTAAAGAGAAAAAAAATGAACAAATTCAAAATTAAAGAACGAAAGAAGGAAAGGAGATAGGGAGGAGGGAACGAGGAGAGGGGACCACAGGACCCCAGAGAAGGAAGGAAGGAAGGAAGGGCAAAAGGGATAAGGAAAGGAGAGAAGAACGTGACAAAGAGAACCCGAGACCCACGAACACATCCAGGAGAGACGAGAGAGAGAGAATGGTCAGCCCAATGGGAATAGGCGAAACAAAAGGAAGAAGTAGCTAGGGGAGAGAATAAGTCCGATGAGGAATGATGTAGAGAGAGACAGGTAGATGAGATGATAAGGCCCCATAGGAGAGGATGGCAGAGGGAAGGAGATAATAGGAAGCATGAGTCCAGGAAGAGCTATCCAAGGGAGAACGGGGAGGAGGATGGGGGAGGATCACAGGGAAGTAAGGAAGAGGAGAGAGGAGTAGAAGAAAGGGGAGTCGAGCCGGGTAAGGAAGAACAACCAAGGGATAGGCAAAGGGAAGAGATGAGCGGGGAACCGAAAGGGAGGGGAAGGAAGAGGCCACCGAGAAAAGGAAGTAGGCGAGAACGGGAGGGTGTCAAACATGGGTCCCAACCCCGAAAGAAGAAGAGCAAGAGGAGACACCCCCGTCCCCCGAGGTGACGGGAAGAGACAAGAGACAATTCCAATTAGTGCATTTTAAGATTTGAGCCAAAAGGGATTTCGAATTTTGGAAAATTTCAAATTTGGGGGAAATAGAGGGGGGGAGGGGAACCCCAACATGATACAATCAAATGGAGTTGGGAGGTGGGGGAAGGAAAGAAGTGGGAAACAAAAAGTTATGTGTTATACTTTTTACACACACATACTACCAGGATGTGTTGATTTGAACATACAGATGTGGCAATACTTGGAATTTCATGTCTATGAAGTTGTTTTGATGAAAATGATCGAAAACTTGGATTAAAGAAAAATCAGCAAGAAGGAATTTGGGGATTTTGCAATTTAGGTCAAAATTGGATTTTGAAAAGTTGAAATTGGTTAAATCAAATTGTATGGACCTATCTACAATGTCATCTTGAGCATGTAGCATTTGATCTCGTGAAAATTTCAAGCGGTTTGAGAGAAAACAAAATTTTTCTAAAGATATCGATTTCGGTATAAAACTTGGAGATGAGACCAATGTGTTAAAACTTGTTGTCTATGCATGGCATTGTGTTTAAAACCTAGGGAATATGTTTCTAAGCATTCCTAAGCATGATTTCTAGCATTGGATACAAGTAAAGCATGGTTTTATTGAAATGAAGCATGAGAAGATGAAAATAGAAGGAAGAATGAGAGATTTACCTTGTTTGTGAAGATGGTGTGTTGTGGTGTTGTTGTTGAAGCACTAAATCACCTCAAGAACACTTGTGGGAACTCTTGGAGATTTTCCCTAGAGCTCTCTCACCTTTGGAAGAAGTTAGAATGAGGTTGGAATGTGAAAATGAGGCTTATAATGCGAATTTTGATTGTCTGCATTGGTCGACTCATTGGTCGATCGGGTCACTCGACCAATCACTCGACCAATGGTCACGGTGACCTCATTTGCTGTTGAATTTTTGGAAAATGTGATTTTTGCCTTATGGAATATTGTTTGATGACTATATGGATATATTTGAGCATGATTTAAGTTTTCAAATCATTTGGACTTGTGGTTTATGTTGAATCTTCGAAATTCGGTATTTTGATGTTCTCGGTTTTGGAATGGTTACTCCGAGAAGTGGGCATGGTGAATCCAAGTGGTCATGGAGGTGGTGAAGTACCTAGGAGGTGGTGAAGTACCTCATGGAGGTGGTGAGATACCAAATGTTGATCAGGGTACTCATGAGATCCGGTGCCCCGAATGTTGGAAGTTTCGAGATATTGCCAACATTATGGGCAATATGATGCGAAGAAGAGCCAGTCAACCAGATGTTGGTGGGTTTCATGACTCGCATAATGAGACCGGCTGGTGCTAATGGAATCCTCATGCGAGTCCGAATGCGAGGTTTAGCGGAACTCCTCATACTCGCTGATGGAGAGTTTTCTAAGATGCAAGTACCCACTTTCAGGAGTTACCAAGGACCCCTTGTTTCCTAACAAGTGGCTTGTGAGTTGGAGAAGGCTTTACATCGAATGCTCGAAGCTCGAAGATTTTGTTTGTCGAATGGTTGCAACAAGAAGCCGATGCATGGTGGATCTCCACGTCTGTTTTGGAAGGTTTGATGAGGAGTTGTAACTTGGGAGTTATTCAAAGAGGTGAACTACTTAGGGTGAAAGATGGGAGGAGAGATGACAGGAACTCGTCGTGTTGAGTACCAACGGTTCGAGAGCAGCTGATTCTTTGAAGGAAGACTAAAGCAAAGAAGTTCTTCAAAGGATGCAAAAGACCCAAGCATAGTGAGCATGCAGTGGTGGAATAAGAAGTTGAAGAAAAGAAGGAAAGTGCTGGAAAAGTAAGGAAGGTTTGGTGGATGAAGAGGTGGAGAACAAACGAAGAGTGTAGGTGAACAGGGAGAGGGGAGAAAGATGGGAAACGACCACAAAAGTGAAGTGCAAGTGAAGTGAAGGCCTTTGAGGCAGTTACCAAAGAGAGGAGGGGAGGGAAGAGTGCGCCCCGGTAGAGTTGATTAGGAGAGGATCCAAGCCATGATGTGATAGGTACATTGTTAGTGATGATGTCTATTTGATACGGGGCATCTCATTGTTCATGTCATGATTCATCAGAGATAACCAACGAGAAGTTGTCTAGTTGTTTATTGATTAGTACACAGGTCGGAAACTAGATAAGGGTTATCTAAATGTCTGTGTTGATTGGTGAGAAGAACTTGAAGAATTTGTGATTCTTGACATGAAGGACTTGATGTTATTTGGGAATCGATGGTGAACCAAAAGGTGTTCTTTGTTCCTCAAAGAAGAAGCCATATTGTGGAAGTCCGGTTTGAATTCGTGAAAAGAGAAGGTTTGTAAGAAGGGGTGAATGAAGTCTATGCCCTAGTGGATGATGCTTCATCCGAAGGCAAGGGTATAGTGGAGAAAAGAGTCGATGAAGTCGAGTTGTCGGATTTGTTGATGTCTTCCCCGATGATCTATCGGAGTGCCTGAAGAGAGGAACCAGATCGCGGGGAGATCTAAAGGATAGATGGCAAGTTGAAAGAGTTGAAAAATTGAATGAGCTCATTGATAGAGGTTTCGACAGCCTAGTGTGTCACCTTGGGGAGCTGGTCTTGTTGTAAGAAGAAAGAGGTAGTATGGGCACGATACTGAGTTGAATAAGTTGACTATCAAGAATAGATATCGTGAATCGGATCTCTTCGATCGGTTGAAGGGTGATTGTGTTCTCGAAGATTGACTTAAGGTCCGGATATCACCAATTGAAAGTGAAGTCTAGTGATATCTTCAAGAAGCAAGGTATGGTCACACGAGTTTAGAGTCAGCCCTAGACAAGCTGGGCATGGACCCTGAACGAGTATTTATGAGCTTGATAAGTTTGTGATTGTTTTCATTGATGACATCTTGATCTATTCAAGAGCGAAGAAGAGATGGAGTCATCTAAGTTTCACTGAAAGGTTGGAGAAAAGAAGTTGTTGCTAAGTTTAGCAAGTGTGATTTCTGGCTTAAGAGAGTGGTATTCCTTGGTCATGTAGTTTCAGCAAGGTATTCGGCGATTGAAAAGGTAGTGGGCTATGGGAGAGAAAGTCGAAGAAATAAGAAGTTTCTGATTGGTACACCGAAGGTTTATGAGAACTGTTCTATGACTAAGTTGAAGAAAGAAGAGAAGTTTGGAGCGTGAGAAGAATTTCCAAGAGTTGAAAGATAGATTGACAAGTGCCCCGGTTTTGACTATACCCGATAGTTCCGGTGGTATGACAATACATGCCAAAGATTGGTTTGGGTGTGTATGATGCAACATGGCAAGGTGAGCTATGCTTCTGCAATTGAAGGATATGAGGGAAACCCGACAGAACGTCGCTTGAAGATTTGGAGACATATCTAGGTGAGAAGATTGCCATTTCACGGATCATAAGAGTTTGAAATACTTCTTTACCCAAAAGGAGTTGAACATGAGACAAAGGAGATTGTTGGAACTAGTCTCCGATTATGATTGTGATATTCAAGATCATCCGGGAAAGCAAATGTTGTTGTGATGCTCTTAGTAGGAAGAACCGAAGAAGACTTTGGATTTGAATCTTTAGTTTACCATTGTGGTCTTCTATTGAGAGTTTTGATTTGGAAAATCGTCTGAGAATTCGATTATTCTTCCATGACGGCAAGATCTGGTCTTAGAGATAAGATTGTTGCTCGCAGAGTTCGATCAAGAGTTTTTGACCAAAGTTTAGAAGATTTGAACGAGTGGACCACTTTGGTATATCCATGGATGGTGCTTTGTTGTTTAGAGGAAGATGTGGTGCGAAACGAAGAAGTTAAGAAAGAAATATTGAAGGAAGACACAGACATCGGACAGGAAGCACCAAGATGTACAAGGACTTGAAGGAACATCTGGTGGATTGGTCTAAAGGCGGATGTTGATGATTTTGTTGCAAGTTGAGACTTGAACGTGTGAAAGTTGACAACCTCCATCTGGATTACTTAGCCTTTCCTATTCCTAGTTGGAAGTGGGAGGATATCTCCATGGACTTTGTGACTAGCTTGCCTCGACAAGTAAAGGCAATGACACGTGTGGGTGATTGTTGATAGGTTGACCAAATCAGCCATTTCATTCCTATGAAGATCACTCATACTCGGATAAGCTAGCCGGGCTTTATGTGGATAATGTGGTTCGTCCGCATGGTGTGCCATTGAGTATTGTTTCGGATCGTGATCCTAGGTTCACCTCAAGGTTTTGGAATAGTTTGGAAGGCCTTGGGAACCCAATTGAACTTGAGTACAGCTCATCATCCACAGTTTGATGGACAATCCGAGCGGACAATTCAGACATTGGAAGACATGCTCGGATCTTGTGTGGTGGATATGGGTGGTAATTGGGATGAACACCTAGCTTTGGTTGAGTTTGCCTATAACAACAGCTTATCAAGCAACAATAGGCATGGCTCCATTCAAGGCTTTGTATGGTAGTACTTGTAGGACACCTTTGTACTGGATCGAGACAGTGAAAGAAAAGTCTTAGGTCAGAGATGATTGAAGCTACAAGTGCTATGGTAGATATGATAAGAGAAAGGATTAAGTCGACCAAGATAAATCTTATGCCGATAAGAGAAGGACCGATTTGGAATTTCAAGTTGAGAGAAAGTCTTTGAAGGTCTCACCAATGAAGGGTGTGATGAGATTCAATGTTAAGGGAAAGCTTAGCCTCGTTACATTGGACCTTTCGAGATTTTGGAAAAGGTTGGACCTGTTGGTATCGATTAGCATTACGCCTCTGCTGGTGTGCAAAGTGTTTATATTTCGATGCTCGAAAATACATAGAGAATCGGAACACATTTTGAGAAGCACCGAAGGACTTAGTGCTGATTTGACCATGATGAAGAACGGGAAACTCGGATAGGAAGGACAAGCAGAATGCGCCATTCCTTTGGTGAAGATTCGGTGGAAGAACCATACCCCCGAAGAAGCTTCTTGGGAGAAGGAAGAAGATATGAAGGAGAAGTTTCCTTACCTCTTTGGAAGCACAGTACGTTTCAATTTCGGGGACGAAATTTCTTTAAGGGGGGAGAATGTGAAACCCAGCCCTAACCTTGACCCGAAACCTTGTTATTTGTAGGTCCGATGACCCGAAGTAAAGTAAGAAGTCAGCTTTGGGCCATCCCAGAGAGGACTTGGTGTCCGGCTTTGAATCCATGAAAGTTGATGATGAGGTTCTATTTATGGAAACCGAATCTCGATGAAGATCTAATTAGTTGATGGACTTGGAGTGCTCTCTATCTTGGTTTGAAGGCATTTCTACCTATTAGGTAAGTCACTTGACTTGTGTGCAAAACCCCTTTAGGATTGGATTTGATCTGGACCTTCAATTCTCGTTTTGGCCTTTTGTCAAGATTGGTCGATCGATTGGTCGATCGGGCCAGCCGACCAATCCACTCGACCAATGAGTGCTGTCTTTGGCAATTAGGTTGTTCTTGCTCTATTTAAGTCCAACCTCGAGTCCACTTCGTATTTGCTGCCTCCAAACCCTCTGGAACGAACCAAAGACCTCTGCAAGTCATCTCTCTTGCATCCTTGGTGTTTTCTTGACGGATCTTCGTCGGAACTCTTTTTTTTGCATCAAAAGGTATGTCTACTCTCTCTTCTTCTCCTCCATCTTTGTTTTTCTTTCCTTTTTGAGTTGAGACAGTAGAAGAGATGCTGCATCCTCTGTTGCAAACATCTCTGAACATGTTCTCATGATCATCCTAAGGATTTAAGGCTAGAACAATGATCTTAACCATGATCATTGCAAGCTTTTGAAGGATTCATGATCAAACCATGATTTAATCTTTGTTAAGCTTCTAATCTGAATTCTAATCTCTTTGGATCTTCTTTTGATTGATCATGTTAGTAGTAATTACTGTGTTTCTTTCCATGATCCATAATCTATAGATTTCTAGATGTTCTCTTCTACCATACTATGTGTTCTTCATGATGCATGATAGTTACATATATGGTAGGTTTTATTTCCTTATTTAGATTTATGCTTCTAAGCCTTATTCCATGAAGACCTATGTATGTTCTCATGTTTTCATTACCAAAAGCAATGATCCATCCTCCTATTGCTCTTGTCTTTGTTTTCTATTTCAAATTCATCAAGATCCATGTTTGAGTTAATTATGGTAACTTTTTGTTTCCTAATTTGGATCTTGATACCTTGAGTTGATTAGTGTTTTGAGGTCCCCTATATGTTAGAATACTACTGATGTAGTCTACCCCTTGATTAGTACCCTTTTGAACCACCAAATTCGGATTCCATATCTTAAAACTCTGATTTTTTAGGCTACTGTCTGCATTGGTCGACTGATTGGTCGACTGGACCACTCGACCAATCCACTCGACCAATGAGTACAGCAACTCCAGATTTGGTCTGTTTCGGATGTTTTGATATCTTTTCTATTAGGGATCTTTCCTAATATGTTGTATATACTTGTTTAGGACCTTCTTCTCAAGTTTGCCAAGATCTTACTTGATTTCTTAGGATTCCTTTGCGAGTTATAAAAGGTAAGGATGGTTATTTCCTTAATTACATAGATAGCATGAATCTAGTTTCTATATTTGAATATCATAGATATGATTCCTAAATTAGATTCTTACAATGATATACTACTGTTGCATAACTTTGATTACAGTAGCATTATTTATTCATGTTGAATTGATTCATGTATGATTTACTTACCAATGTATTACAAATGATTGTAATTATTGATTTCTTTCCATATATGAAGTTACCATATATGTGATGATATGAATTGATGCATGTGTATGCTTAAGTATGGTTTGGAAAGGAGAGGTGTCCTTTTGACACTTCGTCCTTGGACTACTACGGGAATATTATGGGATGTTTCCGGAGATGCCCTCTGGACACCTTCCTAAACCGTTGGATGACATATCTAGGATTGTCTAGTAGTGTTTGGCTAGGATGTCCTGTTATGTCGACCCTAATCGGAGGGGTATTGAGACCGAACGACCCGTGGTAGCAATGGGGATTCATGGGCGCTCAAGACCGGTAACCAACCCGTGAGAGGACAGGAATCACATTGTGGGGGCCATTTATTGGTAGGGTTGCATATGATTAGACTTGGGCTCACGGGCGCTTAAGACCGGTAACCAACCCGTGAGAGGACGTGAGAGCTTCCCGTTTACCATATGTGGATGATCAATAGGGTTGATGAGTCCGTAGTCCGAGTTGGTCGGTGCCATAGGATACGCCGACTCTAGTGTGAAGGATACCGGAAAGGATCGTCGGGGACGAGGAATGGAAGTATCCGGATCTCGACTTGATGTAACTAAGTAGAAGACTTGCATTTGGCTAGGTTTTACCCCGACATGCGCCAGATTTATACCAAATGGTTGTGAGAGAGTGTGTTGACTTAACCCCCGCCAAGGTTTGTCCTGAGGGATGAAGGACCCATTACCAATCGGCTGCTCGAGACCGGTGAAATGATCCGTGAGAGAATCCAAGATATCTTAAATGGTTGAGGATGTGAGTGGACTTTCCTAAAGAAGTACGGTGTTATGACTTAAAGCATGTCTGCCAATAGAGACCAGCATACATAGAGTTAGATTCATTCATTCATTGTTTGTCCCATATCATATTGCATTCATGATTGTTTTGGAATCCCGCCATTTATGTTATTATGGATTTTTAATCGCCTTACTGAGTTTCTTTGAAACTCATTCCTTTATTGTACAATGTTGTTAGACTATCCTGCAGGTGCTGAGTACTATGACGGTCCCTATGAAGAAGCGCAAGGCGAAGAGGCATATCTCCAGGAAGGTGATTGCGGTTACCACAATTACTCTGAAGATCCCGCGGGTGGTTATGCTCCGTACGATGCTTAGTCCGACCATTGAGTGGAAGCGTCCTTGTGCTATTTATGAGATTTACACTTACAAGGATGTTGTCTATAAAGTGGAGAACAATTTAGTTACCCAATGTACTTGTTACTGGGATTAGGTTTTGTCTAGTTTATTCTTTTAGAGCTACTTTTCCGCTGGTTGTAAAGTGGAATTTTTGCCTCGCTTTACTTATCTGTTTGATACTCTGATTATATTTAGTATTCTGATTCATTTATGATTCATTCTTTCTTTATTGGATCTATGATTTATCTTCCGCACTCATGTTATGATTGTTCATGATTATGTTATTGTTTATGTGGGAGGTTGATCACTCGATACCTGATCTTCGAGCTGTGGATCACACTCTTGGGGGTGCCAGATAGGGTACCGGCTGGGAGGGCGTGACACTAGTTTATGGTTTCTAGCATGTTCTGTTCTTCTAGGAGATACTGCACCTTTCGGTGCCAGAGGTCATAATTCCTCTCATTCAATTTATCTCCTTTCACGAAGTCAGCAACAATGCTCTTGGTAGCAGCCATTTATTCTAGAGATATTACATACAAGAATGAGTTCAATAAATCTAGCATAAAACACAACTCATGCAACAACAAATCACACTAGCATAGTCAACCTATGGGATAAGCACTTAAACCAAAAGAGATGCTAACAAACATTCAATCAAATTCTCATGCAAACCCACATAGACTTATACACTAGTTTTTTGTGCAAGAAACATGATTGATAGACCCATAAATAAAAAATAGTTTTATTAAAATAAAACATGCAATCATGTTAATGCTATGAGGTGATTCACACAGAACACTTCTACCTCATTAGCTCCCACTAGGCCCCATTAGGCCCTCAATGCTCAAACATCACACAGATTGTGAGCCATTGATGTCCAATAAATAGAAACACATTCAAAACTGGACCAAAAAAACAACTTTTTTTCTAATTTTTTCATGAACGAATTTTTTTTCAAAAAATGGTAAAAACACGTTTTTTCACCCCAAAAAAATCATCCAAAAACACACACAAAATCCAACAATAAATTTTAAACAAAATTAATTATCATGGATAATCAATTCATGCAAAAATTTACAAGGGAAATTCTCAAGGATCCTCCCATTCGGATCCTCCCATTCGTATTAAACCCTGGATTCTCCAAAACAAAAGGGTTTCCAAAAAATCCTATCAATTCTCCCATGGGTTTCGATAAACTCTTGATCCTCCCATTGGATCCATACAATGAAATTAAACAATGGAGAGGAACAAAGAACCGTGGGAACCAATGGCTCTGATGCCAATATTGGTAATACTCCAATTAGTTCAATTCAATCAATTGAAGGGGGAAAGATTCCTTACTTGGATTCGCTTTCCCTTTTGTGAAGTACTTGCAGCGGAAGTAAATCTGGATCCATGTTCTCGTTCCACCACCAAATCTCTACCGGGATGATTCCACAATCACAAGGAAAGGGAAGTATTTTCACAACCCAAATACCATGTGGAAAAAAAATGGAAGAGAGATCTAAGGCAAAGGAAGGAAACCTCCACTAGGTTTCTCCTTCCTGCGTTTCTTGGAGAGAGGGAGAGAGATGGGAGCCGCCTCCTTTTCTTTTGAAAAACTTATGTAATGTAAACACACTCACTTATGAGGTGGTTACTAAAATATATAACCCTATTTTGTAACCACCCTAATAGTGAGTTTTCAAATTTGCCCTTGGGCATTTAATTTATTAATTATATTAATAAATTCCAACACAGAGTTTATTCCTGCTCAAATCAAGAACTCTCCAGTGCCTTCTATAACTAGATTGAGATGTCATTATTGGACTTCCCCTCCTGTTGGTCAGCTAAAATTGAACTGTGATTTCTCCTGGCTTTCCAACGAATCTCATGGGGGTTGTGGTTGCATTGTTCGTGATTCTAGTGGTGCCCCCCTTCTGGCTCTATCAGTCTCAATCAGTTTTGGTTGGCGAAGCTACTGGTGTCTTAGAAGGTTTGTTAGCTGTGATGGAAGGTGGTTTTAGTGAGGTGATTGTTGAGATAGACAATTTGTCTCTTGCTCGCATGATTAATCGGAGATCCTCCCGTTTCTTGAAGTGGGCCCCCTCATTGAAGACATTCAATATATTTTCTCTCTTCGGGTGGATTTTGTGGTTAAGTCTATTTCTAGGGAGGCTAATTCAGTTGCTCATTTCCTAGCAAGGATGGCCGTGTCTTTGGCAAACAAGACGGTTTGGCCTATTTCCTCTCCCTGGCTCCTTGGTCTTTGGAATCAGGGTATCTAGGTGGCGGTTTGCCCCTTTTTTTAATGAAAATTTTCTCGTACCAAAAAAAAAAAAAATCTTCTATTTATTACCCCATGTCACCATGTGGATCCCATATGTGGTTATTAAATTTCACTTTGTATTTAGTTACCTTTGTTTTGTAAACTAAAATAGAAAAATACAATTAAAACCATCCAAACAGACCCTTCCCACAAATCTTGCCCCATCGCCAAAACCATTCTTCACCTTTTCTTTGCTTATGGCTTCACTAAACCTATCTAGTATTTATTAGCCCTTATCTCCATTTGGACGCTAACATCATTGGGAATTTCTTTTTAGTGCATACATCTCTCACTTGTGGATGGAATGAAACTTTTGTAGATGAACTTCTTAATCTAGATTTATAGAGTAGATTTGGAAGACCATCTGTAATGATGTTAGTTCTAAACAATCCCTTTTGCTTTTTAGGCGTTTTATTCTTACTGGGGCTTAGAAAATTCTTTGCCTTTTTGGTCCCCCACCCAAGAAATAGAAGAATTTTTAATTGAGCAAATTGCACTAGCACCCCAAAATGGAAGCATTAAAGCACTGACACCCCACTTTATGTTTAAAAAACACAAACACCCCAATTCAATAAGCACACTAGTCCATTCTATTAGTGAAACTGTTAATCCACTGTTAAAATTCTTTTAATTCCAAAAATACCCTTACTAAAATCGGAATTCATGGACGGAGTGGTTGGTCGGCGTTTCTCCTGCTGCTGCCTATAACGATCATGATTCATGCCGCCAAGGCCTACCACCACTCTCTTGCTATGAAACCCTGCCATCAAAGTCAAGTCTAGGTCGCTGAATTGCAGCAGTGATACATCATCATCGATGGTCTTCCTCTTGTTGGAAGTGATGGTGTGGGAATCTCCGAGATTTCGCTGACGCCGTAGCAGCACTTGCAGCCTTGCAATGTCAAACCCAAATCAATAGCAGTAATCGGACTCAACTCTTCTATATAGGCATATATAGCTCATCGCCGGAGCAATCAATCCAATGCGAGCAAACCCACCTCTGCTATATAGCCCACCGCTGGAATAATCAATCACTTTGTTCCATTCGTTCAATCTCAATCTAGGTTTAGCAAAGCAACTACACTCTATGCCAAATTCACCAACGAACTCCATTAGCAACGTTTCTCCAAACCCAAAACCCAATTCCACCACCTTCAAATTGAATTCTCTCTGTTCCTCAATTTTCTATATGGGTAGATGTTCAAAGACAATTGATGCAGCAGCAGAGCCCACTCGTAGTTCTAGAAGTTCACGACTTTCCAAATGTTCCTCCTCCATGTCTCGGTTACAGGATTATCCCATATCTCCTTCAACTTCAAGCACCGAGCAATCCATCGGCAAGAGCAAGAGCAAAAGCAGCAATTTAGGCAGCACCGATTCTATCAACAGGGGTTCATCTATATCTATTTTTCTTTTCTGCTTCTTCCTCTTCCACTAGCGGCAGTTTAAACTGTCGCCGCTACTGCTTCTTCTTTTTTTATTTTCTATTTCTTCCTCTTCCAGTAGCGGCGGTTAGCCTGCTTCTCTTTTCTTTATCTTTCTTTCTTTCTTCTTCTCTTCTTCAACCATTTTCGTTTGATTTGCCGGAAAATCGATATTTAAAGATTTTCGTTTCGATCAGTTTACCGAAAATCGGCTAAATAATGTTCCATGGCTCTAAGAATGTAATTTATGATGACTCAAGCATACAAGAAATTGAAGCATTGGATGATGGGCAAGAAGCCTACTTTGTGGTTTCGGACTGGTGTTTGCATGACTGTAATGCTGATGTTCTTCCAGTGGGATCCAATAGATTTCTTGAAGAATAAGTCAAGGGTATAATAGTATTTGTAAAATAAGACTAACCAAGTAATAATCATTCTAACAGAATAGGACCTATGTGTTTTTTAAACATAAAGTAGGGTGTCAGTGCTTTAAGGCTTTCATTTTGGGGTGCTAGTGCAATTTGCTCTTTTTAATTTGTCTTTCTACCTGGGATTCCAGCCCCTCTTGCCCGTGTACTTTTCCTCCCTTTGAGATGTTTATAATATATTTTTATTCACTTAAAAAATAATACAATTAAATACATATAAGTTATTTGGGGGTGGGGGATGTACATTTAGATAGTTAATGGTTACTAAAAATTTCTTTTTTATGTTTGAGAATTATCCCTTTCCTGCCCTTTAGTTCCCTTTCAACAAGCATGACTTGAGCCTTTTATTCTAAAACGGACATTTACCTCCTCTTGAAGTCAATGGGCAAGACAAACCCTTGAAAATAGACTTCAATTTCCCTTGCTACAGATGAACATTTCCTAATATGTTACCATTATTTTAAGCAATTCTCGCTTTTCATTTAGGATGCATTTGTTTGACAGAAAAAAAAAAAAAATAGAGTGGACAAAAGAGAACAAGAGAAGTATATTATTTCCAATGAAATCCTAAAACATGGTTGTTTATTTCAATGGGGGGGGGGGGGGTGAAAAATGAATACATAAGCTTCTTGAAATTAGGGAAGTTTGTTTACTAATGTGGCACACTCATAGTTTGCAAATACGCAAATTAATTGTTGTATTAATATGCATATCCGAATGTATAATTGAAAATTTGAACATTTCCCATATGTTAAGCATACACTTATTGGCACTCTAACTGGTTTTATGCTATACATTTTGGCTTCTATTTTTTAGTTTATATATATATATATATATATATCTAGGTTCAGTGACAATTCCATACAATACATGATAAAGTAAAATTAAATGGACAGAAAATAAACAAGTTCAAGTATTTAATTATCAAGAAAAAAAAAAAAAAAAAAAAAAAAAAAAAAAGAAAGAAAGAAAGAAAGAAAGAAAGAAAGAAAGAAAGAAGAAAGAAGAAAGAAAGAAAGAGAGACTATAATATCCAAAACTTCCTTTCAAAAACTAAATATCAAAGTTTTAAGAAAATAAAGAATGTTTAAAGTTTGCAGTAGAAATAATCTAAGGACACTCTAAGGAAAAGAAACTCCATAAGAGCAGTCTTTGCACGAACAGGAAGTCATGTGCCTCCACTTCTTTTCCAATTTTGCCATCCTGATAGCCAATTGACAAAGGATCTTCAACGATTGTGGGGTCCTCATAACCTGTAAAGTAGTCTCAAGAAACAAACAAAATAAAGAAATGAGTTCATAGCATTTAGTGAGGTAACTAACATTCACATCATATATTCATCCATATTCCATATCATAATTCATAAAACAATAATGTATTTAATAATATAAATAGCAAATGCATGGTGATGATATGAGGTTCCTAACTCTATAATGTAGTCTTTAAAGTAGACACATATTAAGTTGTACACTAGTCTTCTTTGGGCGGTCTCAGTCACTCTTCCCTCACGGCACCAAAGCACGTATATTGGGTTCTCCGCGGCTATTGGGTAAAGTCTCATCAAGCCATGGTTAGGGATAAGGTCACCACTCTTTCACATCACCATTGGTATAAGATCTAGCGCGTGTCAGGGAAAACCTAAGCCCAATGCAAGGTCATACAGTCTCGTACTACATATGGTCCGGATATCTCCCCTCATGCCTAGTGCTCTGTTGGTTCAATACCTTCCCACCTATGAATGTAATCCTCAACGGGAGGCATCTGTTGGATCACATTCCTCAACCCAATGGTAATCCACATATAATGGATAGAATAATCTCCATGTCCTCTCATGGGTTGATTATCGGTCTTGAGCGTTCAGGAGCCTTTATCTATTATATGCAACCCTACCTCTCTATGATGATAGTGAGGCCTGTTCGATATACAAGACCCAACCACTAGAATCACGGATTAACTGGTTTCAATACCCCTACCGGAAGGGTGGTAATACTCATAGGGATTCCTAGCTCAACAATTGTAGACACCTATAAATCATGCAATTGGGTTTAATGGCACCACATAAGGTTACTTGGGTAATGGGCGAACTCACAACCCTAGTGGAAAATACAAAGTAGAGAGAATTGTTGTGAGTTCGCCCATGCTCCCACAACCATAATAGCTTTACCTTTCGAGCAGAGTCACACACAAGCATAGTGTGATAAATAGAAATTACTACAATTATATTTAACAAAAGACATCAAAATAACAATAATTAATTAAATATAATGTGGTTAGTTATTTCTCACTTTCCAACTGGATTCCTTTCTCCAAAGATAAAAAATTCCCTCCCACAAGAAAGTCACAAAAAGATAATTAAACCTAATCATACAAGAGGATTAACAAAAATAAAGTAGAAGTTAATTTGGGTTTAGAAAAATATCTCAAAATATTCCATAAAAATCCAAACAGAAAATTAGGTTTTAACATGCCTTTTTAACCTAAATCGGCTAAAAGTTATTATCTCGCCCTTGATTTGAAGTCGAAAGGAAACAAAACCTTAGGAAAATCTAATTAGCAATAGAAAGATCATAAGAATGCCTTCAATTTGATCTAATTCAATATAGATCAAAAATGCCCAAATTGGCTCCTCTAAATCACCCGTGGGTGACTCAGATAATCAAAATGCAAAATCCTTTGCAAAGGGACACACCATTACTCTTATACTAGAAAGAAATATTAAAAAAATAAATCAAGGGTAACAATAACCCTAACATGCTCCCACAACCATAATTCCACGAATAAAGAGAAGAGAGTTGTCTACAAAACTATGTCTAAGAGAAGGATTAAAAAAATCTAGCATTTCCTAATATTTTTGCAAAGATCCGAATCACAAAACACCTTTGAAATGATGAGAACCGCTCTTCTCCTTGGTTTTTCCTCTTTCCGCAGCCTCAACCTTGTTCTAGCATAAATAAATGCGGTTAGAAGTGAATTAAAACAAACCCTACGGTTTCAAAACATGGAATTCCGTTTTTGCCTCGAAACAAAAAATGGGGTGGGGGGTTGGTTCACCCAACCAGCCCAATTGACCGGTCCATATTTGGACCCCAAACGGACTTCGATTCTGGTGATTTTTGACTTGTTGGAAAGATCTTTTGACAATCTTCGATTTGATATCTTATTCGCGTCAATTGGATTCTCCATCACCGATCTACAAATGTGCAAAAATCACCTTTTAACACCATCATTATTAATATTCTCTCTTCTTTTAAACTCCATGAGAATTATCAAATCATTACTAGGTTCATCCATGATCATTGGGTCATCTTCCAAACCTTCAGGCTCGACTCGAATTGTCCATAGTTGTTGCCGACTCGAGGCCCGGGTTCACGGTTCTGAAATCATGGACTAACGGGTTAAAAATCCGGGGGATTTCATACAAAATGTTCATGAAAAATCCATATTCTTTATATGTATTATTTAGCATACCCTCATTCCCATTGTTTCCTTTTCTCTTTATGTTTTTCTTCATTCACAAATCACAAGACTCGCAACTTACTTATTGTCAACTGTCACTTTTCTTGGTCAATTTAATCCATCTATAAGTTACTTAGTTCATTCATAAGATGTACTAAGTTAAAAACAAGGAGTTGAAAAAACCATGCAAAATAAGATTTACTTCTAACTTTTTGATGTCTTAAATTAATCCCTCCATAATGTTGAGGATGGCCTAAGAGTAACACTAGCATCATCAAAATAGAGGGCTAATAGGCATTTCAAGTCTCCATTGCATGCAACAGTCACTAAAATAATACAAAATTCATGGTTTACAACAAATAAAAGGGATGTATACTCAATTTTAGAACATTTGATCACAGTCATTCACTTGGTTGATGGTAATAGAGCAACAAATCTATTTTTATCTAAGGACATGCAAAAGGCAATAAACATTTTGATAGAACATCACAACGAGAACCCTCAAAATACAGAAAGATATTGGAATTGTGTGCTAGTAGAAAGAGACAAACATCATGTACAAATGATTTATACATTTCCTTGTTTCAAACAATGTTTTGTTGATTTTAACGAGTTACATGATAAATATTTTTTTTATGTGTATTTATCTTAGATGTAGAAATTCAAAAGAAAAAATGGTCTTAAATTATGTTTTCATTTGTTTACTTATTTATTTATTTTTCAGTATGGAAGGTTTTTGTTTATGGAGGTAGAAAAACTCTTAATTCAATTGCAAATAACTCTTTTTGCTCTTAATTTTCATGAGGATTAAATCCCCTCTCCTCTTTATTTTTGCTCCAGTACTTATTCAGATCAACCTTATTAAAACACGTATTAAATATGTAAAATGCAATTGCCATACACGAGTTAGTCCGCTGAATTATTAGAAATGTGCCAATTGTCGTTGTCGTATGACTGATTAATTGCCGTACATATATGCGCCCGAACTATTGGCACACCCGAACTTACCATGGCCACGCCACTTCTCCCACTTTTTTAAAAATCAAACATTTTTAGTGAAACATTATAGGATAGATAAAGAAATGATAAACATAGGACCTCCATTGTCAACTTTTTTAGCAAAAGCCTTCCTATTCCCACTACCAGTAAATCCAACCTTCTTATTTTTCCAACTCTTTTTTATCTTACAAACAAACGAATTAATGAACTGCTAGAGAAGAAAATGATTATGAACACCTGAGAATAACCCAGCACTGGTTAAGAATATATATCCCCTTGTAATAAATTGCCAAAGGGAAAGGAGGGGAAGCAACCACATTTTGCAGAAGAAAAAATCCTGCAAAAATAACCATTGTTGTCAGCCTCGCAGTCAATAATGTAAGTTGCAGCCGTTTGACAGAAGACAGAGAAGGAGCTCCCCATTTTAAGCTCAAAAGAACTACTTAGATCTTCGAAAGAGGGGAAGAAGTGAAGGAGAAAGAGCATCTCATATTTACATTTGAGATTCTGAATTATAACTCGGGAAGAACCATCTATCGACTGCACTATAGATCACAAAGCTCAACGTCTAATATCAAAATATACTAAGGAATGCTAGAAATTTTGAGATTCAAAAGTAAATAATAGAAACCTCAGCAAGAAGGGTTGGTTACACTGAACTGTTTCTTCTGTATCATTCAAAATGGAGGGAGCATGCATTTTAGAAAACACCAGAGGTAAAGCTATATAGACGATTTTAGTTACAGTTTCACACACGCACTTTGGATGCAGCTTCCTTGATTTGGTCAATTGTGAAAACACCAAAGAATTCATCGTCTGTTACGGCATTTATCACTGCAAGTGCAACATCATCCACACTAACGGGTGGAGCCAAGAGAAGATCTGATGCTGGAAGAGAACTCAATGGTCTTGTAAAGTTTTCGGTTGCACGAAGAATCCTCTCCAGTGGTTCCCCAATGAGATCAAGCGAGATCTCAAACCCATCAACTTTGCGCTTCCCATATATGAAACCCGGTCTCAACACCACACCTGAAAGTTTCGAGCAGGGAAAGAAAAAAAAAAGAGAAAAAATCAATCTTAAATCTTAGAAGAACACTAAAAACCCAAATTGAAGCAAAGAAGATTATATACAGCCCAACTTCAACATGGAATGGAAGCCTCAATTGACAATGAGAACATGGTGAAAGAGCTCCAGAGGTTCCATGTACAAGATCATCATAAGAACAAATCACATGATCCTAATGACTCGGTAAAACCTCCGGAATTGATCACAATATTTTTCAACTAACAAGAAGAAAAATAGACCAATCATTGTGTTAGAAGTCTTCTAGGCCCCAAATAAGTCCGCACCAAGACCACCTTAGACAGTCATTCTCAAAAATCATCCCAAGTTTGAGCCACAGAATGGTGTTTCCTAATCCCATGGTTGTGTTCTGTGTGAATCTGTAAGACATTACTAGATTGTTTTTACAGTTTTTCTCAAGAATCAAGGATTGAAGAATCAGTCAATACCTGAGTATGGGAATTTGGCAAGAACCTCTGATTCTGCTTTCCTCTTTCCAGTGAAGTATCCCGAGGAAAGCAGAAATGAAGGTAGATTATAGTCATGAACAGAGATCAAGATAAATTTGGGAACTCCTGCATTGAAAAGAGAGAATATAATACATGATGTTTGAAGCATGGCATGAGAAAAAATAAAATAGCCAATGAATATTGCCAAGCAGGGCAAGAAATGGTATTGAAGAATCAAATGAATAGCATATCATTCTCAATTACAATCAACAGAAACAACCATCATGAAAAAAGAGGGGGGGGGTCTTTCGGTCTCCATCTCTCCCAAAAATATTTAGGCAACTTTCTTAGTTTACCATCATCTTGGTGTCTTGTTATCTGGTGAAAACAATCAACTTGGTCTATGATACTAAAAATGGAAAACCCGGTCATACATCAGCAATTTTTGCTGAGAGGTTGTAAAACTGTGGTCCACTGACTGTTGAGCCAAGGCCTGTCCCTTGGTCATTGATACTCCTACGAAAAATAGAAAAAGGACTTGGTCTTTGATTGGAGCCTCATTCCAAACCCAAATATAGCACCCTCATGAACAAACAATATTTATTTATTTATTTATTTTTGTCGTGGAACTGAGGCTTGTTCAGACCAGCTTAGCGCACCTCGATCACATCCTCAGGGTTGGCTTTATAACTATTTAATTATAAGGCAGGGCTTCACCTCTGGCCCCAAACTCTTGATCTCATACTATGCATTGCTGTGAACAAATAAATTCACAACTTCGGCTACAGCACATTGGTTTCTGATGAAAACAGCATGAAGAAGCAAGACGACAAGGTGAAAACAAAATTACTGAATTGGGATGCATGTACAGACTACAGAATTATGACACTCAAGTACAGAGATTAGTTACAAGTATCGCTATAATGGACAAATTCCTCTATATCTTTCCCACGTCCTGTCACAGATTAAATATATAGATATCCCAAATTCTTAAAATTAAATTCCTTCACGATTTCACATTGGAGGCAATTGGAGAGGACATCTCAAAAACTTAATGGAAGGTGTCTAATTAAAACAAAAAAATAAGCAGTTGGGTTCAAGAGGAAAAGAAAAAGAAAGAGGAGAATAGCACAACTGCTCCATGGAAATATATGAGACTCCATTAACATAAATGTGGTTCACATGAGGATGGAACCTGGGAATTTCCTTACCAAATTCCTTTGCAGCACCTGCTGCCAAAATGTTAGCTTCTCCATTTATCCTTTTCATTTGCTCTTCATTACCAAAACCTCCAAGAGTTGAAATGACTGCAGTAGCCCCAACCAGTATTTCATCCCAATTCACATAGAAAACATCTCCTGTGTACATAACACATTGTTTAGCCAATTCAAGTAAAAATATCAATTTAAAGGTAGGAAGCAAAAAGTAACCTAATAGATCAAGTCAGATCTACGTACCATCACTCAGAAAATATGTAACCAAGGATTCACATAGGGAGTCATATCACAGAGGCGGGGTTCATTATAAGATACATATCATAGCGTACGAGAGAGAGAGAGAGAGAGAGAGAGAGAGAGAGACATGTTAAAGATATGTAAGGAAGTGGCCAAAGAATGCACTGATGTGCCTATTAAAGCATATAAAACAGTTATAAAGCATAAAAATCTTAATATGCAATATGCCTATAAAAAAAAAAGAAAAAAATTACACAGCACCCACTATATTTGGGGCAAAACTCTTGACCACCCACTATTACCTCATAAATTACATGGCACCCACATGTAAATTACAAGTTACCCACAGTTAACTTCGCTGTTAAAATTGATTATGAAATTACTCAATTGCCCTTACTTTTATTTAAATTATTTGAAATAAAATGTATTTCAAATTACCTAAATGCCCTATGGGTAGAGAAATTACTTAAATACCCTTAGGTAGGTGAAGATATTCTTGCTCCACCCATCTTAAGTTGCAAAATCTGAAATCTCCATTGTCTCTAGGCCTTCAGTAGTATTAACAGGTAGACAGAGATGCCTTCATATGTTGATTAAGAAGGATCTACCACAGATAGAACAGAAACTGGTGGCTGCACACTAGGTAAGAGAAAAAGGAGAAAAAAACTGAGCAGTCAAGAGAGAAGCAGTCCCTAAGCTGATTATAGATACCCTGATACCATGCTAGAACTTTAATCAGCCTAGGGACCAACAGAAGATTGAGAAAGAAGAAGAACAAAGAGAAGAGAGCAACCTGTTGCTAGTTTTGGTGAAGGAAAGTGATGTAACCCAGGGTTTGGGTTAAATCTTCCAAGACCCAGTCCAAGGATTAATAAATAGCGTGCGTTGACAGGGAGATGTTTTTTAAATCTTGGGAGCCTACGGATATCCCATGGGAGGGTTTAGGAAGATGCTACATGATAGCTAAAAATTATGCGATACCCTATGGGATGGCTTGAGTGGGAGAAAAGGACTATTGTTTTGTATCTTGGGATGTGGGAATGCCCAAAGACCCTGGGGAATGAATCAGGGTTAATAGAAGGAGAATGGGTAAATTTGGACTAATAAAGGTACGGTGGGATATGTCCAAGGGGAATGGGAAGGGGAAGAATTTTAGTCAAATAATTTGGAGATACATGGAAAGGATGTGGCTATTATATAGGGTATCCTAATTTGGGATTTAATAGGGTGCTATTAGCTTAGGAAAGGTAGGAAAGGGAAATATCTTGGATAAGGGAGGGGAAATAGGGGTTCTTGCGGCAAGAAGGGGATGCATTCTTTATTAGATCTTGGCGAATTCTTGGATCTTGAAATTCTTCAAGATCCATGATCTTTCTTCTTTCTTTTCTTTTCTCTTCTTTCCTTTTCTTTCTATTTCCCCCCCCCCCCCCCTTTTCTGTTGTGTTTAGCTGCAAGAACCAGAAAAGAAAAAAAAATAATATATATATATATATATAAAAGAAAAAGAAAGAAAAAGAAAAGAGAATAGGGGCGAGGGTGTGTTGCAAGAAAGAAGAGGGTTGGGGGGTTGGTTTCTTGCTGCCACAAGAAGAGAGAGGGAAGGGTTGGTTGTTGCAGTGGTGCTGGAGGGGCTGGGAAGACTTGCGGGTATAAGGCGAGGGTTTCTCGGTGGTTTGCAGGCTGGGGAAAGGGGTAGGGAGGTCTGGGGTTGTACTTACTTTGGTTGGGTTGCTGCTGTATGCACTGGAGTTGAATGAGATGACACATCAAGGTAAAAAACAATGAAGGAATCTGCAGAAAACCTTTGACGGAGGCTGCCGCAGGAAAGAGAAGATGAAGAAACTTGCTGTATTTGAAGAAGTCTGCTGGAATTTGCTGAACTTGCACAAAGAACACTCTCAGCCCAGGATGCAAGGGTTTCCTCCCCCATGGCACAAGCCTCTGATTTATTCAATAAATCCAGACTTGCTTTATTCATAATAAGAGGGGCTATTTATAGCCTTACAACTTAAGCTTATTTGGACCAACTTGGACTTTAATTAATTAACAACCTTTGAACTCTAGTAACTAATCAGACTTGGAGACTCTTCCTAGGGAATCCACTTAGGATTAGAATTCCCTTTACAAATCAATACCAATCAAAAGGAATCTTCTAAAAAAACCTGCAAAATAAATAGGTAATTATCCAGAAGAAATCTTTTTGAATTAGATTCCAACTGGAACTCTATACTAGACTAGGACTGTCATATCTCCTACAATATTGATCCAAATGAAAAAAATAAAGGCAGATCCATAACCCTTAGATCAAGGGGTTCCAACTAGACCCTTATTGAGCCTTAAAAAGAGCTGGAAAATGATCAAAATACTCCTGGGGTATTCAGCCAGCTTTAAAGTGGGCCTTTTGGGTCTGGTTTTTGGGGCAGGTGGCCCAACCCTGGCTATATCAGAAAGCCTGCAATTAGAGCTAAGAAACCTCCTAATCAAAGGATATATTTATAACATTATTACACCTAATTAAATACCAGACCTGCCCCTACTCAAGTATGGCAGAATTACAAGGGATAAACAAAAATAAACAGCCCTAATTACTAAAGAAAAGGGCCTATTTCCCTTCTTTTTTTTGGGTTGTCACTGCTAGATCTAGAAGTTCCTAGAAGAGCAGGTCTTCTTGCTATCGCAAGACTTCAACATCCCATATTTTAATTCTTTCGGAAACATCATCCACTATATCACCCTTTTTTTTTTTTTTTTAATTTATGATTGAGCTAAGGTACATAGAATAATCGCTTCATGAAATCTCCTTCTCATCAAGTTTCATCACCTCATCATCCATTAGATCATGACCAAATTCGAACACTAGATAATCCATCTTCATTCTACCTAGTTTAAAGCCTCTTGATTCCAAAGTTGCTTTCATGATTCTAACTTAGTACTAGTCCCTACTTGTGTCTGATCTATCAAAACAATTTAACCAACAAAAAACATACACCAAGGTATGTTATGTCGGATGTCTTTGGTTGAATCATCCATTAAGATCCTTAATGTGGCTTAACTGCAATTGGCTTGTTCCCCGACTGTTCTTACACTTATACTGAACCATTATACATATCTTCAACTATGCCCACATATTTACTTGCAACATTTCAAAATTCTCCAGGGATTCTATCATATGTCAATAAAAACCATATGAAGACATTTGTTATACTCTATACCTCTCTAAGTCTCCTAATAAGGTAAATAGCTTTTATTGTAAATCTTCCTAGCATAAAACCAAATTGACTTTTTGCAACTAACTCATCAGTTTTATGCCTCTATAGTTATTACAAGCTTACAATGTTGAATATTTGCTTTGTTTTTGTAAATTAGGACCACAATGCTTCTCTTCCATCCATCTGGCATTTTTCTTGTGCTCTAATCTTATTAAACAACACAATCAACCAAGCTAGCCTATAGGTTCTCAAGCTCTTCCATACTTCTAATGGATATCATCAAGAACCTGTGCTTTGCCTATTTTCATCCTCCTTAGAACTTCTTTTACATTAGGCATAGTAATATGTTCAAAACTTGGTGCCATGGCGAATGTTGTAATCATCCAAGTCATAGATGCCTGAAGTATGTTCTTTTAGTAGGCTAAAGAAATAAACTTTGCACCTCTACTTGACGTCCTCATCGCATACTAGTGCTTTAGCATCTTCACTTTTATACATCTAAAATGGTCTAGATTTCTACTCTTCTTGTTCCTTATTTTAGCTATTTTATAAATATTTTTTTCCGCTTCCATTGTGCCTAACTTATACTATAAATCTTAATACTTCTTCTCCCTTGCTCTTCCCATTGTTTTCTTAGCTTTATTTCTAGCCAACTTACACTTCTGTAGGCCCTTTACATCCTTAGTCCTTTGCCATTCATAAAACTAGCTTTCTTATTCTTAATGGCTACTTGAAGCTCACCATCTCACCACCAAAGTCTCTTTATAAGAATGGTGTTTTCTTTTTTATTCACTTATAACATCTTTAGAAACCATCCTAATATAGATAACCATCTCATTCCACATTGTATTTGTCACATCCACCCAGCCAGTACCCTATTTGGCATACCCGAGTGTGTGATCCATAGCCCCAAAGATCAAGTTTAAGGCGATCATATCCACATAGCACAATAACATAATCAAAAGCAAGAACAAATCATTGTATTCAAGTAACTTAAGAATCAATCTAGAAAGGATCACAGAAAGATCACAAAAGAATATCAGAGTGCGGAATAACAAGATACCAAACAAAAAGATAACTATAGAGTATAGCGGAATTATACCCTACAAACAAAGGCAAAGGTAGATCGAATCTCTAAGCATAGTCTAAAGCTATTACAATCAAAAGTACAAGTCTAGAAGAATAAAGAGTAAACTAATCAAATTCTTTGATAGGCTCTTCTTCTTCTTTGGTCTTCATCTTCTTCACCTTAGGATTGTGCTCTTGAAACTTCGAATCAGCTTCTAACTCACAATCCCACTGATGAATAAGACGATGTATGCTACTATCAATAGGAGCCATCAGTGTGGTCCACACTGGTATATTGGTCGCACCACTGGTCATAACCTTCTCCAATGACATCCGTAGCTATACCACATAGGGAAGGGTCCTCCGTAGTAAAGCACAGAATCTCTTCCATTCTTGCAAAGGCATCTAAAAATATATACCCTGAAGGGTAAGCCTAAAAGAACTTAGCAAGTAGTTCAATCACAATAAACATCTAAAAGCAATTCAAGGCAAACACAAATGCAATGACATGAGGCAATGAATGCAAGTATGCTTCTAACTCTATATATGCTGGTCTCTATTGGCAGACACGCATTAGGATAAATCACCATACTCCTCTGGGTAGGTCTCAAATCACTCTTCCCTCAACTTTCCTGGTCTTTTGGATTCTCCGTTGGTAATTGGGTCAAGGCATCTTTCTTGGATATTTCATAACTGGGGTTCAAGTCAACACTATCGCTCACCACCATTGGTATGAGTATTAGCACGTGTTAGGGTTAAACTTAGCCCAATGCACGTCATCTACTGAGTCACATCTACTTTAGGGTTAGATATGTCCATTCCTCACTTCTCGCAATCCTTTCCGGTACCTTTCCCCTAGAGTCACAGTCTCCTTCCTGTCTACGTAGACTCTTAACCCTATTGGTCATCCACACATAGTAAACGGGAAGCTCTCGTGTCCTCTCGTGCTTCCCGCAATCTCAAGCGCCCACGAGCCCAAGTCTTCTACATGCAACCCTACCAATGAATGGCCCCCAATGTGATTTATGTTCTCTCACGGGTTGGTTACCGGTCTTGAGTGCCTACAAATCTCCATTGTTGCCACGGGTCACTCGGTCTCAATTCCCCTTTTGATAGGGCTAGCTATGACACCCCATTCCACAACCACAACTTAAGCAATCACATCACATTATGATTCCATACATATCACAATTAAGTCCAATTCAAAATCTCATCATTCAAAACCAATAACAGAATGTAAATCATAACATGAATGATCTATTGTAATTACAGAAGTAATACAATGTAGAGAAAGTGGAACTACAGTAGCTAACTCATGCATTCAAGTCATAACACATCAAAGCATGTAAATACGTATATTATGAGTGAACGTACTCACCTTGTATCCGACTTCGTAACCTTAAAGTAAAAGATTAGAGAGCAAGTCCAAAATCACCTAAACAACCTTAAACAAACATGCATAGATCATAAGGAACAAACTCTAATGATCGGAAACGAAACGGAGACAAAACGGAGCAAAGTTGTTGTCGGCAACTCTCTTGGTCGATGGTATTGACCAAGCATTCTGTGAACGGACAAAAACTTCCAATTTTGGTCGGAAACTCTTCGAAGCACATCGGAACACTTCGAAATTAATAGCAAAATTCTAAAATAACATACTAAAACTATCAATGATGATCTAACCATCTAAAAATACCATTGGAATAGAATTACAATAAATCACTAACTAGGCATAAACTGCGGATTCTCACGAAAAGGCTAGAATGAATGGAGATTCATTCTAAAGGTAAGAGAACAGTAGATCATGCATAGAAAACTACTTAGGAACATATCTAACATAGATTAGAATAGAAAAACTACAGTAAGAGTAAATCATGGTCTCATGCTATATCAAAACATAGAAAACACCATATGGCTTCAAGGAAAACATAGAGTGAATGGGGATTCACTCTAAGACTAAGAAGATCAAAGGTTGGGTCATTACAGTAGTGTAATACCTTCCTCACAATCAAAACAAACAATAGATATAGTAGAGAGAATAGATCAAAGAAGAATGAGATTGAATACTAACCTTATAGAAGAAGATCAATGGAGGAACCTTGCTTGGATGCTTGGATCAACCTTAGGCCTGAAGAGGAGGCTATAGGGATCTTTCCACGTTCTCCAATAGTTAAGAGGCAAATTGTTTAGGTTTAGACCGAGATTACATATATATAGAGATCCAAAACCTAAAACTTCCAAAATTAGAACAATTATGTTCAAAGCTGCCTCGGTCGTTGGTGTTTGGTCGATGGTATCAACCAAGGGAAGATCGACCGAGTAGTCCCCCTTTGCCAGCTTGCTGAAAATTTTGGATCTCAAAGGCCAAAACCAACACTTGGGTCCTCAACAACTTCAGGAAAGGTCTAATCTAACTTCATAGGTCCTCCCAACAATGTCAACACAGTACTCAAGGTCCAACTTTCAGGTCAAACTTCATTCAAGTCACTTCTTCCAAAATAAACAACGTCTTCGGATTAGGGTTAAGTATTAGTGTCCTTCTTAGATTCCCACTTTCCTTGTTTGACTACTTTGTTAGTGAGAAGCAAAAAAAAAAAAAAAAAAAGATTTAAAGCAATCTCTTTTTAAGTTCCACCACCTTATCCTAGGATAGTAACCTCACACCTTTTATGACTTTATGGAGTGAGGCACACATCCAAGACCACTAATCTATGTTGTGCGATTAAGCTTTCCTTGGCATCACCTTACAATCTTTGCACAACAATCTATCTGACCTAGTTAGGAGGAAATTTATTTGGCTTCTACGATGTCCACTCTTGAAGGTAAATTTAATGTTCCTCTCTCTTTTTGAAGTATTTATCATGGATAAATCAAAAGCAATAGCAAAATCTAAAACTAAGATCTTTCCTCATTTTTCTATCCCAAAACTATAGCCTCTTTAATCTTTTCCAATATATCCATTTAGATCACCTCTATGATAATCTTTTCTCCTTGATGAATTCCTGGTGTTAATCCATCCATATGTACCCAAAATTGTAACTTCAAACTTTCATTCAATCCTACTTGAGGTGCATATGCACTAATTATATTTACAATCTTTTTCTTCAATACAAGTTTGATAGCTATAATCCTATAACCTAATCTTTTAACATCCCCTACATTGTTCTTTAAATCCTTATCCACTATAACGCCTACTCCACTTCTATTACTTTTATCCCCAATGTACAAAGTTTAAAGTCATCCAACTCCTTAGCATTTTTATCTTTCCATCTACTCTCTTGAATGCGAGCTATATTAATCATCATTTCCTCATAACATCTATTAATTCTAAACTTTTACTTGTTAAAGATCCTATGTTTCAAGATCCCGATCTAATCCTATGTTTCTGACTAGCTTCTTTAGCCACATTTGTCCACAACATGGGAAGCCATACTTACTGATCACCACATTCAGGTGCTGACATGATGCGCCGCTTACAATGGATACCCTAGCTAACGCTTGCCCACTTGTCACTATAACCAGGCCATAGTGCAGTGCATTGCATATTTTGTCAGGTATGGTAGGTACCATACGTGAAAATTAAAAAGTCATCTGTGAGAAAGAGACAGTTGCTGCTCAACCAATACTGCCACTTGGCCTAAGAACCATAGATTTTTGAAAAATGAAGTGTGTTTATTGTGGTTGTTATCATGGATTTTATGAATGCTACCACATTACCATTAATTATCATGATAAAGAATAAACTGTAATACACCATTTACTATGAAGAATTTGAATTACTTTGTTGTATGTTTCAAGAGATGGGCTTGGATGGATCTTAGAGGCACATAATCTTATCCCATAGAAAATTTTGGTTTAATACACACTTGAGTTCTTTGAGGGCTGGCCCTGCCACTTGGTGCAACATAAGGTTGCTCCACTGTAACCAAGTGGTCATTGGTTTAAATCTGGAAACACTGCTCTGAGAAAGCAAGGGCAGCTGCATACCCTCCCCCCACAGTGGTGGGAACCTACTGCACTAGTATGCCATTGAGCTAACCTCATTAAGTTGGAATAAGGCTGAGATTTTTGTTATTGGTGCAAAATGTCATCTTATCTAAGTTGCTGTTACCTATATCTACTCATGTAGAAAACAAAAAATTAATGCAACCAAAGAATAGAAGAGGTTTTCAAACTGTAGAGCGTTTCCTAACAGCCACAGGGAAGTGCTGCCAAATAAGGGAACCCCCCCTTTGGAATCTGATAAATGAGGGATGGGAATTTATGACATGAACCTCAAGAATGATGATATGCAGAAGTTCTGCAATTTCATTTTGAGCCGGTGATGTGAAAAACTGCTTAATTTCGCAAACATACTAGCTTTGTTCAAATTCATTTAGGTCCATGGATCAAGTACTGTAAATCACCAAAAGTAGACAAAAACAGTGAAACATGGAAATCTTCAAATGAATTTTTCAACTCATATTGCAAGCAAAAAGCAAGTTACCAAGGCCTTTGGTTACTTTCTGTTTAGTATCTCATTGGCAGTTTCAGTTTTGCAGATTTAAAGGAGGCATATGAAATGTATTTGTTGAGACTTGCGCAAGCTTAGTGTGCAAGGTCGAATGGCTGCCAGTACTTCATCTCTGTGCTCCATCATCTTCTCTGTTTTCCTTTCGGTTCAGCTAATATTTTGGTTGTTAAAAGCATGATTTCAAACATGGTATCAGAGCTTTTTAAGCAAAACAGTGCTGTCTCCATTATTCTGTTCTGAAGTTCCCTTTCAGTGCTCGTTTCCTTGGTGCGCAGCCACCTACTGCTGCAATCATTGTAATGTGAGATCAGATGTTAAAATAAACTGATCTTCCCCACCTTATACTCTTTGAAGATCCCAGAACTTGATCGAACTCTTTTAGCCATTTGTTTCTGCATTCTGCAGTTTGAGTTTTCTGCACACAATTCCGCAGAATTAACCATTCGTTCCACACTCTGCAGAATTTCCTATATTATCTTATTTCAAAGTTCTAGGCTCCTAGTTCGTACCTCTATACTTCAGATTGTTTGATCTCTACTTCTGTTTATCATGCCTTCAATTACCAGTGAATCAACCATGAGTACTGCTGAATCCAAGGGACTTCAAGGAGATCATATGAATATTCGTATTACGTCCATCGAGCCCAAAGATAGTTCTAATTACTTGGTTTGGCCCAAGTGGTTCATGTTTATATCCTTACAAAAGGCAAACTTAAATTCATTGAGGCTGAACCGCCTACAGAGACTGACAAATCCTACTCTAGTTGGGCCTAAAATGATATTATCAACAAGATTTGGATAAGGAACAGTATGGAACCTGATATAACAGCCAATGTTATGTTCCACAAGATTGCCAAGGGAACATGGGATGATTTGCAAGAAACCTATTCCTAGGCTAAAAATATGACACGTATCTATAGTATATATGAAGAATTATTTCAGTTTCAGTAGGCTAACAAATCTCTACAGGATTATTACAATTCCTTCAAGGGCATAATGGAGGAGTTGATTTTTTAGCCCCTCACTATAGATATAGAGATGCTTAAGGCACAGCAGAATGAGTTTTATGTATCTAAGTTTCTTGCAGGATTGAACCCTGAACTAAAATCCGTCAAAGGACATCTCTTAGTTGATGAGCATGTCCTCAATCTCAGCAAAGCATACTCCAAACTTCAACGTATTGCCTTGCTAGAAAGTAATTCTCCTGGAAATAGTTCTAAAGAAGAGAGTTCTGCCTTCTACTCGCAGAAGGGGGCCTTAGCTGTGGATTAGGGGAGTTAGTAAGGTCTTCCGGTGGTCATGGTGTTCAGCAGTCAAATAAGTCATGTCATTTATGTACTCATTGTGGTAAAGTTGGGCACTTGGTAGAAGCTTGTTGGGCTAAGCATGGGAAGCCAGAATGGGCCAAGCAACTTGCCAATCATGTCATATCTGATGGTGGTACCGAAACAATAACAACCAACAAATAATGTTTCTAGATCTTCTTATGGGGCTTCTTTAAGACTCTACGAGATGTGTGCACAAAATCCTTCGTCGTTTGCAAAATATTGAAACCGTTGCTTCCACATACACTAGTACTTTTGCTACCACCCTCTAGATCATCAATTCATGGGCTTCTTCCCACATGACTGGTAAGTCATCACTTTTTAGTTCTTTTTCTATATCTACTACTAACAAATCTGTTGTCAGCGCTAAGAGGACTTCCACACCAATTCTAGGTTCTGGAAGTGTTTCTCCCACACCTTCCCTTACTTTTTCATCTGTCCTACAATGTTGCTAACTTTTCTTTTAATTTATTACCTATTAGCCAGTTAACTAAAGCCTTGAATTGTTTCGTAACCTTTACTTCTAATTCTTGTGTTTTTCAAGATCTTCACACAAGGAACACGATTGGTGGAGGGTGTGAACAAAAGGGACTCTACTATGTAGACTATGCTGCCCCAATTGCAGCTCTCTCTAATGATGATCACGTAGATGCTTTTCATTGGCATTGTCATTTAGGCCATCTTTCCTTAGCTAGGTTAAAAAATTTATTTCCATCTTTCAAGTCTAGGTCTAAGTTAAACTGTGAAGCATGCGAGTTGGGGAAGCATCATCGTGCCAACTATCTTGCACACTCTATCCCTCGCAATGAGTCTTAGTTTTCTTTAGTCCTCTTAGATATTTGGGGTCCTTGTAGAGTTAGTAATAGGCATAGTTTTCGGTATTTTGTAACTTTTTTGGACGGCTTTTCTCTTCTTACCTGGTTGTATCTTTTAAAGGATCGAACTAGGTTCTTATCTATAATAAAAATAATTGTCCATGAAATAAAGACTCAATTTTCCTTACCATTAAAATTTTTTCAGTTGATAATGCTTAAGAATATGTGCACACTAATACATCTAATTTTTATGATTCTCTAGGGATGATTCATCAAACCAGTCGTTCATTCACACCCCCAACAAAATGGAGTGGCTAAACACAAGAATTGTCACCTCTTGGAGGTTGCACGGGCTCTCTTAATTCAAATGAATGTGCCTAAGAGTTACAGGTGCAATGTTGTTTTGATTGCTAGTCATTTGATTAACCAAATGCCTTTGGTATTGCTTTTTGATAAATCACCGTTTTCCGTTGTTTTTCTAAAAGGAGACCCATTTTTAGTACCACCTTAAGTTTTTGGTTGTCTGTTTTGTTCACATACCCCATATTGTGGACGAACTTTCTCCCCAATCTATAAAATGCATCTCTCTTGGGTACTCACGTACTCAAAAAGGTTTTTGATGCTATGATCGCATTCATCGGAAACATTTTGTGAGTGTTAATGTGACCTTTTTGTAGGATACCTACGTCTTTTATGCTATGATCGTATTCATCATAAACATTTTGTGAGTGTCAATGTGACCTTTTTTTAGGAAACCTACCACCCAACTTCCATCATCTTGCGGTTTCCTTATCTACCATTCCAGTTCCGACCCACCATAATGAGGCCCCTAAATTCTTGGCTGAAAAGCCTCTATGGATGTGGAAATGGATGCTTTACAATCTCGTCATACATGGTCTTTGGTAGACTTACCCCCGGAAAGGATGCGATCCATTGTTGGTGGATGTATCATGTTAGGTATCATTTTGATGGTATTGTTAAATAGCTTAAGGCTCGTTTGGTGGCCAACAACCATACACAAACATATGGTGTGGACTATTTTGAGATTTTTTCTCCTATGGCTAGACTCAATTCAGTTTGTGCATTAATTTCTTTTGTTATGTATCATGATTGGCCTCTTTTATAGCTTGACAAAAATGCTTTTTTGTATGGTAATTTCAATGAAAGGTTTATACAGAGCAATTTCCCGGGTAAGTTGCTCAGGGGAGGACAATACCCATGTATGTAGGCTACATAAAGCAATTTATGGTCTCAAACAACCTCCGTAAGCTTAGTTTGAGAAATTTAACAAGACTATGGAGTCTAATGAATTTGTCAAGCGTGATTCTGACCATTCTATTTTTGTTAGATGATAAGGTGGCAATGTAGTCATTATGGTAGTTTATGTTGATATTATTCTCCTAGGCATGTTAGGGCATCAATGTAGTTAAGGCACATTGATAAAATCCTTATAATATCTTGAAAAATTAATACAAAGTTGCAAGAATTAACAAGATAGACTCTGGTTTCTATGGTGCCAGTCACCCCCACACCTCACGATGTCCCTCAACCCACGGCTGCCTAAGAAAGCTCTCATAAAATATTCGACATCCTCTCCACTCACTTGTCCCTCTATTTATAACCCTCAACTATCCCTAACTAACCCTCATTCTCTCACTCTTCTCCCTCTATTTATTATCTCAACTAACCCTAACTAACCTTCATTCCACCTGGCCTCATTATCTCAACTAACCCTAACTAACCTTCATTCCACCTGGCCTCATCCTAGGGGCCTAATACTACCGGCCCCTCAAAAATCACCTTATCCTCAAGGTGATGGAATTGTTGAAGTTTAGTCACGTGATGATGCCACATCACCGTAATCATTCAACATCATCCTCCCAGGCTGAATAACACACCCACTGCCCATCAGACTTGGAGCAAAGCACTTGGCTGGAATTTTTTTTCGCCGGCAACGAAATCAATCCACGTCGCACCGCTGCAACTCTCACGAAGCCTGCGTGCCATCTCTATTCTACGAGGTTGAAGACGATGATGCAACTCAAGAAACATTCTCAGTGAAAAACCAAGGGAACAATGCACAATATGCCGAACAATGGTGTGCTTCGGCATATTTTTTAGTCCAAGCGCCGCTAATGCAGGTCGCACCTTAGTAAATAGTGCCTTTGTTGGAAGAGCTGAATGATTGGAAGCCCGAATTGCACTGGATGTTAATCGAAGGATGAGGGTTTCACTCGCCGTAATGGAGCATTGCATCTCCCCCTCAGTCGCTGCAGCCCCAACGTTGCCGCCTCCCTTTCCATTCTGCAGTCCAGAGGTTGAAGACGATGGATTATCCTTTTCTTCGCTCGGTCGGACCGCTGGTTTGGTGTATCGTTGGTTTGAACTGAGCCTTAGGTTGAACCTTGGTCTGTTTGAGTTAATTGGACGGTTGGACCCAAATTAAAAATCAGAAGAAGTGGACTTTGGGGTAACAAAACGAGCCAGGCCCATGATAGATGTGTTAAATGGGTGGGGTCCAAATACAAACTATGGCTTAAGATAAATGGGTGGAACGTTGGTTTGATGGGCTGGATTGGGCTTTGGGTCTTGAAAATGGAATAGATTAAGAAATATGGGTTAATAAAACGTGATGGGCTTGGGGTTAAAGAGATAGGTTGGGCCCAAGGAGGTTTCTTTGGGAATCAGGCGGCCCAATCTTTATATTTGGTTCGTTTGGGCCCTATGTGGGAGAATAAGTGTACCTGAGTTGGGCCCAATTTAGAAGAACCTGGGCTCTTAAGGGGTGAAACCAACCCAAAACCTGGTCTGGGGTGAACCAAACCAACCCTAAAAACCCTCCAACCCCACCATCGTCTTCTCCCATTTCTGCGAGCGGAGTTTGTCGCCGCCGCCTGTTGGTTTCCACCAAGTGTTTTGTTCGTTTTCCACTCCATGACGCCGACAAGACTCCCTCCATCGTCATCGCCCCCATCCACGGAGGCTTCGCCGAAGCCCGCGCCATCCAATCAATTTCCCCTCTGTTCCAGCGTGGTGGCTCCATCATCGCTCCAATTCCAGCGACTTCGACTTCTTCCTTTGCTGTAGAAGACTCTATCAAAGCTTCCCTGCGACAAATCCAACTATTCTCAATGCTAGGAGAAATATGAATAGTGCCAATCGAGCCGATTTGAGTACAAGAGGATTCACCGATGTCAATCTTCTCGTTCGACTCCAAAGTTTCAGCTGCAAGTATTCTTGGATCTACTTGTGAATGATTCTCTGGTTTCACGAGTTCTTTAATCCGTCTGATATTGCCTTCACCGAAGTCGAGCTTTAGAGCCTCTTTGAACATTGCCCAGTTGAATTCTGGCCATTGTTTCTAATAAATCCAATTAAGTGCATCTCCATCCAAATGCTCGAGAGCTATTCCGAGCCAATATTCATGCTTAATTAGTTGTCGCTTACAAAAACATTCGACTCATTCAACCATTCTTGTGCCTTTCCATCACCAGAAAATAGAGACAAAGCCATTTCACCTCCCTGGATCGTTACAGCTCTGATGCCAGTTGATAAGATCCTTATAATATCTTGGAAAATTAATACAAAGTTGCAAGAATTAACAAGATAGACTCTGGTTTCTATGGAGCCAGTCACCCCCACACCTCATGGTGTCCCTCAGGCTACGGCTGCCTAAGAAAGCTCTCATAAAATATTTGATATCCTCTCCACTCACTTGTCCCTCTATTTATAACCCTCAACTATCCCAAACTAACCCTCATTCTCTCACTCTTCTCCCTCTATTTATTATCTCAACTAACTCTAACTAACCTTCATTCCACCTGGCCTCATTATCTCAACTAACCCTAACTAACCTTCATTCCACCTGGCCTCATCCTAGGGTCCTAACACACACTAACAAAAATATTTCCAAACTAAAGACTCGAGTAACCTACACTATTTCTTGGGGATTGAGGTAATTCGCAGGAAGAAATGAGTTAGCTTGTCACAAAGAAAATACAGTTTGGATCTTTTGGCAGAAATTGGAATACTTATCTCCAAACTTGTTGACATTCCCATGGATCCTTAGTTAAAATTGGGGCTGGATGATGCCCATTGCTATAGGAGTCTTATTGGAAAGCTTATTTATCTCACGGTTACACATCCTAATATTTCCTATTATGTAAGTGTGCTAAGTCTGTTTATGCATTCCCATAGAAAGGCCCATTGGGATGCAACAATGAACATATTTCAGTATCTCAAGAGTGCTCCTAGTAAAGGGCTTATCTATCAACCAAATTGGACTATGGATTTGGTTGCCTTTTCTAATGCAAATTGGGTAGGATTTGCAGCTGGTCGTCGATCTACTACGGGTTATTGTACCTTTCTTAGTGGAAATCTCGTGACTTGGAGTAAAAAGCAGTCCATTGTTGCCTAATCTGGTGCTGAAGCAGAGTATAGAGCTATGGCCCACATAGCTGCTGAGTTGATGTGGCTTGGTTCCTTGTTGGAGGAGATGGGGTTTCCAATCTCCATCCCTATGAGAATGTTTTGTGATAATCAAGCTACTACTTATATTGCCAGCAATCCAATGTTACATGAGAGGATGAAGCATATAAAGGTAGATTGTCACTTTGTTTGTGATGCGGTCAAGAAAAATATAATCGAGACTCCCTTTGCGGGTTCTGCTGATCAGCTAGCTGACTTGTTCACTAAAACTCTGTTCAAACCTAGTTTTTAGTATATCTGGAGCAAGCTGAGCATGAGAGACTTGTACGCTCCAGTTTGCGGGGGAGTGTTGAAACTTGCGCAAGGTTCAACGTTGCTGCTTCGGTGCACAGACCCCTTAGGACAGTTGGCTTGGTGCTTGAGTTGCATAGTTTTTATTCTTGGAGAAAAACTCTTAGTGCACAAGTTATGGAGAGTTATAGTTGATAGTTTCTATTTTCATAATTCCCTTTCTTGTTCTTTCTATTTTGGACAGACTTTGGGTCAGTAAGTTTTGTCCACAAGATGTATTTTTTTTAATTCCTTTTTAAGAGGACAAGAAGACTTGTCTCTCAAGTTGTACTTTGGACTTTGAGTTCTATAAATAAGACTGCCTGCAATTCCAGGAGTTCTATCTAGAATCACAAGCTCCTGGTACTAGTTCTCCTCCTCTTTCCCTCTTCATTTTCTTTGTTTTCCTTTCAGTGTAGCTACTGTTTTGGTTGTATAAAGTTCGATTTCTCTCTGTAATGGTCGCCAAAATCCTCATATTTCCTTTTTGTAAAGAAAAACTATGTAATGGTCGTCACAATCTGCATTTCTTTTAAAGAAAGACTAAGTATGGTATCAGACCAATAATGATGTGTTTTGGCCCATATGATACGATACTACACAATTCATACCCATACCAAAGACCCTACCACTGTGACAAAGTATCATGAAAAGAAATGAAAAATAAGCTGTCTTGATGTTTGGTTGTCCATTGAAAAGGAAACAAATCTTTTATGTTTTATCTATAAAATGTTGCGGGACCGTGACTAACATTTATTCTCGACACAAATCCAAGATAGATCACTAAAGAAAGTGAGATTTCTTGCCAAAATGGGAAAAGACTCCTGAAATTTTGACAACTCTCAATATAGAGTTCAGAAATTGTCAGAAGAATTTCCCATCCCCATTGTCATTCCAAATAGCATGCACTCTTCAACTCACGGGAACTTCATTTGAAAAATGGTTTTTTCTTTTCATTTCTATCCTGTCATGATGTGAAAAGTTGGAGGGCAGGGGGGAAATGAGAAAAAAGAATTACCACCAGTTAGCTATAAACTACAATGCTGATGGCAGCTCCTTTGGAACCCTGTCTCTGCAGGCACTGGAGATGTTTTTACCATTTAGGAATGTAGAGGATCTCATTGAGCTCGTTTTATGAGGTACTTGGGTCCTATTGAACTGTTCCAGTACTGCTAAGCTCTGGATAGTCATTCAAGTTCTCCAACTAGCTATTTCTAATGATTGGATGGACATTACTATTTAGGGGTAATTCCAAATCCACAATGATTTGGTTGCAAGAGAGGTGTGGTAGGCCATTGAGGTATGTATACCAAACTCAAAAAGCATGGTCTTCATTGGTGTAAAGTAACATTTCCCTTAAGAGTACTCAATCAGTAAACTCTCTTGCTGACGAGCTTACTGCAGGTTGATAGGCCCCTCATATCTCGTGTGCTCTTGCAAGCACAAGAAGAGGGCTGGATTTGGCAAGAAATCAGATATGGACCTGAGAAGGAGATTGCTGAATAAAGAATGATTTGGAGAATATTTACTACTGAATAAGAGAGATTTAGGGAAAGATTTGTCAAGGGGTTAATTTAGGGAACTATCTACTATAAGTATTGGGGAGGGTGGTAGGTTAGGGATCGTTTGTCACAAAGGAATTTTGGGGTAAGGGCTATTGCTCTCGGGTAGCTGTAGGAATACCTACTGCCGTGTTATTCTAAGTTATGGAGTTTATCAGTTAATAAAGTATACTTTCCCCATTATTATTGTCATGTTGTTTTGCTGAATCTGGGATCCTAACAACTAGGTATCAGAGCAGTACAATCCATGGAGGTGACTTCTCAGTTGTTGGAGGTAACAGAGGTAGGTCGAACTCTAGATCGAGAAGGTGAGACAGAGAGGCGACGGGAACTTCTTCCACGACAACTTGAAATGCCAACATTAGTAGGAGAGGACCCGATGGGGTGGATTTCTAGAGCAGATCGTTTTTTTGACCTGTACGAACTATATGAAGAAGAGAAACTTAGAGCTGCAACGAAATGTTTTGAAGGGGCTGCTCTAGGATGGATGCAGTTTAAGGAATCGCAACAGCCTCTGCGATATTGGAAGGGGTTTAAAGGGGCTCTAATCCAGCACTTCTGCTCTGCACAGATGCAAACTCCCCAAGAGGCACTGATTACACACTGTCAAATAGGCACCATCGCAGAGTACAAGGGAGGGTTCTAAGTCCTCACAGCAGCAGCCAGAATTGTGGAAGAAGGCTGGCTTCGGGGGTGCTTCTTGCTTGGCTAAATGATGACATCAGGGCAGAAGTGAAGCTGTATAGGCCCACATCATTAGCCCAAATAATGGACCTGGCACAAGCTGTTGAAGCATGTAATTGGGCTGCTAAAGACCCCAGAAAAACAAATTGGGCCCAAACAACCCACTCAGCCTAAAGCCCATCTCAGCGGTATTTCAACTAATTCTGCTGGACCACGTAGCAACCCAGGAAATAATTTGAAACAGGCTGTAGTGGTTCGACTGAACCAAAAGGGAAGTGAACCATCATCTTCCTCTTCACAAATTCGGACTGCAACTACCGCTTCGCCAGCAAACTCCAGCAGGTCACAATGGCTTAATGGACAAAGACTTGTGTTTTAGATGTGATGGACCATATACCAAGGGTCATCCATACCCCCAACAAGCAACTCCGAATGATTGTGCTTCAAGAGGAAGATGAGGCGGAACTAGTGGTGGCTATTGCAAAGGTCGAAAGCGAAAATGGAGGAGCCGAGTTAGAGCCAATGTTAGAGGTGGAGCTTTCGAACACATCTCTGGTAGGAATCGACTCACCAAAGACCGTGAAATTGAGAGGGGTGATCAGCGGTCATGAAGTTCTGATTTTGGTGGATTGTGGTGCGACTCATAACTTTGTGTTGACCCAACTTGTGGAAACCTTGGGTTTGAATGTGCAAGAGAAGACCTTTCAGGTGACATTGAGCAATGGTATGCAGAATAAAGGGAGGGGTATATGCCAGGAAGTTGTGATAACCATTGGGGGAGAGGCTTTTGCACTAGATCTACTTCCATTCGATCTGGGCAGTGTAGACATTATTTTGGGAGTAGATTGGCTAGAAGCACCTGGCGAAATCATAAGCAACTGGCACCACCACACCATGAGTTTTCAATGGCAAGGAAAGAGTATAACACTTTATGGAGATCCCACCCCACTGCGAAAGGAGACAACTATAAAAAAATTTGAAAAGACGTAGAAGCAGGGGGAAGAGTTTATTGGCTGGAACTGCAACACGCAGGTATTGAAGTTGGGAAGCAGCAGGAAGACCCTAGCGTATTGGGATTATTGAGTGAGTTTGCACATTTGTTTATGACCTATGGGACTGCCACCTCGTAGACCTCATGACCATACCATTAGGCTGTTGGGGGGAAGTGCATCCCCTAATATCCGACCTTACCAGTACCCACATGCCCAGGAGGATGAGATTGAAAGATTAGTGCAAGAAATGCTGAAGGCAGGACTGATACGACCAAGTGTGAGTCCCTACTTGCTAGTACGGAAGGACGGCGGTTGGAGGTTTTGTGTGTACTATAGGGCCTTGAACAAACTTAACACCCCAACAAGTTCCCCATTCTAGCAATAGATGAATTACTGGATGAGTTGGGAGCAGCTACAGTGTTCACCAAGCTCGATTTGAAGTCAAGTTACCACCAAATATGAATGGCAGAAGGAGATGAAGAAAAGACTGCATTTTGCACTCACAACAGACATTATGAGTTCCTTGTGATGCCCTTCAAGCTTTCCAACGCACAGGCCACATTCCAATCACTGATGAATAAGGTATTTTGTGAGCACTAAAGGAAATTTATTCTGATGTTTTTTGACGACATTTTGGTGTATAGCATTCCAATGGAGGAACATTTGGTTCATTTACGAACTACTTTTATTCTACTCACCAAACACCACTAGGTGGTCAATAAGAAGAAGTGTTCTTTTGGTGTTCCGGTCCGCGAATATTTAGGGCATAATATATCTACCCATGGCATAACAGCAGACCCAAGGAAGATCAAATGCATGGTGGAGTGGCCCCAACCTAGAAATCTTAAGGCCTTGCGTGGGTTCTTGGATTTAACGGGATATTACCGTTAAAAACTACGGGAGGATAGCCGCACCCCTCACTAACCTCTTGAAGAATGATGCATTCATGTGGGACAAGAGGGCAACAAAGGCTTTTGAAGCACTAAAAGAAGCCATGACTACAGTTCCTATGCTAGTCTTGCCTGACTTTACAAAGGAGTTTGTGCTAGAGACAGATGCTTCACGCTTTGGACTAGGTGTTGTCCTTATGCAAGAAGGGCATCCGATCGCTCATTGGAGTCAAGTGTTGTCACCATGGCCTCAACCCAAGTCAATTTATGAGAAGGAGATAATGGTGATTGTGCTAGCCATACAGAAGTGGCGGCATTATTTGATAGGGCGACATTTCAAGGTAAGTACTCATCAGAGAAGTCTAAAATATTTATTAGATCAACGTATTGTTGCAAAGGACCAGCAGAAATGGGTGATGAAGTTGTTGGGGCTGGATTTTGAAATTATCTATCATCCGCGGGCAGTCAAATAGAGTTGCAAATGCACTCTCTACATAACCGGATGGTGAAATCCAGCTCTCCTTTATGACATCAGCCTTTTGGTTGGGTGGTGAAGGGTTAGAAGCGGATGTGCAAGCTTCGAAACGCTACCAGAAGATAGTTCAAGCTTTGCTTCAGGGATCATATGAGTACCCAGATTACCGGCTCAAAAATGGGACCCTCTTGTACAAAAATAGGTTAGTGATACCCGAAAAATCACAGTTAATTCCGAAGTTGCTAGCTGAATATCATTCTACTCCTTTTGGAGGTCATTCTAGATTCCTACACACATATAAGAGGCTAGTTAGGGTTGTGTATTGGATTGGCATGAAGACCTCTGTCCGTGATTTTGTTGCCAATTGTGATACGTGTCAGTGCAGTAAATACCAAGCTATGAAGCCGGCTGGTCTCCTCCAACCCCTACCCATACCGGAGAGGATTTGGGAAGATATTAGCATGGACTTTATTGGATGGCTGCCAAAGAACAAGGGTGGAGATACGGTATTAGTGGTGGTTGATTGATAGTCCAATTATGGACACTTTATAGCTTTAACCCATCCCTACTCTGCCAAAGATGTAGTAGTTGTGTTTAGTAGGGAGGTCATTCGACTCCATGGTTTCCCTAGGACCATTGTTTCAGATAGGGATCGTGTGTTGTTAGTACTTTTTGGTTGGAGCTCTTCAAATTGACAGGCACCCACTTGAAATTCAGCAGTGCATACCACCCACAGACTGATGACCAAATGGAGTCTATTAGTCGCAGTTTGTAAATCTATATTTGCTGTTTTTGTGCACGCTGACCACGGGATTGGGTTACTTGGCTGCCTTGGGGTGAATATTGGTACAATACAACTTTCCACTCAACCACTAAGATGACTCCATCCCAGATTGTGTATGGACAGGAACCCCTAGCCATGTTGCATTGGGAAGATGGACTGTCCAAAGTCAATGAAGTTGATTTGTTCCTCTAGGAGCAAAATAGAGTGTTGGATGATCTCAAAGCTAACCTTCGGGCTACGCAAGATCGAATGCGTGCTTCAATTGATACTCATCGTAGGGATGTGAGCTACTAAGTGGGCGAGGATGTCTTTCTGAAACTCCAGCCTTATAGCTTCAAGAAGCTCACCAAGCGCCCCAATAAAAAACTTAGCCATCATTAGTATGGGCATAATCCAATTATTGAGCAAGTGGGGCAGTAGCGTATCGCTTACTTTTACCTATTGGTTCGAAAGTCCATTCAGTGTTTCATGTCTCCCAGTCAATGAATGAAATTTTGGTTCACTTCATTGGTTCGCCAAGGGGCGAAATCTAGCGAACCGACGAATTTCGTCAGTTTTTCGTCGAAATTTGGATGATAAGTATTGCAAATTCGGTCTGACTGATTCAAATCAATTAAATGTAATAAATATTTGGGTCCCCCACAAAAGTTAAAACAATACGTTACTGTCAATACCTATGCTTTTTTATTATTAATTTAATCGATAAAGTTAAAATGCTGAGCAGGTGAGGTCATATCAATCTATAATAATGAATGGTATGGGCCCCACTTAAACACCTCATCACCATTTTCACTTCTTCTTCTCCTCTAATTCTCTGCAAGTTTCAAAATGGTCGAAACCACTAGCAGACCGGTCGCCATCGTTGCTACCCTCGCAAGATTCAAGCACTCTGAGAACACAAAACAGAGGCGAATGAAATAGAGAACAACGAACCAAGGCCCTGTACAAGTGTACAATTTGCAAGTTGCAGGGGTGCCTGGTCCAGCGAGGAGGACGAAGAGGAGCTACAAACTCCAGCGTATCACAGGTCGTGTGAAGAAGCCCATCTTTCAGGTGCTTTGGTAGAGAAGAGAGACTAAAATCGGCGACCTTGTTCCTGCAGCCTGATCTGCTTTGGTTGTTCTACTTGTCGAGAAGGAGGTTCTGGGGCTTGAGATCTCGATGGGCGACACTATTTCGGTGGCTGTTCTGATCGTCTCCATGAAGGTTGTACACTTGCAGGTGGCTTGGAAGCTTAACCTCCCCATCCATGACAGGATTTCAAAGATATTGCCCTGTATTTCGTCGAATCACCGGAATATCGTCGATTTTCCGGCGATATTCCGGCCACATATTGTAAAGTTGGTCTCAGTGGTGGTTTCAGTTTGCCCACCACCGAGATGGGCGAAATTCGCCGAACTATCATTCCATGCTCCCAGTTGAAGAAAGTTATCGGGCAGCATATTAATCCCCAAGCACTCCCTTCTTGTTTCGCGGAGGATGGGGACATGCAGCTTATCCCAGAAGAACTGATGGCGCTATTCATTTCTCTCCTCAAGGGGTGTTAGAAGTGTTGCTTAAGTGGAAAGGACTGCCACAATGTGAAAATACTTGGGAGGACTACAGTGAGGCAAATGACCAATTTCCTGATTTTCACCCTGAGGACAAGGTGAAACTGTTGGAGGGAAGTGTTGATAGGCCCCTCATATCTCGTGTGTATTCTCATTTCTCACAAGCACAAGAAGAGGGCTGGATTTGGCAAGCAGCAGTTAGGGAAAGAAAACAGATATGGACTTAAGAAGGAGGTTGCTGAATAAAGAATGATTTGGAGAATATTTACTACTAAATAAGAGAGATTTGGGGAAAGATTTGTCAAGGGGTTAATTTAGGGAACTATCTACTATAAGTATTGGGGAGGGTGGTAGGTTAGGGATTGTTTTGTCACAAAATTTTGAGGTTAGGGCTATTGCTCTAGGGTAGCTGTAGGAATGCCTACTGCTGCGTTATTCTGAGTTCTGGAGGTTATCAGTTAATAAAGTATACTTTCCCCCACTATCAACATTATTATTGTCATGCTGTTTTGCTGAATCTGGGATCCTAACACAGGTGAGATAAACATAGATATCTTCTATGCAGTGACTTTTCCTATCATGCAGTTCCTTCTACTCGCTCCCCACCCCTTCTAGCATTCTTCTAGCTTCTCCCCTGGTGTGTTTGATGTGCTGTTGAGTATATTCTCTTTATCCATTAAAGAAGCATCACTCCTTGATGAAAAAAATCTGTCAGACTTCACTCAACAGAATGCAGTTGCATTGATGCAGACTACAGTACAAAACCAAAGGGATTTGGAAGCTGCAAGTTTAGGCTAGCAGAAGCTTATAGAAGTAAATCCAACTCTATGGTTAGGGTTTCTAAGAGGACCTCCCCAGAATTTGGGATTTGCTGAGAATCTTCCAGCAAATTAATGGAAAGACCGAAAGAACCAAGGATGATTTTAAGACTACTACGGGATGGAAAGGATCAACTAAAAATTATATGGGAAGACCCTTGGGAGAAAAGGAGAATTTTGGGGTTTTAACAAAATGGGCATGGGTAGGGAAATTGGGAGGGAAGGTAAAATTAGATTATTTCAATCTCCATGGGATGTAATAAAAAATTAAACGGAAAAGAAGAGGAAAGAATAGAAGATCGAGGGGGTTCCAACCAGACCCTTCTTGAGCCCTAGAAGTGCTGGAAAAATGACCAAAATACCCCTGTAACGGGGTTCGGCGAGCATGTTTATGTAGATCTTGGGGCCCTCATTGGGATTCAGCCAGAGGGGGGCCTCTATGTTCACATCACTTATGAAACAGTAAATAATCAATTCAAAGAAACAACAGTTGACACTTACTGAGATCAACTACAGAAAGAATCTTTAAAACCGAATGGTTCAGATAATTGACGTCTGTCTTTGTTTTGTGCTCCTTCGCTCCATCTTTGTATTGTTAATTTCTGTTTCTTCTTGGATCCATATGCAGATCTCTTTTAGTTGGGGTACCACTGAGCAACATAAACATGACCAAAAACAGCAAGCAGTAAAAGAATAGTCTAGCCAATCATGGAACTTCAATTTTTCAGCTTGCAGAACCTTGAAAATTTAGGAAATAATTAGTTACCAAACAAAGTATTTTAGGCCCCACATGATATTTTTTACAAAATAAATGTAATGGTGGAAGCCATCTTGAGACCAAGCAGGCAGTCAAGATTCCTTTAGCCAGGTGCTGGAGTAACAGCTAACAGGATGTATCTAGATCTACACAAACTATCCCTTAAATGAAAAGCAGGATAATGAGCTTTTAGGGTCAAGCCACCTTGAGTGAAAAACAACTAGTCAATAGCAAACAACTACCTTCAGTTCTGTTATGAAGTAACAGATCAGTCAAAGATCAAACATTACATGACAATTCCCAAATATAATATAGACGGGTTTCCACATCTATTGGAATGTAATATCATGAACCAAAAAAGTCAATCCATCAATGGCGGTATCTAGAAGCTAACGCTAAAGAACCGCTACATGCCTGCTATCCATGTGACCTGATCAACCCAGGAATCGGAGGAAGAAGGCCGCCCTGACCTGTAATACATGCCAAAATTTTCAATCCTCAAAAGTCAACAATTCTAGCATAAACAGTAGATATGAAAATAGTTGAGACACCAGTAAGGTTCTCAACCAAATAAGTAGACCCATCAACAGATAAGACACTCAACAACCAATACATATTCAAAAAATCAGATTATGGGAGGTCCAGCCCACTCCAATCAAGCTACGAACTATTGTTGATGTTGTTTCTCATTTATTTACACAGACATCATTATGAATAACATTTGTTTATTTTTACTATCATCATTGACATAATATCATTATTAAGATCATTATCATCAATTCATCATTATAGTTATCGTTATCAATTTAGGGAGACTGTTGTAATAGTCATCAAGATAAGCTTAAACCCCCTTGTTTTGGGCCATGTGGAGAGCCCAGCACAGGGATTATCCAAACAAAGAGCATTCAAGATGAGGTCCTATTGCATACTATACTCTTCCCCGATGATATTGTTTTGGTGGATGAGGCAAAAGCAAGGATTAATACTAAATTAAAGCTATGGAGATCAACCTCGAACAGAAAAGTTTTTCAGGATAGCATACGATGTGAAATTTTAATCCCACTATGAAAAATATTGACTTGGTGCAAATTGAGGAAAGATAGATACTACTGAGTATTTTAGATATGTGGGGTCAATCATAAATACACAAGGTGAATTGAGGATGTTTACAGAAAATTAAAGTGGGATGGATGAAATGGCGAGATGCATCCGGAATACCCAAGTATTCCTGTAAAGCCTAAAGCAAAGCTCTGTATGACACTTGTCTGACTGCCTAGTGCCTACCATGTATCGGACAAGATGTTGGCCAATTAAGGTGTGTGTACCAACAAAGAGCATGTTGAGATGGATGTCGGAAAGACTAGGAACAATATTTTGAACAACTTATTTCTTGCTCTGCTAATAAAGAAAAAGGCTTTTCCAATTTAAATTGAGTCTTGATTCCTCGTCCACTTCTTGGGTTAACAAAATTTCAATGTTTACTGAAAAGGATTTCTCATCAAATGTATCATTTTTTTCAAATTCTCAGAAATCAATAGGAAAGATATAATGAATCTTATTTATCCAGATCCTTTCTATTGAAGAAATTAAATAACCATTTTTTATAAAATGAAATTTTTTCAATTGTTCCTTGATAGGGTCCAACCCACCTCTAAGTGGTTCAAGTGGAGCAGGAACCAGTACAGGTGGTTCGACCCAACCAAACCAAACTGCAATGAACCCAACTCCTTTTTTTGAGTGGCAGTGAGTTCCAGTGGCGGCAAAGGATGCTCAGTGGCTGACTCCTAAAGAAATCAAAGAAAATATGGAAAAGACTTTGACTTCGTTGAGACGGTTCTTATTTGAAGTCCCACCAGCACCCTAATAAGCGACTAAAGGTCTTATTGGTACAAGAGGAAGATGAAGGGGCGCAGATGGCAGAGATAGCAGACGAAGGGGGAAAGCAAACGGCGACGGAGTCCTTGAAAAAGTAGAATTGGCACACAGAACCCTCGTTACATCAACTCCCTAGGCAAGATGAAGTTTAGGGGAGAAGTTTTGGGCACTCCGGTGATCATTCTGGTTGACTGAGCAGCAGTCCAAAACTTTATTTTGCAGGAGCTTGTGGAACCACTGGGACTAAAGGTAAGGAAGCCATTCCAGAAACATTGGGCAATGGAAAGACTGTGTGCAGAAATGGGGTTTGCCGTGAAGTTCCAATCATCATCTAGAGTCACATTTGTTCAAAGCTTGCTGCCTTTCAACTTTGGTAATACGGTTGTAATCTTAGGTGTCAAACAGTTATCAACACTCGGTGACATTAGCAGCAACTGGAAATTACAAACAATGCAGTTCGATTGGAAGGAAAGGCCAGTTAGGTTGCGTGGAGATCCAACACTACTCAGGCTTGAAACTAACTTAAAAAATGTATGGAAATCCATAATTGTTGGAGGGGAGGGATATTGGCTGAAACCCTACTACGGATGCAATTGAACACTAGGGTGAAGGTTCAAGTGAAATGCAGAAGTTTTTATTAGAGTACAACAACAACAATAAACCTTTCCCAACTAAATGGGTCGGCTACATGGATTCTTGCCCTCCAGTCAATTCTATTTGAGGGATGCTAGATACAAGGCCTAAGCTATGCATATCCTTTCTCACCACTTCTCTTAAGGTTATCTTAGGTCTACCCCTAGCTCTTCTAGTTCCTTCAATTTGGATTATATCACTTCTCCGTACAGGGGCATTTATAGGCCTCCATTGAACGTGGTCATGCCACCTCAAATGACTTTCTCGTAGCTTATCACTTATGGGAGCAACTCCCAGACCAACTCTAATATGATCATTCTTTATCTTATCCCTCCTAATTTTGCCACTCATCCATTTTAACATCCTCATTTCTACTACATTGAGTTTATCTACATGATTATTTTTAACAGCCCAAAACAACTTTGCACCATATATCATAGCTGGTCGAATGACGGTCCCATAGAATTTTCCTTTAAGCTTTAATGGAATACGTTGATCATACAAGACCATAGACACACCTCTCCACTTCATCCACCCTATTTTGATTCTTTGGGAAATATCATCTTCTATATCACCTCTTTTATTTATGATTGAACCAAGGTACCTAAAACAATCACTATGAAGAATCTTTTTATCGTCAAGTTTCACCACATCATTGTCTGTCCGATCATGACTAAAGTTACAAACTGGATATTCTGTTCTCGTTCTACTTACTTTAAAGCCTCTCGATTCCAAAGCTAGTCTCCATGATTCTAACATGGTACTAATCCCTTCTTAAGTCTCATCTATCAACACAATATCATCAACAAAAATCCTACACCAAGGAACCTCGTCTTGAATGTTGCTATAGATATGGGCTTAAAGCTGATCCTTGTTGTTGTTACTGTAATTGAGTATTCATTACTTTGTCCCCCCCCCACTGCTCTTACACTTGTCACTGAACCACCATACGTATCCTTAACTATGTCCACGTATTTACTTGCGACCCTTTTTTCTCTAGTACTTGCCAAATTAACGTTCTAGGAACTCTATCATAAGTTTTTTCTAGGTCAATAAATACCATATGAAGGTCTTTCCTACACTTTCTATACCTTTCCATAAGTTTCCTAATTAGGTAAATAGCCTCTGTCGTAGATCTTCCCCGTATAAACCCAAACTGGTTCTCCATAATAGAGGTTAAGTGTCTCAAAAGGTTTTCAATTACTCTCTTCCACAATTTCATAGTATGGCTCATCAATTTAATGCTTCTATAGTTATTGCAGCTTTGAATAACTCCTTTATTTTTGTAAATTAAAACCACAATGCTTCTCTTCCATTCATTTGGCATTTTTCTTGTGCTCATAATCTTATTAAATAAACTACTCAACCAAGCTAGCCCATAGGTTCTTAAACTCTTCCATACTTCTATTGGGATTTCATCAAGGCCTTATGTTTGACTAGTTCCATCCTCCTTAGTGCTTTTTTTATTTTAGACATCGAAATTCTCCGTATATATGTTCGAAAATTGGTGCCTTAGCATGTAATCGCTCAACTCACAGATACTTGAAGTGTGTTCATTTAGTAGACTAAAGAAATAAATTTCCCATCTCTTCTTAATGTCCTCATCACAAACTAGCAGATCCAGCAGGTCTCCTACCTTGATGAACGCGTGACCATTCCATGCGTTTGATGGAGGGCAGCAACCCAACGAACACACACCCCTAGTGTTACCCCAATTCACAAAAAAAACGAGGTAGAGCGTCAGGCTGGTGAGATGTTGGCAGTAGGGCAGATCTGACCTAGTGTGAGCCCCTAGGACCCCTACTCAAGTGCGATGTTGCTGGTGTGAAAGAAGGATAGTGGTTGGCAGTAAAGATTATCAACCTCTAAACAAATTCACAATGCTTGACAAGTTCCCTAGACCCGCCATAGCAAAGGTGTTTAGCAAGTTGTATCTCAAATCGAGCTATCACCAGATTCAGATAGCTGAAGGAGATAAGGGGAATCTGCACTCACGATGGACACTATAAGTTCCTCGTCATGTTGTTTGGGAACTCTAATGCACCAGCAAAATTTCAAGCTATGATGAATGAGATATTTCAGGAACACCAAAGGAAATTTGTGCTTGTGTTTGTGAACAGGTGTTTAGCAGGACCATGGAGAACCATTTCGAGCATCTACGAGCTGTTCTTACTTTGCTGGCACAACATCACTTAGTGGTGAACCAAAAGAAATGCCTATCTGTGGTGACTTAGTTGGAATTTTTTAGGCACAACATATCTAGAGAGGGGGTGGTAGTAAATCTGAAGAAAATTAGTTTCATGGTTGGGTGGCCACATGAAAAGAATATACAAGCGCTGAGAGGATTTCTAGCCTCATTGGGTATTCCCAGAGGTCTGTGCATGATTATGGGTAGATCGCAGCTCCCCTCACAATTTATTGAAAAAAGATGCATTTCATTAGGATGAAGCAGCTACTAAAGCTTTTGAGACCTTGAAAGGCACCATAACATCAGTACCAGTGTTAGCCATGCCAAATTTCTCCAAGGAATTCATAGTGGAAACCAATGCATCAAGGTTGGGCCTAGGTGTTGTCCTTATGCAAGATGGTCATCCCATTGCTTATTGGAGTCAAGCACTCTCTCCTCGTGCCCATACTAAATCGGTATATGAAAAAGAGTTGATGGCAAATGTGTTGGCAATCCAAAAATGGCACCACTATCTTATTGGGAGACATTTTAAAATGCGGACAGACCAATGGAGTTTAAAATATCTATTGGATCAGAAAACTGTAGTGTATGATCAGCAGAAGTGGATGATGATATTGACAGCATTTAATTTTGAGATCACTCATAGACTGGCAGCGAGAACAAAGCTGCAGATGCACTCTCTAGAAGGATAAAAGGGGAGAATCAGCTTGCTTTTCTATAAATAGCGTCTTGGAATATCACGTTCTATTTTAGCTTAGGTTTCTATTTAGTTACTATTTTGGTTACTCTCTATTTTCCTTTTGGCCATAACTCAGTTTAGGAAACTTTCCTAAACTAAGACTTGATTTTACATTAGAAACAAAATACCAGGGGAGAGCCAAAGTATACACATACAAGCTCTCTCCCTCTTCTCTTCTTCTCATTCTTCTTCTTCAGTCTTCTTCTTCCTCTTTCTGAATTTCTTTTCAGTCCCTAGGCTGATTACAAATGCTGAAATTCTAGCATGGTATCAGAGCCTTAATCTGATTCCTGGGATGCTCCTTTTCACCTGCTGGTTAGAGAGTCATTTCAAAGAATTTCCTGTTTGTGGTGAAAGTCTGATCTTCTGTTTAAATTGCAGTCTAAGTTTTGAGAATCTTTTGAGTACCTTCTCTTGCCTACTGCAGTCTTTGTTGTACTTAACTCTGAATCAGCCACATGATGATATGAAGAAGTGTTTCCTCAAGAAGGCTCAAATCCCTACCCTATTAATGGCTTCAAGGTCTGGATATGTATTATGCCTGCGACACTGGAACTCTGAAATTTACTGCTGCTTCAAGACTTATACCTGCATTGAGATCTACTACTTGATGCAAGACTTTGAAGCACACTCTGTTCTATCAACAAGTATGTTTTTCTATGGATCACGACCTCCACTGCTGATGTTCCTATTTCACTCTGAATTTTGCTCCTCAGGTGCTATTATTCTGACTCAATCTACTTTAGTTATTTAAAGCTTATTCCTCTACTATTGCTGCTTCTGTTCACCTAACTACTTGGCTATTCAAGGTCCTTGTTTGGTTTACTCATCTATCTCAGCACATCTGTTTATTACTGCTATCATGGGTCATGGCTGACCCTAAGGAATCCTAGCCGTGATATTCTCCTCCATAATTTTCTACTTTAATATTCCTTTTGTGGTTTGCTTGCTTTCCTGATTGAAACGACAATTAGTTACTTCCTTTATTTGAGTTCAGTTTCCTTCACTTCTCTTTTTTTGGGCAATAGTTTCCTTTTCACTCAATTACCATAATTTTCTTCCTTTATTACGTATTCGCTCATGTCCTATACTCTTTTATCTTATTGGGTTTCCTTGTTTATAATTACTTCCAAATCGGTTTTCCCATTATTACTCCTCCATATAGCCCCTCTTTCCATTATTAATGCTCCACCTATTACCTTTCTTTCCAGCATTAGTTCTCCTTTCCTAATTTAGTATATTTCTCATGACTTGGTCACTTCATAAGTCATGCTACTTGCCTCTTTTTATTTAGCTTCCTTTTATGCTATTTTTTATTTGGAGAAAAAAAGAAAAAAAAGAACTGCCATTTGGGTTATTTTGCAAAGTTGATCCCTCTTTGTGGTCAGAATTTACAGAATTGCCATTGGGTATTTTGCAAGGTGGAACCCTTTTTGTCATCAGATTTCTACAGAATTGCCATTTAGCTATATGCAAAGCATTTTATTTGGTGGACTCCTATTACATTAGCTTGTGAATCCAACTTTTGAAGATCGGCACTTGTGCAATCAATATTCCTATCATGAAAGGTGCATCAGTAATTAATGGAATCTGGTCACAATGCTATTTTTTGTAATTGTTTTGTCTAATGCACACAGGTAGTCCTACAAGTGAGGGGGAGATTGGAGACTTATTGTACATCTACTCAAGATTTGTTAAAAAGTATTATTTGTGAATATTTTTTTATCCTCCTAAGATGGTATTATATACCTTCTACTTACCCACTTGGTCCGCAATAAGCTATACTATCTCCTATCTACCTATTTCGTCTTTTACCTAGCCATATCTTCCCTAACACTTGCCCTTTTTGCGAAGAGCTTATATGCGACTTTCGGCTGCACTTTATCTTCTAGGGTGGAGATTCCTCCCTACTGCTGGTATTATTTGGACAGCCAAAGATGTAATTGTTGCTACTATACTCATGGATATGGTTCATCTTCACCACCGCCTATTACTCTTGCTGTTGGATGGTTTGTTGGACATGAAGATTGTTTACTTAAGGTGCCATTGATTCTCTCTTGGGTGAAGTTCTTTTGGTGTCTTTCAACGTATTATTGTTACATACGCTCAAGTGTAATGAAGTTCGTTGACATGTTCTTGTTATTCCAAGTTGGAGCCTTTGATATGTATACTCCAGCTTGAGGGGAGTGTTAGAATATCACTTTCTAATTTAGCTTAAGTTTCTATTTTAGTTACTTTCCTATTTTTCTTATTGCTTGGCCAACAAGTAATCTCCCTAGGATAGTGTCCTTTTTAGTAGATTTGGGAGATTCTATGCAATATGCAATTTTCCTTTTTGTAGTAACTCAATTTTACATCATGAATAAAGTAGTAGGGGAGAGCCAAAGTATAAGCATACAAGCTCTCTCCCACTTTTCTTCTCCTTCTTCTTTAGTCTTCTTCTATTCTTCTTCTATTCTTCTTCTATTCTTCTTCCTCTTTATGATTTTCTTTTCAGTCCCCAAGCTGATTAGCGGTGCTCAAATTCTAACAAGAAGGACATGAAGGTTTGGATGATGAAATTTGAGCATCCAATCATTACAAGGCTGTGGTCCAAGCTTTGCTTAGTGGCTCTGCTGAATTTCCTAGTGATAAATTAAAGAATGGCACCCTCTTTTATAAAGGTAGATTAGTGATCCCCATTGGATCGCAGTTGATTCCCAAGCTGTTGGCTGAGTTTCATTCTACACTGTTTGGGGGTCATTCCAGGCACCTCATACACATACAAGAGGCTCGTGAGTGTGGTCTATTGGGCAGGCATAAGGAAGGCTGTTAAAGAGTTTGTAGCCGGGTATGACACATGCCAAGAAAGTAAACATGATCCCATGAAACCAGCTGGTCTGTTGCCCCCCTTACCCATTCTGCATCACATATGTGAAGATATTAAGCATGGATTTTGTGGGCAGTTTGCCCAAAACACATGGTGGTGATACCATGTCGGTGGTAGTCGATAGGCTCTCAAAGTATGGACATTTTATTCCCTTAACTCACCCCTATTCAGAAAAGGAGGTAGGTCTGGTTTTCAGCAAAGAAGTGGTTTGCCTTCATGGTTTCTCAAGGTTGATTGTGTCTGATAGGGACCTTGTTTTTATCAACTACTTCTGGAGGGAACTCTTTAAACTTGCCAGCACTAATCTAAGGTTCAGCAGCACCAATCACCCTCAGACAGATGGGCAGACAGAAGAGGTAAACAGAGGATTGAAGATCTATCTCAGGTGTTTTCGTGCTCGGCAGCCACGATATTGGACTTCTTGGCTCCCTTGGCTTAATATTGGTACACCACAACCTATCATTCAGCCACCACATTAACTCCATTTTAAGTCTTAAATGGGAGAGAGCCACCAGCTTTACTCCATTGAGAGGGGGACCATTTCAAGGTAGATGAAGTTGATACTTGCACAAATGTGATTGCATTTTGGGAAGAGCTGAAATCAAACTTGAGGGTGACTCAAGATCGAATGAGTACTTCAGCCAATCAGCACTGGAGGGAGGTCAATTATCAGGTGGGGGAGGAAGTTTTCCTCAGGCTTCAACCATACCTATTTAAAAAAATAGCGAAACACCCCAATGAGAAGCTCAGTCATTGCTATTATGGACCCTATCCAATTTCAGCTCAGATTGGTCCTGTGGCCTACCAGTTTGCCCTCCCAGCCAACATGAAAGTGCACCCAGTTTTCATGTATCCCAGCTGAAGAAAGTACTGGGGACCAACATCAATAACCAGCCCTTCGCCTCTTGCTTAACCAAGGATTGGGAGATGCAACTGCTGGACTCTCCCTATTCTTCACAAGGGAATCTAGAAGTGTTAATGATGTATCATGGGTTGGACACCATCCCCAACCAAACCAAAATAAAATAAAATAATTGGGCCGAAAATCAGACCCAAAAGGTGCACCTAAGCCCGGCCGAATTCCCCAAGGGTATTCAGATCATTTTCCAAGCCCGACTTTTGGAGCCAATATGAGTCTTATTTCACTCGCCACGATTCCAAGGTCGCGGAAATAATTTTATATTTAAATTCTAATGAGTCAATTACGACTTATAGTCAATTAAAGTTTGTGTTGAGTAGTTAGGATAGGGTTCCTTAATTTTAAAAAACCTTATTTTAAAGTAGTTCAATTTTAGTTAAGTGTTTGTTGAGTCAAAAAATAAGTGTCCGTAAGAGATTCCAATCCAAGGTTGGAATCTCATAGCAATTTGATTACATTAAAGTGTTGATAGAGTCCAGCTTGAGTTGTAATTGGATCTCATCTTCAAGGAGATCCAGTTTGAGTCAAGCCCTTTAATTTCAGGCTATAAATAGCCTCTTTCTGCATTGTAATTTGAAGATTTGATTGATTGAATGAATTGACTTTTGAAGATTTGATTGATTGAATGAATTGACTTTTGAGAATAGACTAGTATAGTCGTGGGATCCCTAGGAGGGTGACCTACGGCTGGGTTAGAAGCTCTTGCCTTCTTCAATTCTGACATTTCAGCATCTTCGTCAAGCATTCTCCTGCAACTCCAGCCAAGCATTCCATTCACAAGTAAGTTCGAACCATCCCAAACCCCTTCCCCAACATCCCCAGCAATTTTCCTACACCTAGAGACCCTTCCCTTGCAACCATAGGCCATTCTTACCCATCCCTGTTTTTGCGCAAGCAGTAGCACCTCTCCTTGAATTAAACCCACCACCTCAGGCCCCTCTTGAGCCCTTTTTCCCCTTTCCTTAGAATCGCATCCAATAGAACATAAACCCTAAGCAAATTAACCTGTCCAACCAATTTTACCCTAATCTAAATTTTTCTGCAACCTTGGACTTCTGCAGATTTCTTAGAATTTCAGAAAACCCTAAACAAGACCTTCCAAACCCCATTAATCTTTCAAAAACCCTGAGTCCTAAATCTGAAACATAAAACCAGCAATGTCAGAGCCCAAAAGCCCACTGGCCGAAACTTCTAAAGCCCTAACCCAATCCCAGTTGCATTATGTAGAAATACAATGTTTGGCAGAATGGCTTATTGATCCATGATCTCAAGCCCTCTATTTATAATTAAGTGGAAAGTAGACTATTACAAGGAATAGAAGTTTACATGAATGCAAACTCTAATTTAACTCCTATACAAACTCTTATTAGATTCCTAATAGAATCCAACACTCCCCCTCAAGTTGAGGCATGGCTATCACACATGCCAACTTGACCAAAAAAGTATAAAACATCTATCCAGGTAAACATCTGCAATTTGATCTTCAAACTTATAGATTACGTCTGCCTTATAGACTTCCATTTGCTTTGTCCTCATCTTTACTGCAACTTTATGTCTCCAAGGAAGAACGCCCAAGAAAAAAGGTAGAATCTTCAAATGTTGAGAAGACTAAATTTCTGCGCAAATCTGAGGGAAAATATATTTTTGGGGTAACAATTGCTAGGGTAAAACAGCCAAAGTGAAACTTTTGATTTGTAGCAATGTTAGATCTTTAAAGGGAAAGTTTGCCAAGGGGACAATCTCCAAAGGTAGGGGAAAATTTGTCAAGATAAGTGACAATCTCCAAAGGTAATAGAGATCAAGTTCTGCAAAGGTCAAACGACAAATCTTTTGCAAGGTTAGATCTCTGAAGGGAAGATGTCAAGTTAAGGGGCAAATCTCCAGGGTTAAAAGAGATCAAGTTCTGCACAGTCAAAAAGATAGCTCTATAGCAATGTTAGATCTCCAAAGTAAAAGATTGCGAAGGTAAGGGACAAACTTTCAAAGGTAACAAAGATCAAATTCTACATAAGGAAGTCTACATGAAAGGCATTGAATTGTAATAGAGATTCAATCTCCCCCTCATGTGTAGCTTTACACGTGGGAAAACAAGAATAAAGGAAATCCCTAAATGATATGGTCCATGGTCCACCAAGGTAAGATAATGGCTTAAGACAAAATTCAAGCCAATGGGGAAACTTGGAAAGGAAGAAATTGTAATGGTAAGATAAAAGTATCATGAAAAACAAATCTAGAGAAAATGACAAAATTTGAAAGGTGGATGACCGAGCCTACGGTGCCACTGATGAAGGTTTGATATTACCGAATGGACCGGATTAGAAGATGTAGTCAAAGCAGAAGTAGATCCTCCAATCGCCTCGAGCAAATAAAGTCCATTTACCACGACCAATCTCCTTCCCCGTGACTAGATCCGGAAGTAGCAAGGTAGGAGTTGGTAGGGGTAGTAGAGGAAGCAGTGGTCGAGGCTGTACCGGTAGTAGAAGACTGCAAAATACGTCGCAGAGTAGCGAACTCCTCCTATGAAAAACCAACGTCTGAAGAGGGTGTGGTGGAAACTGTCTCAGAAAGATTAGCCTTTGGTTTTCCCTGTCTTTGTGCTCGTTTTTGCTCAAAATCAACAGGCTTCCCATGCAGTTTCCAACAATTTTCCTTGGTATGATATGGTTTGTGACAGTGCTCACACTTGACAATCTCCTTAGCCGGATCAGATTTAGTGCGAACAGACTGTAAAGCTGATTTCTCCATAATAGGAGTATGAAGCATGACTAATCGACGACTTTCCTCACATTGAACAAGAGCATAAGATTGTTCTAGTGTAGGAAAGGGAGAATGACTTAAGACTTGCACTCTGATCTGATCATACTCCACATTCAAACCTGCCAAGAAGTCATATACTCGAATCTTATCAATGTACTTCTTATATGTCGCCACATCATCTGGATTAGTGGGGTGATAATCCCCATAATGATCCAACTCTTGCCAAAGAGATCGCAACTCGGCATAATAGTGGGCCACAGTTAGTTCCTTTTGGGTAGTCTCATGAAGCTTCTTTCGTAGCTCATAAACCTGTGCATCATTCCCCAACTGTCCATATGTTTCAGTAGTAGCCTTCCAGATTTGGGCTGCAGTATCAAGTAATAGGTAATCCCGGGCAATATTTGGATGCATGGAATTCAAAAGGAATGACATAATAAGAGAGTCATTTGATATCCATTTATCCTGTAAAACACCTGCGGTAGTGGGTTTGATAGTGGTGCCCGTAATGTATCCAACTAGTCCTCTTCCAGCAATAGTCAGGTAAGCAGATCGAGACCAGATCAAGTAATTTGTGGCGTCAAATCTTACCGAAAGAGAATGAAGAGTGGGAAAATATTCGGATCCAGTGGGAGCAGTAATACCATCGATAGTGGCCATGTTGAAAAAATTGCCTGCAGTTCTTCAGTCTTCACCTTTTGAAAAAAAACAAAAACGTGGAAAATGCAATAGCCAAACAATGATATGATCAAATCTCCTTTTTCCCTCTTCTTTTTTCTCTTTTTTTAATGGTTTGAAAAAATAATAAAATATGGTTCAGCCAAATATGTAATGGTTTGGTTTGGTTTGGTAAATTTGGTTTTAAAATATGATCTAAATTTGGTTTGGGAATTTGGAAAAAAAACCAAATCTGGTTCGGCCAAAGAGAATTAGGGAACAAATTATGGCTCAATGGGTTTTTTTGAAGGGCCAGCTTATCAAGGGAGACGGGATATAGAAAGGGTTACCTGGTTCGATGGTAGAGGCTGTGATCAGAATCGGAAGCAAAGGTGAAGGCGATGGTGGCTTCTCTTCTTCTCTTTCTTCTCTTCTTCTTTCCTTTTCTTCTTGGTCGAGCCCACTGTAGTGCAGAGAAAGAAATTGGTTGCGATGGATTTGTGAGGGTTTGCGATCGATGCAAACTCTAGCTGAAGCAGCAGCAGCAGCCACCTGTGATTCTAATCGCAAAAAGCAGCTCAGCCACCTGTGATTCTAATCGCAAGAAGCAGCTGCAGGTTGTGGTTATTCTTCTCTTCTTCTTTCCCTTTTTTTCTGTGATTCTAATCGCAAGAAGCAGCAGCAGGTTGTGGTTCTTCTTCTCTTCTTCTTTCCCCTTTTTTTTTTCTCTGATCTTCAAGGTGGAACTGAAACAACAGTGCAGCGGTGCGATGGGTTTGAAAAGGAAAAAAATTCTGCCAAACGATGGTTGCAGAATTAGGTTGTAGAAGAACAAGAAAAAACTGCGAAGGGTTTTGGAGAAAAAAGGTAATCTGCTGTGGGTTAATGGGTTTGAAAAAATAGAAAAAATAGAAGAACAACCTAATCGAATTTAGGCTCTGATGCCATGTAGAAATACAATGTTTGGCAGAATGGCTTATTGATCCATGATCTCAAGCCCTCTATTTATAATTAAGTGGAAAGTAGACTATTACAAGGAATAGAAGTTTACATGAATGCAAACTCTAATTTAACTCCTATACAAACTCTTATTAGACTCCTAATAGAATCCAACACATTAGGATTCCAATTTCGAACCTAAACCTCAAACATCACTTTGTTTCAAATCTGTAACTCAATCACCAGCAGGTTTGAACAGCCCCTAGGCCCATCCAAAAACCTATTCCCAAAACCTAAACCCTAATTGAGTACCAGTTGGCCAGGAACTGGAATTTCCAAATCTGAGTTTGAATTCCTATTAAATTTCAGACCTAAAATCACAATCCCAGCAGCTTATTGGCCTCTAAAATTCTAGCTGAAACCTCAACAAACCCTAGTTTACCCTTAGAAACCCTATTTGAGTGCTGGACCTACTTCGGAAGACCCTAAAAATCCAACCCTAAATTTCGGGGTTACAACATTGGTATTAGAGCTATCGTTTCCAGCAACTTGTAGGCAAATATAATCAACTTCGAGGAAGCAGTAGCATGGAAGAACCAAATAGAAACTACTACCAGTATCACCATCATATCTACAGAGGGATACGACAACCACAGAGGCCCCCAGAGATGTATGAATAAGAGACATATGATGGTGTCAAAGACATCAGGTGTTCTATGAATGGCTGTATCATCCAGACAAATACTTTCAGAGGTAGTATCATTCATAGCATGATAAGCTGAGGATTGCACAGAGATACTTGGTGGAATATGCCGGTGAACAATGGACTCCCAAGATGAAGCAGCTGTTGGACAAAGACACCAAACCAAGCGCTTGGGCAGAGATGTCAGAGATGTTGAGTCAATTATTCTTCCCACAAGAACACCCAATTAGAAGACACCAACCATGCCCCTACTCCAGGAGGCTCACCAAAGTTGATAGAAGAGATTAGGAAGACTAGTACAGAAGAGCAAAACACACGGATGACCACCACAACTACACAGCCAAATTACTAAACATCAGTGGGGGTCAAAAATAAGTCAATAGTTGGAGCAGATCCTCACACAACTCACCGAGATGAACAACAAAATTACCAGCCTTAAACAAACCACTAAGTGCACTCAGAGAAGGGGAGTTGTTGACTTTAACAAGGGTCCAATAGTTCTATTGAAACAGACAAAATCCAGATAGAGGAGGACCTAGCCCATAATGCCAAGATCCCATTAACCAAAGAAGAAATCGAGGCCCCACTCCACCAGAAGAAACAGACAACAGGATCATACCAGCCCCATCCCCAAGTGGAATGGGACCTCCTTTGAGCCTTCCACTCCCTGGTGAAGATGTTGTAAGCATTCTCAAGGCAACAGTGACAGTCAAAATAAAGGAACTGACAAAGAGGGACTCCAAAAGCTTCACCAAACACTTCCTCATGTCCTCCCGGTTCGTTGAAGAAGACTGATAAGAACCCACGAATTGAATGCAAAACTAATATTATTTAATTGATAGAATAACGATGAACAATGATAAACTGGTTACAATGGTGCGAGTCACCCCCACAGTACATTGCTGCCCCTCAGCCTACGGCTGCCCAAACATTCACATAATAATCCTCAACTACTACTCACATCTTACCCCTATTTATAACCCCTAATCAACCCTGATCTCCCCAAATCTCTCTCATTCAATAGTAAATATTCTGCAATATTCTGTCTGCCACCAAATCTCTCTTATTCAGTAGTAAATATGCTGCAATATTCTGCGAATCATTCACAATATTCTGCCTGTCCCCAAATCCCTCTTATTCAGTAGTAAATATTCTGCAATATTCTGCAAATCATTTTCTATTCAACAACCTCCTTCTCAGGACCATATCTGATTGTTTTCTCTATTCAGGAACCTCCTTCTCAGGACCATATCTGATTGCCTTCCCTAGCTGTTGTTCGCCAAATCCAGCTTTCTTCTTGTGCTTGTGAGATACACACGAGATATGAGGGGCCTATTAAAAACACTCCATGACTTGAAGACCACATCACCTAAGTCATCATCCTAACAAAGTTCTTTCTAGAAGCAATACTAGTGGCCTTTCAACTACTACTTCCTCCTCACTGCAAGATTAGAGGTCGAGTCCACTTAAAAGTCCTTCAAAGAGCTGACGCAAAAGAACATGACAAGCACATTCATCAAGTAATGAATGTTTAAAAAGGCGAAGGGTAGATGTATCTTGCGTTGAACACCCCCCCCCCAAAATTAAAAAAAATGGCCAAAAACAAACCCAAAAGGTGCACCTAAGCCTGGCCAAATACCCTAGCGGTTTTCTGGTCATTTTCCAAGCCCCTCTTTTGAGGCCCAATATCGGTCTTATTTTGCTCCCCACGACCCCAGGCTCAAGGATACAATTTTATTTTTATTTCTAATGAGTCAGTTAAGAGGAATAGTAGACTAAAGTTTGCATTGATTTGTTAGGATAAGGTTCCTTAATTTTAGGAAACCTTATCTTAAAGTGTTTCTATTGTAGTTAAGTGTTTGTTGAGTAAAAAATAAGTCTCTATAAGAGATTCCAATCTAAGGATTAAAATCTCTTAGTAACTTGATTCCTTTTTAAAGTGTAAAGTCCAGTTTGAGTTTTAATTAGATCTCATCTGTAAGGAGATCCCAATTTGAATTGCAATCATTAATTTTAGGCTATAAATAGCCCCTTTCTGCATTGTAATTTGAAGATTTGATTGATTGAATGAATTGAGTTTTGAGAATAGACTGGTATACTGGTATAGTCATGGGATCCCTGGGAGGGTGACCTGCAGCTAGGTTAGAAGCTCGTTTTTTTAAATTCCGACATTTCAGCATCTTCTTCAAGCATTCTCCTGCAATTCCAGCCAAGAATCCATTCACAAGTAAGTTTGAACCATCCCCAACCCGCTCCTCAACATCCCCAACCCTTCCCTGACACCTAGAGACCCTTCCCTTCCAACCGTAGGCCATTCCTGCCCATCCCTGTTTCTGCGAAAGCAGCAGCACTTCTCCATGAATTAAACCTACAACCCCAGCCCCTCTTGAGCCCTTTTCTCCCTTTCCTAGAATCACAACCAACACTAGAACATAACTCCTAAGCAAATTAACCTATCCAACCAATTTTACATTAATCTGAATTTTTCTGCAAGGCTTCTTCAACCTTGAACTTCTGCAGAATTTTTAAAAGCTTCATAAAACCCTAAACCAAACCTTCCAAACCCCATTAACCTTTACAAAACCATGTCCTCAATCTGAAACATAAAACCAGAAAAGTCAGAGCCCAAAAGACCACTGGCCAAAACTTCTGACGCCCTAACCCAATCCTAGTTGCATAGGATTCCAATTTCAAACCTAAACCTCAAACATCACTTTGTTTCAGATTTGAAATTCAATCACAGCAGGTTTGAACAGCAATCCTAGGTCCATCCTAGACCCTAACCGAAACCCATTCCCAAAACCCCAACCCTAACAAACTCGTAATTGGCCAAGGACTGGAATTTCCAAATCTGTGTTTGAATTCTTATTAAATTTCAGACCTAAAATCACAATCCCAGCAGCTTATTGGCCTCTGAAATCCTAGCCGAAACCTCAAGAAACCCTAGTTACCCTTAGAAACCCTAATTGAGTGCTGGACTTACTTCAAAAGATCATAAAAATCTCACCATTAAATTTCAGGGTTACATCATTGGTATTAGAGCTATCGTTTCCAGCAACTTGTAGGGATACGACAACCACAGAGGCCTCCAGAGATGTATGAATTAGAGACATATGATGGTGTCAAAGACCTCCAGGTGTTCTGTGAATGGCTGCATGATCTAGACAAATACTTTGAGAGGTACTATCATATCAGAGCATAATAAGATGAGGATTGCACAGAGATACTTTTGGTGGGGTATGCCTGCGAACGATGGAGTCATAAGATGGAGCAGCTATGCAGCGAAGACAACTAAACCAAGCACTTGGGCAGAGATGTCAGAGATGTTGAATCAATTATTCTTTCCACAAGAACACTCAGTTAGGCGACACCAACCATGTCCCTACCCCAGGAGGCTCACCAAAGTTGATAGAAGAGATCAGGAGGACTGGTACAGAAGAGCAAGACACAAGGATGACCACTTCAGCTACAGTAGCCAGATTACTGACCATCAGAGGGGGCCAGAAATAAGTCACAGCTAGAGCAGATCCTCACACAACTCACTAAGATGAACAACAGAATTATAAGCCTTGAACAAACCAATAAGTGCACTCAAACAAGGGGAGTTGTTGACTTTAACAAGGGTCCATTAGTTCTTGAACAAGAGATTGACATAGAGAAGATTGGACAGCAACCTTAGCTTTAGCTTATGACAGGGAACAGAGAATGTGGTCCAGGAGGCAAGGAAGTATTGGGTAGGGTACAGCAGTTAGTTAGGGGGGTTTTCATTATGTAAGGAGGGAGAGGGAGAAGGGGGGATTATGCGTGAAGTCTGTAGTAAAGCAAGGAGGTCTTGCTAGGGAGAACTCAGTTCTCAGTGAGCTTTAGTGACTGCAATTACTACTATTGTAGTCAAGTTTTGAGTTAATGTTAGTAGTTCAGCAACTCTGTTAGTTTGATGTTCTTTCCCCATGTTCTGAAACTAGTCATTAGCGTATTAAATGAAGTAAATGCATGGTCGGCTATCAATTCATTCTTGTACTGTTTGTGTAAGTTGTGACTCAAAAGGGTGAGTTATAGAGATAAAGGTTCTTATAATTTCCTTTTAGAAGGAACCAAACTTTGCATTCCTACCTCATTTTTAGATTTCCTAACATGGGAACTGCACGCTGGGGAAGTTGCTCGTCACTTTGGTAGAGACAAGACTAGTAGCCTAGTAGAGGACTGATTTTACTGGCCAGGACCTAAGAGAGACGTTTTTATGGTAGTTAGTCAGTGTAAGACATCTCAAACAGCTAAGCAATAGAAACAAAACACTGGGCTGTACACTCCTTTGCCTATGCCACATGCTGATGCAGAATTGGCAGCAGATACAAAAGAGAGAAAAGCCCAAAGCTCAAGCCCATTAAAGCCTAAGGACATGACCCAAAACAGCCCATGGCTTGCATGGGCTAGGACTATTGGAGTGGGTTAAAATGAGCCCATGGTTTCATGGGCTTGGATCACTTTAGTGGAAGAAGAATATCAGCCCACTATTTTGAATTAAGCCCAAGTCTAGCTTTGAAAAGTCAACAAAAGGAGCTAGTAGGTGGTGTTGGTTAGTGGTGGGGTATAGTTGGTGGATATTTCCATTATTGTTTTGACTAGTGGTGTTGGGTAGTAGTTGGATGTTTCTAATGTTGTTTTGACTAGTGGTGTTGGGTAGTAGTTGGATGTTTCCATTAATGTTTGTAGTAGGTTGTGTTAGCTAGTGGTTGGATGTTACCATTAATGTTTTGTCTCTTTAGAATGCTATATAAAGAGACTTATGTAAATGGTGAAAAAACAACTTGTGAAATGAAATCAAATTGCTTGCTAGCATTCCTCCTCTTGGAGAACCCTTGTGTTTGATCAAGGTAGATTGGTGTTCGATCCAATCAATCCACCTTGCAGTGAGAACCCCGGGTGTTAAGACTCCTTGTGTTTGATCAAAGAAGGTTGGTGTTTGATCCAATCGATCCACCTTGCGGTGAGAAGCCCGGGTGTTACATGTTACTTTGTTGTCCTTATTGTTCTTTTAATTCTCTTATATTGTTCCATCCATTCTTCTTTATAGCATACTGCTGTTTTGAAGACCTAGTTAGTCCTTGTTCTACCACTTCGGTTTTCAGCCTTCCATTATATTTGAATTTTATCTATCTTAAGTCTATCAAATCTGAAGTTGATTCCCTGTGAAAGGTCCTATTTGGCTACTGTTTTGATCATTCAAATACAGTACTACATTACATGCTCTGTGGCAAAACCTTAGTATGGACTTTGTTTTGACATTCCTAGGACTTCAAGAACATGATTTTGTATTTGTGGTAGTAGACTGCTTCTCGAAGATGGCCCATTTCATTCCCTATTCTAACCTACGATGCGTCAGTTGTTGCCAAACTCTTCTTCCTTGAGGTTGTCAAGTACCATGGGTTGCCTAATATTATAGTGTCCAATAGGGATGTTAAGTTCACAAGTCACTTTTAGCAGTCTCTATGGAAGATGATGTGAACCAAACTCCATTTCACCCCCAGACCCATGGTCAGACTGAAGTTGTTAATAGGAGTCTTAAGGAATTTGTTGTGTTGCCTTATAGGAGAGTGCCTTACCAGTTGAGATCGTGTCTTTACCCTAGCCGAGTTTGCCTATAACAGCTCCAAAAACCGAACCATTGGTCATCACTTTTTAAGGTTTGTTTAGGATACCAGCCTAGGGCCCCTATAGACCTTACTCCAGCTGTGTTCAGCTCTAAGACTTCCCATCAGCCAAGTCTTTTGCACAGGACATACCTAATTTACATGCAAGTATAAGACAACAGATAGTACTAAGCAATGATCAATATAAGTCCAAAGCTGATGTGAATCAACAATTGCAAGAGTTTCAAGGAGGAGATATGGTGATGATCAAGATCAAACCAAGCATTTCACTAAAGGGAAAGCGAGCAACCTACATGCTCATAATGCAAGCCCATTCAAGGTTCTGAAAAGAATAGGAGCTAATGCCCATGTCCTTGATGTGCCAGCTAATATAAGGATCAACAATACTCTCAATGTGGAAGACCTTGTCCCCTAACATGGCACTCCTACTACTGCATCTTTCTATCTAGACGACCTTAATATCCTTCACTCCTATTACTGCATCTTTCTATCAAGATGACCTTCACACCCTTCCCTACATCCTTGATGACCCTACTAATAAGACCCCTTAACTCCCTACCACCTCAATAAAACGTCTGCCTAAGTTTCATGATGGAGCTGAAGCAATTGAGGGGATCTTTGATGAGAGAGTTACAGCTACACGAGAGGGAGGTTACAGAGAGTTCTTATGGCATGGAGGTCCTGAGATCACAACACTTGGATCACCATAGAGGAGCCATAGCAACTTAACCCAAACATGCTTAAGTACTACCAGAGCCTTTATTCACTAAAGGTGAATGTTTCAAAGTTGGGGTGAGTTGATGAGGACATCAATCAATAATTTCAAGTCTACTAGCAATGTTGGCATAGAGATCATCCCACGACAACATCTATATGGATGGACAACGAGTTCAGACGCTATCGGATTTCCAGAGTCCTATTGTTCAATGAGGATTGCCTATCGGAAGTTTGATATTTTTCTTTTTCTTTGGTCCTAGTAGGGTTGGGTATGGTTTGCTATTGATTTTAATCTAATTTGATATGTTTGAGTCCTTGTGGGTTGAGCATGGATTATAGTTGGTTTAATTTTGGATTATTTTGGGTTTGGGTTGATCCATGGGTGTATATAGCCTATGGATTAATTTAACCCAATTTTGCCCCTAAATAGTAAATTCTAGATCTAGGTAGAGAATTATTTAGGGTTTTTTCATGGAAATTCAGTTGTAGAGTTGGGAGGGATTAAATTTTTTTATTTCAAGCCTCGTATTGTTAAATTGATTAATGATGAATGAAAGGAAAAAAAAAATAAAGACTACTTGCGTGAACAAGTAACTCGTTTTACATGAACAAGTAACTCGTTTCCCTTCTTCTATCCAACAATCTTTTACTACTTTCTTTCTTCTTTCTTTTAACTTCTTTCATTTTTTATTCTATTCCTTTTTTCTATTTTGTCCTGTTGTCCTCTACTGCTGCTTTCTTTCTTTTCTCTTCTTCTTCTTCTATCTTTCCTGTGGGCAGTTTTGCTGTAATTTTTCTCTCCTTTTTTTGTGTTGGTTGTTCCTAGTTCCTAACCCAAGCTCCTTTCTATCTTCCCTTTTCTTTTGTTCCTTAGTTATCTATAATTGTTTTCTGTGTACCAGTTCTTTTTTTCCCCTGTCACCCGTAGGTTTTTCTTCTTTTTCTTCCCCCCCCCCCTTTTTCCATTTTTTAGTTCCTCTGTTTTCCTTGTTACCCATAAATATTTTTCTGTGTTTCTTTTGTCTTTTTCTAACCAGTGTTTTGCAGCCCCCATCAGAGCTAGCAGGTACACTTATTTCCTTGAGCCTTTCATTAATTTTCTTATCCCTATATTCCTTTCCCTTTTTTGCAATAGATTCATTAAAATAAATTTCTAAGGTCTCTTTGCATTGTTATTTGCTAAAATTCTTTGTAGAATTCTGAACCTGACTAGGACAGCAACTGTTCTTTTTAGGGTTCTTGATAACCTCGAACTTGAATAGTCAAATTAGGGATACAATGCCATAATCCCTATCCCCATGTTTCCCTATTTGATTCTTGTTTAGTTATGTTCATTAGTTAGGACTGAAATTGTTCTCCCTTTGCTTTAATTGTTTTTATTTGCATGTTGAATTAGATTAGGGCTGCTGTTATTTCTTTTCTTTTTTTAGTTACCTACCATGAATAGTTGTCTACCCTAAAAGTCTAGCAACCAGCCTTGTAAATCCCGTAGTTTATAGGGCTCCCCCTATATCAAGGAATCAATACCTAGTCTAGTTAGAATCATGGAGAGCAATTTTCACACAAAAAGGCTTTAAAACTAAGTAGAACGAAGACGGAATGTCTAGTGTGTAACTTCGGTTATGATTGGATGGATGATGGGGTGGTGGAACTCGATAAGAAGAAAATTCTACGAAGTGATTATTTTAGGTAACTTGGTTAAATCATAAATTAAAAAAAAAAGGTGATAAAGATAATAATGTTTCCCAAAGAATTAAAATGGAGTGGGGGGAGAGGAAAGATGCATTTAGGGTTTGTGTGATCGATGTATTCCTTTAAATTCCTTTAAAGATCAAAGGAAAATTCTATAGGACCTCATATGACCAGCTATATTGTATTATGTAGGATGTTGGGCTGTTAAGAAGCGCTATATATATAAATTATAAACTCAGTGTAGCACAAGTGAATATGCTAAAATAGATGAGTAGCAAAACTAGAAGGACAAAATAAGATTATCCTATTAAAGCTGGCCTAGGTGTAGCTTCAATCATTGATAAGCTACGAGAAAGTTGATTGAAATGGCACAAGCACGTTCAATGGAGGCCCTTAAATGTCCCTGTGTGGAGAAGAAATTTAATTCAGGAATAAGAAGAAATAGGGGCAAACCTAAGATAACTTTCAGATAAGTGGCAAGAAAAGATATGCATAGCTTAGTCCTTGTATTTAGTATGACCTCAAATAGAGCTGATTGGAATTTGGAAGGCAAAAATCTATGTAGCCAAACCCATTTAGTTGGCACAAGGCTTGTTGTTATTGTCGTTCTTGTATTTAACAACCCGCCATGGAGTCTGCTCCTTGATGGTCTGGATTTTTGAGCCACATAGATAGCACCTCTAGCCAAACGGACAATCAGGCGCAAAGCCCTGCTCAACATGTACTAGTTTCAGGTGTAATATTCAAATGTGAAACTCCATATTAAGACTTCCACTTTTGAATTTTCAACTAAATCTCAGGGCTTTATATTTCACATGAAAAATCAGGACTAGGCAGTGATGCCATGTGGCGGATATTTTGGTTACTAAGCAAAGGCTCCTTTGAGGATCATGTAGGGAACACTTGTCCTCATTCAAATAAATCTCACAAACAGAATTCCAGCTAAAGGTATTATTTTTTCGTGTTTATGTTGGAATTTGGAAATAGAATAAACAGTAAAGATAATGAAGTAGCTCCAAAACCTATCTATGGCATTTCAATTGACCTATATTTAATGAAAGAGCACAAAAGCAAAACCCTAAACAGGTTCAGCGTCTTCTGATCCAATGAATTCATATGTAGGTAGAAAAGAGATCCCAACAAACCCATTCAGTTGACAACCGTAATAAATTATCAGGTTAATGACAACTACACCATCCTGAGGGGCACAAAACTCCGATAATATGGTATCAATTTGAATGAAACACTGGACTCACCTACTGACACTTACAGCTTCTATGCCCTTAGAAACTGCTGCCTTACATATCGCAGAACCAACAAAACCACTGCCTCCCAAGATGACAACCTACTATAGAAAAGAACTTTAGTTAGAGTCACATGACAAAGGTTTAATGGATTTCAGGTGGAAACTGGTAGTGTTTCTGATAATGCTCGCAAGCTCATTACCCGTTCAGTCTTCACTTCAGCCGTTACATCTATTGGAGCTGATGGAAAGTCCTCCTTCACATTTGCTTCAGCATAACTGCATCTAACACCAAACCTACACCCACTGAAATGAAGGCGTAAACATAGTCAGCGAGAAAGCATTAATCCAATAATAAATAACAGCAATTTTTCAATATCAGGTACATAGCAGTCAAGTAGCAACAAAAGCTATTAAGATCCCACACACTGAGGTTATCTCAGTAGAGTCTGGGCAGCCAAGCAGTGCCATATCAATATCAACCATTCCAACGCAAGGTAACAATAGGAATGTTTCAATTATAATCTGCTTCAAAATAATCAGATATCAATGTCAAGGTGGTACAAAAACAAGGTCATGTTGCATCCCAAATCCATATCTCTTGGAAGACAAGATTCATCGTCAACTTAATGCCCGAGGGTCACAAATACCCGAATAAATTTAGAACTTCTAAATTGAAGACATCCTCCCAAGTCAAGCATCGAACCAACATGTCGAAGCATTAACAATATATGCTGCAGAAACGACTTCATAGTACTAGAATAAGCATCTATTAGAAATTTAGAATAAAGATTGGGACCGGCATGTAACAGAATTAGATATATATATCTACTTAATCTCGAAATTAAACTAGTAAACATGTAAATCCTTATTACAAATCCACTCATAGAAAACATCTGTTACATACATCACAACCTTATAAAAAAAATCCATATTAACTCAATTTCATTCATTCAATACAAGAAAAAGTATGTCACCATCAAGGATCACCAACCTTGTAGTTCTCAAACGTAAAGGTAGGTATCATCATCTGTAAAATAGTGAACTTAACTAGGGTGTGCTTATGAAGAAAAGGTAACAACAAATACCATAGACCAACATCCATAGAATGGATAATGCAGAGCAAAATAGAAATAATCAAATCTCAATTGTGTTTTGGACCTACTAGGGGCTGTTGCAATTTATTACTCCATTCTTATATATTCACAATACTCTCACCAGTTTACTTGTGAGATCAAGCCAACATTTCTCCCTAGATTACTTGTGTGAACAGGATCTAGATTCATATCTCAGTAGATCCTTTATATGAACAAGCTCTGGAAATATATCTCTCTAGATTGCTTGCAAAACTGAGTTCTACAACATTTCTTGCTAAAGTAACTACATAAACCAAGCTTTCATATCTTGCTAGATTACTAGTCAATTCGAGTGCTAGAAAATCTGTCAGTGGATCACTTGCATGAACAGGCCCTAGATTCATATATTGATAGCATGCTCATAAACAACTGCAGCCACATCACTGCCACCTCAACCTCCACTGGTTTTGATGAAAACAAACACAAGGGACTAATGTGAGCTTTGAGTTGTATATGCTTTCGACCAAGCCAAAGTGCAATGACACAAGCCCAACTCAAAAGGATATGTCCAAGTCCAAGTGAAGAAAGGAGTCAAGATGGACATGAAGACTAAGTCAAACTGAGCATGGAGTACAAGAAAACTCAAGAGTAAGAACAAAGATCAAATCAAGCTCAAGATGAAGACTTAGTACACTTAAGCCCTAAGACACATACACATTCATACTTGTAATTGCATCTAAATAATGGAATCATGTGATTAGAATGACCTAGGACATGTTGGGAGTTTATGTGTGAACTAGGTTGGCTAGGAGAACCAAAATCCTTGAGAAGTCCGCATGTTGTTCCAGAAGGCGCACCACCTGAATGAGGAAGCGCACCATCTGGAGACGGAGCATAATCTGAACTCACACTGAGCACCCTGAGAAATGGGATGCATCATAGTAGCTTAGACAAACCAATCCGTTTGGACAGTCGGTGCTCCGTCTGGACCCAATGGTAATCCATCTGAGCAATTAAAGTCCAACGGCTATTTTTCCAATGGCTATATTCCCAGACGGCGCAGTGTCTGAAACAATCAGAACATGACTGTTAAATTTATTCGTTGGCGGTTGGGCTAAGGTACTTGAACGCCATTTATATAAACCCAACTCGCCCCATTTGGGAGCTTCTATCTTACATATTAAACACTCTAACCATATAACCTCTTAAGCTTTCAAATCACTTGAATTCATAGTATTCATAGTGTTCTTGCCACTCACCCTCTCTCAACCCTTGAAGGATATTCCAAGGTGTCAAAGCAAGCATATTAAAGCCAACCTTGAGGTGATTGAAGGCATTTGGAGAAATTAATATTGGTGGATACATTTAATCTTGGACATTCACTCTCATTGCATCACTCACACACAAGGGGTAAAGTGCCACACCCCTTGTTACGCAATATCTTACTTTACTTATAATTTGGTGTTTTCAATTCTAGTCTAGGTAGATTAGAATTCGTTGAGGGGCTCTTGCCCGTAAACAAAGATTTGTAAGAGGGTGCTCTTGCCCGTGAACAAAGAGTTGTGGAGGGTGCTTTTGCTCTGTTGAACACAGATTGTAAGGGTTTGATTCTCTAACCACTATATTGAAAGAGAATCACCAATAGAATCTCTCTTGAGGCCAAGAGAGGAGTGGACGTAGACCTATAAAGTTGAACCACTATAAAATCCTTGTATTGTGGTTTGTTGTATCTGCAAATTTGTCCATTATATTTGAATTTGCCTACTTAATTTTTATAATTAATTAAGAAAATTAGGCTAATCCACTAGTAATAACCTATTCACCCCGCCCCCTTTAGGTTACATTAACAATAACCAAGTTCTAGATAATAAGAAATTATGATTAAATGTACATTTCTAATTATATTATTCTCATGCATTTATCCAATTACATATTTAATCTTGTGATATTGCATTATAATTCCTGTATGATTAAGTAGCATGTACATAACCATTATAAGTAGCATGCATCATTCACACCATGTAATGTAGTACTGTATTTGAATGATCAAAATAGTAGCCAAATAGGACCTTTCACAGGGAATCAACTTCAGATTTGATAGACTTAAGATAGATAAAATTCAGATATAATGGAGGGCTGAAAACCGAAGTGGTAGAACAAGGATATTGGTTTAAGAACAAGGACTAACTAGGTCTTCAAAACAGCAGTATGCTATAAAGAAGAATGGATGGAACAATATAAGAGAATTAAGAGAACAATAAGGACAACAAAGTAACATGTAACACCCGGGCTTCTCACCGCAAGGTGGATCGATTGGATCAAACACCAACCTTCCTTGATCAAACACAAGGAGTCTTAACACCCGGGCTTCTCACAGCAAGGTGGATCGATTGGATCGAACACCAATCTACCTTGATCAAACACAAGGGTTCTCCAAGAGGAGGGATGCTAGCAAGCAATTTGATTTCAATTCATAAGTTCTTTTCACCTCTTACATATGTCTCTTTATATAGCATTCTAAAGAGACATAAACACTAATGGTAACATCCAACCACTAGCTAACACCACCTACCTATTAATAACTCAACTACACAACACCACTAGTCAAAACAATAATGGGAACAGCCACCTACTACACCCCACTACTAGCTCCTTTTATTGACTTTTCAAAGCTAGACTTTGGCTTAGTTCAAAATATGTGGGTTGGTCTTCTCCCACTAAAGTAATCCAAGCCCATGAAACCATGGGCTCATTTTAACCCACTCCAATAGTCCTAGCCCATGCAAGCCATGGGCTGTTTTGGGTCATGTCCTTAGGCTTTAATGGGCTTGAGCTTTGGGCTTTTCTCTCTTTTGTATCTGCTGCCAATTCTGCATCACCATGCATTGCATCAGACATAATAAAAACACCCACCTTAGTTTGACCTCCTCCTTTTCAAGTGTCTCAAGGCTCACCACAAGGATGTACAAGAAAAGCAGATATACAATCAATCATATGAACCATCAGTATAGCGTAATGGTAAAATTACTAAACCACTCCTTGTAAAAAGTCCATGCATGAGGGAAAACCAATAGCAGAATTTACAAAAACAGGGAATTTGGATTGGCTTTACAGTAACTTAGTGAGCCAGCACTTACAGTGAACAGGTGATAGGCTCTGGATGGATTCCAAGTTCCAACTCACCGTTTTTGGGTTTTTCAGATACACATTTATGCCGAACTTCCTGCCTTCACTTGGTTACATGTGGGGACCTTCTTCCAGCTCTCTAACCAATTGAAATGTGTGTGAACAATCAAAACCAATTTCAAAAGCCTACTTAATCAATCATACACCATCAACTCATTATACCTTTTTCTTGAGACAAACCCTTCCAAAAATGAGTTTACCACCTTGAACTCCAAGAAATTTTAGGAGCACCTCAATCCTAGATGGGACCTAGTAGAATGCATCATAGGAATCACAAACAAATTATCTAATCCTTCCACTACAATCTGAAACAAAAGCCATACGTTGCCAAAATCCTCAAATGCTCAAGCCATACAGCCTCCTTAAAGCTGTCACCCCCTAACCTTCATCTTTCTTTCTATTTTTGGTAAATGAAAGATCTGAAGTGTTTCTACTGTCTAAACCTAACTTGTTAAGACCCTATGCATCAAGTTTTCATTATCTATTGTCATAACCGAATTCCCTAATAAACCTTCCTAATTTCTATTAGTTATCCCAAACCAACCACAAGGATTAAAAGTAAGGCTAAAAAGTTATACATTGAAGGGTTGAATATACAAGAGAAATTTTGCCAGCCATAGAGATTTTTCTTTCATGCATACTGGTAGATTTGTCAGGAAATGAGTCTCAAAACTCAAAAAGACTGTGGATTCCCATCCCAAGCTAATACTAGCTTCACAGCAAAAAGACACTCAAACAAGCTTCATATGATAATCAATTAAAAAGGAATGAATCAAGTTCCTGGACATGCACAAAAATATTTCATACCATGGCCATTCATAACTCAGAAGCAAAACCCAGCTTCTAAAGTATCTCATTAAGATGGTTTCTCCATGAAGAAGGTATTAGTTGTTTTCTCCGTGAAGCTGGACTAAGGTTGCAAGAACTATGGTTCTCTCCAGGCCAAGGACTGGCGGGAGCCTCATACACTGGACATGCCCTCATTTATGGATTCTTTATAAAAGATATTAGGTGTCTTCAATAATATGTTCTGCAGTGGTATTTTATAGCAAGAAAACCATTTAAATTACAAACAACTGAACCTTATTTGGAAGTGAAAGCATGATGAGATCCTCCTTTGCTTTCTCTCTTCTCAACTTTCTAACTGTTCATAATCTTGTGGCAGTCTGTTTTGCTATTGATTTCCACTGCTCTTGGTTACAGTTTCAAATCATTTGCATTTCCTTACCAAGTAACAGAATTTTGATAGCAACACATTCAATTCATTTTCTCTTCATCTTACAGCTCAAGTTACATCCAAATTCTTATGCCTAAGTTTGAACAATACTTCAATCATTTTAGATCTGCAATGCCTAAAAACAGGGCCTACCCAGTGACACGAGCATCCCAACACTGGAGGCTTTATGGAGGATCATAACAGAAAATAAAAGCTCTAACATAGAAAGTGATCCATATACATTTTGATAGAGAACCGAACTACTTCAAGGGTAGCGGCCTCCTGAGAAGAAGGAAGAAGAGACTGAAATATGTTCTGTATTTCTCAAAAACGATTACAACCTTTTACATTCTTTCCTCTCGACCAACTCTGCCTCCCCAGGATATTCCCGGCTATGGAGATCTCCTTCGTACAATGCTGTTAGCTAATTAATTATACCCTTCCCTACATGCGTTTTACGTGACCCCTTCCCCTAGCTTATCATACATAATCCTTCAACAGGGTGCTCCATTTCCTTGGCCTGTTGCCCCTCGAGTGAATGCTTCTATTGCCACATCACTGAGCATATCATCACCCCACCCTTCTTCAAGAACCTTGTCCTCAAGGTTCAATGATAGGAATTGCTGGCATAAGGTGATGATATCTTCCCATGTGGTGTCCTCAGCATGGTGGGAGATCTCGCGAGATATCTCGCTATTTTGACATAGCGAGACGAGATGAGAGGCGAGATCTGCGAGATGGGAGATCTCGCCACATCTCGCCGAGATCTCGCCATATCTCGCCGAGATCTCGCCTATATCTCGCTGCAACCATAAAAAATTGCCAGAAACTTGATTTTTTTTTGTTGGAATTTGTTGGGGATTCAACTTCTAAACATCTTTAAAACATCAAATTATCATCATTCAAGCCTATTTTAACTAGATCTACAACAAAGGTAAGATTTTCCCCCAAATTTAAATTTTTTCAAATAGAATATTCTACAATGGGTGTGTGAGTTTAATGTAAATATATGTTGATCCACAAGCTTTGATCTAACTTTCATGGAAACCAATTTAATGTGACATTTAAACCTATATGTGACATACTATAGTGATGAGTTGACTTGGGAGTCATATGTGGCCACTGTTCAGAATCAGTTGATGCAGAATGCTGAGTGATACTCTTGCTATCTTGTAGTCTTGTAATCTTATTACTCACATACTCTTGTGATTGTGATTGTGAACTTATGGATTATGATTTATGACTTACTAAAAGTCTAAAACTTCTTATGGTTGTAAAATTTTAAAGCCATTTAAGTTCTTTGATAGTTTGATGTGTAATGTATTTAATACTTTATAGTTGATAACATGAATTACTTTATATCTCTACATTTCGGTTTTATACATAGGGTTGACTTAGAAGACATAGTTAGGGTTATTTTCTCACAATTCTAAGGCCACCAATGTGTTCAAAAGGCCTTAAATAGACTAAATACCAAATTTCAGCCCAACCGGGGCCCTAAAACCCACAGAGATGGGTCACCGAGATTACGCCAATTTTTTGGTAGATCTCGACCGAGATCTCGCCATCTCGGTCAAGATCTCTCTATTTTGGAGTGGCGAGATCTCGCTCGAGAGCGAGATCTATCACCATGGTCCTCAAGTGATTGATCAGCCCATTGCAGAAGGGCTTGAGGGACCCAGTGACCCACCAGCCTTCGTGACAGATGGTCCTTGTGCCATGGATGGCTACAGGAACTGGTACAGGCTGCATTGCAGAGCAGAAGTGGAACCGCTGCTGTTGGAGGTTGGCCAATGCATTTTTTGGGGAGAGATATGTGGAACACTGGGTGGATGCATGCAGTGGCTGGAAGTTGCAAACAGTAGGTGACAAGGCCAACAATCAGTTGAAGGACTTCAAAGGGCCCAAAGAAATGCTGGCATAGCTTCTGGTTGCAGTGTAGGGGAAGCAACTGCTGTCAATATAGTGACAATATTTCATATAGGCCCCGTCACGGTTGGCGCTCGGTGTGGCCACAATCGGCTTTTAGTTTGTTGCATGCCTAGGCACGACTCAAATTTGTTTTCAAGCACGTAAGTAGACATCACGTGTGAGGAGCAATGTTTAAAATCTCGACTTGTCAACCGAGATACTGAGATTTTGCTGAAATCTGGGAAACATAGTACAATAATGTATGATGTTTCGGCTGAGTGTTTCAGTGGCTTTTAGGTAGTTTATAGGTCTCATTTTTTGTGTACAGCTCAATTTGAGACCAATAAATAAAATTGCAATGCGATTTTTTACTAAAACCAAACACAAATTGGTTGTCTTGATTCACAAATGCCTTGCTGTATGCAGTCAAAAGTGGATCATGCATTTTCACAAATCTAAACATAGATATACAAGAAAAAATTGGTACTTTCATTAAAATGCAATAACAACAACCGAGAAGTAGTCAAATCTCAATTACAATTTCAAAATCACAAATTACAATTTATATTACACAACCCCATGGAATTTTCAAAATCTCACCTAACTTCCAAGATTTTGGTAAAATTTCAGTGAGATTTTGTCTACATGCAATCAACTTGTTTAGATCATGTTTCATCTCGCCAAGGTTGAGATGGCCGAGATATCCCTGAAACCTCGTGAGATTTTGAACCATGGTGAGAAGGGTCTCTATAACCGCTTCACCGGATGGGGATCATGGATAAAATGAGTGATAGTCAGTGGTGGCCAGCCATAAAGATCTTTCAAAGGGGTCATGCCAGCAGTGGTGTGAAATGCAATGTTATACCAAAATTCAGCCCAAGGTTAGGAACAGACCCACTTTTGTGGTTCAATCATGACAAAGCTTTGAAGATACATCTCAAGGCATTAGTTCAAGACCTCACTCTGACCATCAATTTGCAGATGGTAGGTGCTACTCGTGGCAAGAGTTGTGCCTCAGAGCTTGGATAGAGCTGGCTAGAACCGGCTAAGAAATAAGGGATCCCTATCGCTGACAATACAATGCAGAATGCCATAGAGGCGAACCATTTTTGCTGCGAATACCTCCACGACTTTGAAATTGGTGTAGTTCATTAAGGGGGCAAAATGGGCACATTTAATGAGCCAGTTCACAATCACTAAGATGACAAAACGTCTAGTCGATGTACAGAGGCAAGTAATAAAATCCAGTGCTATATATTCCAAAACATGAACCGAAGTTAGAAGGGGTTGCAGAAGGCCTTAGGGCAATGTAGTGGAGGTCTTGTCTTATTAGCAGATGTGACATTGGGAGACAACTTGCTTAATATCATCTTGCATGCCTAGCCAAAAAGAATTCATGGCAATGTAATGGTAGGCTCAAAGCAAGCTGGCATGACCCCCACTGGAGAATAGTGAAGTTTGGTCAAAAGAGTTTGCCTTGGGAAGAACCAAATGGTGGTGGTAAAAGAGCAATTTTGTGTGATCAACTACCTGGATGTGTTGAAGGGTCATTTGCCAATTCGTTTCACAATTGTAGCAATGCCATGTCGGCCTACACTCAGCTTTTAGTTGATCAAGGAACCCAAGAGAAAGTGTGGAGCAAGTAAATAGGGTGGTTGGCATCATCCAAGATAGGGCATTTGCATGTTGTTTTTCTCAAACTGATATGTTATTTCAAAATCGTACCCTAACAATTTCGACAACAATTTCTGTTGTTTCGGAGTTTTGATTACTTGAGCATTTAATCCCTGCAAGCTACGTTGATCTATTCAAATGACAACACGACAGCCCAACAAGTACTGTCGCCACTATTTCACCACCTCAGTGATTGTGTGCACCTTGAGAGCATAGGTGGAGATTGCCATCATACAGGGGGTGAGTTTCCTACAGAAGAAGGCAATGGGATGACCATCTTGAGAGAGGATTGCGCCAATACCTATTCTAGACGCAATGGTCTCTAGAGTGAATGGGCGAGAAAAATCCGGTAGGGATAATACCAGGTCGATTCTCATAACATTGTGGAGGTTATCAAATGCCATTTATGCAGTCTTCAACCAAGTAAACACACCTCTTTTCAAAAGATTAGCCAAAGAGCAACTAAGTGGTCATAGCATCAAATGAACAGCAGGTAGTTAATGGTTAGAACAATAACCCACATAGTTCCGTTAGTGAGTTGGACTAGGTCAATAGAACATAGCAGACACCTTAGCTAGATCCATGGATACTCCCTAGGCCAAGAAAATGTAGCCCAAGTATTCAGTTGAATGGGCTCTAAAGATGCACTAGGATTGTTTTGCCTACAATGAGTGGGCCTAGAGGGTCATGAGAACCTAGCTTAAGTGATGAAGGTGGTCCAGCCACATGTCACTATGAATAAGCAAATCATCAAAAAAGATCAATAGGAACTGGTAGAGAAATGGCCAACAAATAACATTAATTGTTGCTTGAAACATCAACAGAGAATTGGTTAGGTCAAAAGGCATAACCAAAAACTCAAAAATGCTCATTTTGTGTGCAAAAGGCAGTTTTAGGTACCTTTGCAGCCTATGACGTGAACCTGGTGATACCCTACTCGAAGATCAATATTAGAAAAGAACCATCCACCAGCGAGTCTGTCCAAAAGTTCATCGATGATGGGGATCAAGAAGCGATCACAAACGGTGATGGCAGTGAGGTCATAATGGTCAATGCAAAAACACCTAGTGGCGTCCTTTTATTTGACGAGGACCAGGAGGAGTAAGGGCATGTGTTTGGCTAGATAATCCCTATTTAGAGCATCTTAGTGACCTATCTCTCTATCTCATCCTTCTGGAAGTGGGACATTGATAGTAACAAACATTTAATAGGGATGCACCTAGCCTGAGATGAATGACATAATATTAAGTCTCGGGAGTGGAAGTACAAAAGGGACTACAGAGACCAAAGCTAAGGACTGAAGCAATTTTAAAAGAGTTCACGGTCAGTGACCAACGACTGGACAATAGTGGGTTACTAAAGTTCCAAAAGAAAAGATTCTGCAAATGAATTTGCAATGACCAAATTACGAACTTGATAAGAGTGTAACTAGGCTAAACAGGGGAGGGTTTCGCCAGTGACTAGGACACGAGACTCCGGTGAGCCAAACTCCATCGTCAATTTAGAGTAATCACACAAGACAGGTCCTAATTGTCTGAGTCATTGTATGCCTAAGACAATGTCAGCACCTATAATTGGAAGTACGTAGGTGTCAATAAAGATTTTAAGGAAGGACAATTCGACCTGCAAGTGGGTGAAAACTCCTTCACTCGTCACAGTCCGTATTACTCGCAAAAACTGTTAAATTAGATGTTGTATGGAGGGGAAGACCAAGGTGTTGGACCATTCATTGTTTAATGAAGTTGTGGTTCTCCAACTATCAACAAACACCTACAACAGAAATCCCTTCACTGCACAGGCAAACTAGAGGGTCGACGGAGAAGAATGATCTGTGAGCATAGTAGGAAATTTCAATGCATGGGGGGTGATGGTGGTTCAGGAGGTGGATCATCTAGTAAGCTCCAATTCAAGGTCACCTTCCAAATGGAATAGTGGCCAGATTTGCAACGGTTGCTGGAAGTGAATTTTCCATTGCAATTGTAGCATAAACCTTTCTCTCTATGTTGTTGCATACTTGCATTTCCATTGGGTGAAGTGCTTCACTTGTAAAGGAGGGTGAAAGATGGAGCTGCTGGGGCACTGCAGGGGCAAAGGTGATGTGAACCAGCTTGACCCCTCCATAATTGGGCCCAAAATTCAAACCCAAAAAGCTAATCCAAAGCTGGTCGAATGCCTCCAAGGGCATTTTGGTCATTTTCCCAGCCCTTTTAGGGCTCAAGATGGGCCTGGTTGGAACCCCGTCAATCCAAGGGTTATAGATCTAATTGTATTTTATTTTTATTTGAGTTAGTATTTTTTGAGTTACAAAAAGAGTCCAAGTCCATTGTAAGTGAGTAATTTGAGGTGTGTTCGAATTGGTTATCTTGTGGATAAGATAAAACTCTTTATCAAAGAGGGTTCTTATCTTTTAGAAGTTCGCTTTTAATTGAGATTTGTCTTTTATTAGTTAAAATCCAAGTTAAAGAGTCTGGGACAAGTAGTAGGATCCCTATCTATTAGGGATTCCCACATTGGGTCAAAGTCTTTTAGAGGCTACAATAGCATGTTATTTCATTGTAATTTTCAGTTTGGATTGAATAAAATTTTGAATTTGTGGAACACAGGTGGTTCTCTTTGGGAGGGCCATGGCGAATTTCAAGGAGTTTTTTCAATCATAAACAGCAGCTATTCTACATTCAAAGAAACCATTAACCAACTTCAGGGCTTCCAACAATTAAGTAACATATATCCCATTCCCCTCTTCCACCCCTTACGCAAACCCTTCCCCACCCTCCCCTGCCTTGCGTGAACCCATAAGGACCCCCCTCCCCTGCCTTCCCCACCCTCTCTCTTCCCCTTCTGTTCCACCAAACCCCCATCCCTCCCACTTGCAGCCGTAGGCTTCCCCCACCCCTTCTCTCTGCTGCAATAGCAGTAACCCCACCCCCACCCACCCTGCCAATCCCACTTCCCCAGACCCTTTAGCTCCTTTTTCCCTCCCCCTTCAATTGCATCTGCCTCTAGACAGTAGCCCTATTGTCAATTCCCTGATTAAACCCTATTCCCCTAGCCATTAGGAAATTCTGCACGCCATCTTCCTCCATAGGAGAAATTCTGCATATTTTAAATTTCTGAAAATCTGAATCTGTTGAATTCTGACCGTATCCTATATAGTCCAGAACAATAAAATTCAAGTTCTGAAACTGCAGAACAATAAGCCAATTACCTCTCCTGCCCCAACTGAAATTCCCTTCAAATCCCTAGTTTTCTAGTTTAGTAAAATCCTGACTTTCTGTACCACGGGGTTTTTGAGAGTTTTAGAATATACCCTAAACACCCTGAATTGCCTCCCTTTTGCTGGAATTCCTGGGCAGTCCTTAGATCAAGGGGAAAATACCATAATACCCTTAGCCTTAGACCAAGGTTTACATCAAAAGGCAATGAGAACAGGGGCTAGGACGCCTAAGGTGGAATGAGAGGGGAAACGGTGTGTGTCGGAAAATTTAGCCTACTACAAACAAGCAAGGTCAACTGCTATTGCCATTGTTGTGGAGTGGAAGGCTGGTACCTCACTGTAAATATTTGGGCGTGGACTAAATACGAAATAGCCGAGGACAAATGAAGGGGAAATGGAGGTAGTACAGTTTGCAAGGGTCTCGAAACAGGTCTAGTAATCCGAGAGAGAGATACTTGGGTAAGCTTGGAGAGTGTGCCTTAGGGATCTTCACATTCAGAGGGGCCAAAATGGAGGATCAATGCTTGGTGAAAAGGGGCCAAGAGGGAAATTGAGTTGGTTCTATGCATCCATTGGAACCACTGGTAATATATCCAGCCAGCGGCATCCCAGGCAGGGCCGAAAGAGGGGCTAACGCCCCTAGTGTAATTCATAAAAGCAAGGGGGGGTAAAATCTGTCTTTTACTGGCCCTAGGACAAGTCTTAGGAGCTGGAATGGGTCCAGCTAGAGTCATAGGGTTAGTATTTTGGTTTGAAGTCCCAGTTAGGTAAGAGTTTAAGTAAACTGTTTGGCAGTAGTTTCCTTTTTAAAACAAAGACTCCTATTTTAAGTATGATTCAAAATAGGATAGAGTTATTTCCTTTCGCAAGAGTCCTGTTTGAGTAGAGTTTGAGTCAAATTGGGAAAGAGTTAGTAGAGTATTTAAATACCAATTCGGGGTTGTAAGCAAAGACAGTTTTTTAGATGAATAAATTTTGTTTCATTACTTGAATGAGAGAGTCGTGAGGAACCCTAAGGGAAACTGCGGCTGATTTTGTGCTTCAGCCCTCTTATTTTCCTATGTTCTCTGCTCTTTGAGGCCTGCGACTGTAAGTGAGGATCAGTTTTGGCTATTTGTTCAAGCCTTTTCTCCTTTCTGCTCTTGGTTCCTCTTCTACAATCCAGAATTTTCTGCAAACCCTTCCCCTTTTTCTTGGTTCTGCTCTAACTTGCCTAGGCAGCAGAGGAGGTGTTTTAAGGAGAGATCCTGAAGATTTTGTAGCACAAACCTGGGGTTACATCAGTGGTATCAGAGCCACGCTGCCAGCAACTCATCTAAATGGAAGAAGTTAATTATTCTGCCGAAGAACAGTAGCTTCCCAAACTCTCTGTGAATGTGATGGCCAATTCTGATAACTGCGAAAGAGGAAAAAGATTGGAAAAGGAGCTGCATCTTCTACACCAGGGTTAAGTCAGGTAAACATTCAGTCACAAATATAATTGATAGTGGGAGTAGTGTTAATGTAGTCTCTGGAGAGTTTGCGTCTAAATCTGGTCTATGCACTAAGAAACACCCCAATCCTTACAAGGTTTCATTGCTTAATAGCAATAAACCAGAAGTCTCCCATAGGTGTTTGATTCCTATTAGTCTTCATGCCTATTCTGAAGATATCTGGTGTGATGTAATTCCCTTGAAGCCGGCCAACATCATCTTAGGAAGGCAATGGTTGTATGATAATGACATAACCATTATGGGGAGGGACAATACCTGCAGATTTTCACATAAAGGAAAGAAGATTGTACTGCTACCTCTAAATTTGCCTGCAGAAATTAAGAAAAAACAGAGCCAGCAGTCCAAGTCCGACAAGCAGACATCCACTCAACCAATCTTGATTGGTTCACCTAAAGAGTTCAAAGATGCAAGCAAAAAATGTAACCTTATTATGACACTCATTACCAAGTCAGAGACACCTCAGTCACAAGAAGAACAACCCCCACCCATCAGAGACCTTCTCCAACAATATTCAGATGTAGTACCTGAAGACCTTCCTGACAGATTACCCCCACTAAGAGATATCCAGCATGCTATAGATCTTGTACCTGGAGCACAAGTTCCCAACTTACCAGCTTATCGATTGAGAACTGCTGAACATGAAGAACTATAGAAACAGGTAGAGGATCTCCTGAAGAAAGGGCTTGTAAAAGAAAGTCTTAGCCCCTGTGCTGTACCAGCCTTCTTGACACCTAAGAAGGATGGTTCTGGAGGATGTGTGTGGACAGTAGGGCCATCAACAAAATCACTGTAAAGTACCGATTTCTCATCCCTAGGCTTGATGATATGTAAGACCTACTTACTGGATCTTCCATCTTCTCCAAATTAGACCTCAGAGTGGATACCACCAAATCAGAATCAAACCAGGGGATGAATGGAAGACAACATTCAAAATCAAAAGTGGCCTGTTCGAATGGAAGGTCATGCCCTTTGGCTTGACCAACGCACCCAGCACCTTCACGAGGGTTATGACACAGGTACTCAAGCCACATACTGGAAAGTTCACCTGAAGCACCTACAACTAGTGATGGAGATACTAAGGACAGAGAAGCCACACCTCAACCTCAAAAAGTGTACTTTCATGGTTCTGAAAGTGGTCTTCTTGGGCTTCATCATCTCATCATCAGGAGTAGACGCAGAGACAGAAAAAGTGAGGTGTATTCTAGAATGGCCAGCACCCAGGAGTTTTTAATGGGCTTGTTTCTTTCTATTGAAGGTTCATAAAAAACTTCAATACAGCAATGGCTGGATGGCCCCAATCACCGATTGCACAAAAACTACCAAAGGGAAGTTCAAACTTCAAATGCACTCCTGCAGCCAGCAAAGCTTCAAACAGATCAAGAAAAAGACGACCCAGGCACCAGTACAGCGTCTACCAAACTTTGATAGATATTCTATTCGAAGTAGCTACAAATGCCTCGCATACAGGAACTAGAGGAGTATAATGCAGCAAGGCCACTCAATTGCCTTCCACGGCGAAAAGTTGAACAATGCCAGATCTTTATTCCATCTACAATGTCGAGTTATATGCTTGTAGTACAGGTACTCAGGTATTGGAGGTACTACCTAGTTGGCAAAAAGTTCATCCTGTACTCAGACCATGAAGCCCTAAAGCACCTTCATTCTCAGAAAACCATCAGTCACAGACATACCAAGTGGGTGGGATACCTACAAGAATTTGTGTTTGCCCTTAAGTACAAGGCAGGAAAGAAAACAAAGTAGCAGATGCTCTCAGCCGGAAGGTACTAGCCACCACTTGAATGACTCCAGAAGTTAGTGACATACATCAAGTCACCAGCGAATAGGCTACAGACAAGGACTTCAAGCAGATATATGAAGAACTCACTCAAGGAGGGCACCACCCCAGGTATTCTATACATGACAGGTACCTATTTTATGGGACACAAGTATGCATACCCGATTCTTCTCTACAGCAGAACATTATCAGAGAACTACATGGAGGGGGCCTCGATGGACATTTTGGGGTTACTAAGACTACAGCACAAGTCAAGGATCGGTATTTTTGGCCAGGAATTTAAAAGGATGTGGAGTTAGTTATTAATAGGCGTAGAGTATGTCAGTTAGCAAAGGGCAACTCATAGAACACCAGGCTCTATTCTCTCCTTCCAGTTCTCCATCAGCCTTGGAAGGACCTCAGTATGGATTTTGTTTTGGGGCTCCCTCTCACCTAGGCAAAATTTGATTCAATTTTTGTGGTGGTTAACAGATTCACCAAGATGGCACACTTTAATCCCTGTCGCCAAACTTATGATGCCAAGCTAGTTAAGATTCTCTTCAAATAAATTGTTCGGATCCATGGACTACCTAGTACCATCATATCTGACAGGGATGTCAAGTTTATGAGCTACTTCTAGAAGACACTCTAGTTCCTCACCAACACCAAGTTGTTATACTCAACTGCTTTTCAACCCAAACTAACGGCCAAACAGAAGTTGTTAACAGGTCCCTAGGAAACTTACTAAGGGGTCTAGTGAGGGATTACGAGAAGACTTGGCCAGCCATGCTAGACATTGCAGAATTTGCCTACAATAGTTCCCTTAATAAAACCACTAGAAGAACCCCCTGCGAGACACTGCTTCGTGTACAACCCCCACTACCAAGAAAGGCAAGAGTCGGTGTTGAAGCAAACGAATTCCTCCATCAAATTACTGAGGTTCATGCAGACATGAGAAGGAAGATAGCATTCAACATAGAATTATACAAGGCTAGAGTTGACTAGCACAGAAGGTCTATGGTCTTCAATCCAGGAGATATGATCATGGTTAGGATACATCCGAAACACTTCCCTCGGATGCTAGTTACAAAGTCCTCAAGAGAGTTGGCCCCAACACCTACCATTTGAAGTTACCCACCAATACGGATATTAGTGATAGTTTTAATGTGGCTGAACTCTATCTATACATCGGACACTACACAGATGAGGGGGATATAGAACACATGCTTCGGCTGCCACGTCTCACACCAATTGACAAGGAGATTATAGAAGAGGTCCTAGATGACATGCACAATACCACTAGAAGTGGACCTCGATACCACACCTTCCTTGTCAAATGGAAGGGCAAACCACAATGTGACAGTACATGGATACATATTGACGACTTTACAAGAACTGACCCGGATCTATATGAGAAATATATGGCATTCACCCATTCATCGGAGATGAATGAAATTAACAAGGGGGGAGCTGATGTATCCAGCCAGCGGTAGCCCAGGCAGGGCCAAAAGAGGGGCTAAAGCCCTAAGTGTAATTTGTAAAAGTAGGTGGTAAATAAATCTTTTAGGACAAGTCTTAAGAGCTGAAATGGATCATGCTAGAGTCATAGGGTTATTATTTTGGTTTAAAGTCCCAGTTAGGTAAGAGTTTGAGTTAAGTAAAGGCAATAGTTTCCTTTTTAGCAAAGAGTCCTATTTTTAAGTTTGACTCAAAATAGGAAAGAGTTATTTCCTTTTGCAAGAGTCATGTTTGAGTAGAGTTTGAGTCAAATTAGGAAGGAGTTAGTAGAGTCTATAAATACCAATTTGGGTTTTACGAAGACAGTATTTTAGATGAATAAATTTTGTTTGATTACTTGACTGAGAGAGTCATGGGGAACCCTAAGGGAACCTGCAGCTGGTTTTTTGCTTTAGCCCTCTTATTTTCCTAAGTTCTCTACTCTTTGAGGCCTGGGATTGTAAGTGAGAATCAGTTTTGGCTATTTATTCAAGCCTTTTCTCCTTTCTGCTCGACCATATCAGCAAGGATGTGGTGGTTTTGGGAGACTGAAGTTTGCACAAAAGTCAGGCATTCAGCATGGGATGTGGTGGTTTCAGCAAGTAGTTTAATGGCATTGTCATGTTGACGGTAGCAGGTACCTTTGGCCATTGGTAGCAGGGAAGAGGGAGAAAGGCAATAAAAACACCAAATCGATAGAGAACTGAGCTACTTCAAGGGTAGTGACCTCCTGCGAAGAAGAGGGAACAAAAAGGCTGAAATATGTTCTGTATTTTCAATAAACAATTACATCCTTTATATTCCTTCCTATAACTAACTCTGCCTCTCCAGGAGATCCTCTTCATACAATGCTGTTATCTAACAAATTATACCCTTCCTTACATGCATTTTACATACCCCTTCAGTAGGGTGCTATCTTTCTTTGGCCTATTGCTCCTGCTTGTGTTTGCTTCTATTGCCACGTCTCACATTTTCTCACTGATAGTGTTCTCTTCATGACCGATTCACCAATGCTTGGAATTTGAATCCAATACTGCAAAGCTTGGTATTATTATTAAAGCATTAATATAAAATAGTAATAAGAGCTACATTTGATTCTGGCTCCTTGATCAATCTAATACGATAAATAAGTTTAACACTGAATGCTCTACGAAAGCATGCTACAATCTAGTCTCCTTTGGGACCATCCTATTGGTAGTTCTAAATTTTGAAACACAGAGAACAAGGACCATGAATGCAGTTTCATTTCGAAAAAACTCTGACATTTCTTGGTACCTATTCCATGGTACCAAGAAATTCAATGAAAACACAAAACTGGAGACGAATTCTGGAAAAGGGCAAACCAGTTAAGTTCCGAACTTATTAGTCATTAAGCTACCAAGCAAACCCGCATATTTAAAGTACAAAACAGTACAAAACACCTCATTTTCAAGAAACGAAACTCCATGAAAACCTAAGGAAATCAGAGGGAATCGATTACATCGTATAAAAACGAATGGGAGAGAGAGACGAACCGAATTGGGGAGGGTCGTGGAAGAGATGAACTCAATCGCGTCGGTAACACTGGTTTCTTGTTGAGAAACGATGGAGAAGCAGAAATGGCAGCAAAAGACGCAAACGCCGACATTTGTACGGTCAGCAGCTCAGCACCGACTGATTTATGGCAAAATCAAAGAGCAGGATGATAGACTTCGACACTGTGAGGTTGGAAGTTACAACCATACTTTGAAAGAGCTTCAGAAGAATTGGATTCAGTGCTCCCACTTGTCCAGCGGCTTCATGTAGTCTATGTACTTCGAACCATTGAACATCTTATGCGAAGCCGAAATTCGGTGCTATCGGTAAGGGGTGAACGGAAAAGGCCCTGAAACCGATATGTGCGAGATATCTCGCGATATTTATCGATATATTATTGCAAAAATCGATTTTTTATTATTATTATTTTATTTATTTTTATGTTATACTTGTAATTTTTAGGCAATTTCTCTTGCGATTTTATACCAAAATATTTAGAATCAATGGACAATCTTATCAATTCTATCCCAATGATTCAAGACTCAAAAGGTAATGTGCTAAATGTAATTATAAGGATAATCTACATAGAATAATTTATGGAAATAATTCAAATTATGAAGACATTTTATATAGGATCTTCAAGATTAATGAACAATCTTACTAATTATATTCTAGTGATTTAGTCCTCAAAAGTCAACATACCACATGTGATCAGGGAAAAGTATATACATGAAATAATTTATAAAAACAATTTAAATTATGAAGGGATTTTGTAATAGAATCTTCAGAGTGAACGGATAATCATTCCAATTATGTCCGAATGATTTAGGCCTTAAAAGTAACACGTTAAATGTAGATAAGCAGAAGAATTTAAATAGAAGAATTTATAAGAAATAATTCAAATTTACTATATACTAGCACCAAATTTGTGTTTAAAATTATCAAAAATACATTCGAAATCGGGGTCAAAATTTGGCAAATCTTTGGGCGAAATTTAGGCGAGATTTCGCCATTTCGTTCCTTGCTTCGATCCAAGGTTCAATGTGTTGTCCATACAGGGTCATGTCGCCGTAGGTGACACCTTGAACGACTTATTCCATAAGTCAACAATATACACGGTCCGACATGTCAAACCAAGTTGCCGTGTCGGTGGCTAGCGACACCACCAACACGGCAACACATTGCTGATAGCAGGGTGTTGATGAAAATTCGACCCCTAGTTTCAAAGAGTGTTTAGGGTCATTTTGCCTTGAATTTTGTTTCGTAACCTAATTTGGTGCTAATAAACACACTGTGAACATTATTTTGGCCTAAAACATCACTTAATCTAAAGTTTTTGATTGGCACATGTCTGGCTATGTGCGGGCAAAACTAGAAGTTTGGAAAATTCATATAAATTAATGTAAATATGCAAAGAAAACACAAATGCACAACTAATGAATAGATGTACTAAAGTTTACAATTCATTATGCAATTATATTAAGTATGGTATGAACCTCACATTTTGTTGCCAACGGACACGGGGGCCCTGGCGGGTTGTGGGGGCAATGCCCTTGGAGCCTGTAGAGGTCCTACATCACTTTGGCAAAAATTGAACGAAAAATCGGTGAAAAACCGAATGAATATTTATTAAATAAGTGAATTGGGTGATATATCGCCGAAATGTTGACTTTTCGGCGACTTTTTGTATAATTCATGTCGCTAGGGGGAGTCGTGTCGCCCCCAGCAACTCGGCGATATATCGCCGACACAATGTACCGTGACGATCACGGTATATCACCAATTATATCGTCAAACATCGGCAATATATTGAAATGTTAGTCAAATTTTTGACCAAATTTTGATTCGATTTTGTATATTTTCTCTCTCCTCTCCAAACTTCTTCAGGCCTCTCTCTCCTATTTCTTACACTTTTCACCATATTTTGGTCCGATTTTCAACATTTATGAATACATTTTGCCTCGTTATTGCTAGATATCACGTTGTTTTTGTCAATCAAGAGGGATTTGCACAGATCTGTAAATTTTTTCGTCTTACAAGTAACCATTCTTCTCCAGCTAATTTTTGACAAAATGCATGCCATAATATTGTTGGATGGTTATTGATACGGAGAAAATATAATCGAATCGGGTTCATCCTTGGTTCAACCGTCGACCCCGGTCGGGAAGAAAGGAATCGACTCGCTTCTGAGCGGGCCAGGTTCAGAAGGTAGCTTGCGGAGGAAGTAAATTGACTCAGTCAATAGATACGCCCGAATCCGCTATAATCGGAATAAACTAATTATCAAGGAGACAATTAGCAACATTTGCGTAAGATACCGATTGATATCATATGGATAACTACCATATAATGATCATATTATCGAAGGAGTTATCTATTAGCCAAACCTCAAACGGATCTATCATTAACGGATCTATTCGTTAAGATCTGACGGCTATCCGAAGAAGGCTCAAATACATCCAACTAAGGAGATTCGAAGGTACACACTATATAAGACACCACCTACCCACAAGGTAAGGGGGGATAGAAATACATACTGAATCGTATTCTCATCATTCATTCTTTAGCTCTGCACTCAAGCAGAGCCGTTTATGATCAGTTCATCAATTGACTTAGCCTTCGGAGGTAGACTCCCGACCCCAGCGGTCGGGCCACAATCTGACGTTCATTTTTGCAAGTCATCCACAGGAGATCTAAGGGCTGAGTAGATTTTGGACGCATCATTTGGCGCCGTCTGTGGGAATCACTTCAAAAAGCCATGGTAACCAGATCATCGCAGCCAGCGGTGGCGGCTCAGCAAGAAGCTGACGTACAACTTCTTAGAGGGAACAATCCAGAGGATATCCTTGAGGGAAGTCGACCTCTTGAAGTGCGTGAAGATGGTGGCCAGGAAGGCAATAATCCTCCTGATCCACTCCAGTATCAACTAGATCAACTGAAACTCCAGCTTTTGGAGGTGAGTCAGGCGCTCCGTACATTGACTAGGCAAGTGGTGGCACCGCAAGCACCTGATCAACGCGATACTTCACTTACACCAAGACGTTCTCCACAAAGGGAGCAAAGACTGATCGATGACCAGAATGTCGGTTAGAATTTCCGGGAGGGCGCCCGGAGGCAAGACGGAGAACCTAGGAGAATTGGAGAACACCCTAGGAGAGATGAGCGGTTTAAAGGACTGCAAGGAAGCACGACTGATTCAACGACAAGGTTGGGTGCAGTAGCGCGGTTCGGGAGAATGATCGTGTTGTTGGTGATCGATCAGCACGTATTGGCCAATATCAATCAAAAACTCGGACAATTGGCTAGAGGGAGAATAACTGATGATATTTATTCGGTTATTCGAAAAACTCCATTTATCGAGGCCATAGTTGGATATCAATTTCCTCATAATTTCCGGTTGCCAACCTTTTCCACGTTCGATGGTTCGGGAGATCCCATCGCTCATATCAATTACTATTAGCAGACTATGGTTGTTGCGGGTAATTCAGATGAAATCCTTTACAGGGTATTTGGTTCATCCTTAACTGGAGCAGCACAGAAATGGTTTTTGAATCTCCCATCGGGAAGGATCATGGACTTTGAAGAGTTGGCACGCAAATTCATAGGACGATTCCAAAGCGAAATCCAGATTAAAAAGACCGAGGAGACCTTGTTTACTATCAGACAAGGGAAAAGTGAATCGATTCGGGAATATCTGAAAAGATTTAACAGGGTCACAATGGAGATAGAGAATCTAGATGAACAGGTATCTAAAACTGCTTTGTTCAGTGGACTCATTAACCGGCCACTCTAGGAGTTACTACTTCAAGACATGCTTACCACTTATGCTGAACTGGTGCAAAGATTAAAGAGTAGGCAAAGGTGACGGAGATCCTGGATGCATGCCAGGGGGACAATAAAGCCTCTACAAAAGAACAGAAGGCCCCTGAGAACAAGCAGAAGTCGAGGCAGAATGTTCATGATCAAGTTGGAAAGCCTTGCCAGGCATGGCGGCAAAGATCTCCCGGAAAAAGTGAGTATACTCCATTAAATACTCCTCGGGCTGATATCTTAAACATTATCAAGAGACAGAATATCTTGAAATGGCCACCAAAGCTTCCCACGAAGCCTAGGGAGCAAGATAGAGAGAGTTATTGCCGTTTCCACAAAGATTACGGTCATTATACCAATGATTGCAGGCATTTAAAGGCGGATATTGAAAGATTGATATCTCAGGGACATTTGTCCAATTTCGTCAAAGGAAGATGAACGGAACCGTGAGACACAGGTAACAAGAGGGAACATTCGGTTAGTCTGGAACAACCGACGGAGGCTCCAAAATCTAAGAAAGGTAAGGAAGTGATCGATGCCACTCGGTCACCCATACTAACAATATTTGGAGGTCCCGAACCTGAGTCACTCGGGAAGTTGAAAGCCAAATCCAAGTTTGTTGGAACCGGAGAAACACAGAAGCGGAAAAGGCCGAATGGTGAGGGTTCGATCACCTTCGGTGAAGAAGATGAAAGAGGCGTCTGTTTACCTCATGATGATGCCATAGTCATCAAGGTAGAGATTGCATGCCGAGAAGTACATAGGGTGTTAGTTGACACCAGGTCCGTTGCAGACCTTTTATTTTATGCAACTTATCAAAAACTTAAAGTGGATGAAGACTTGATGGAGCCATCATCCACGCATCTATATGGCTTTGCGGGATCGTCCGCAATAGCAGAAGGATCAAGACAGGTTAGATTTGTCGATCGGAAGTTTCCCTAAAGAGGCTACTATTCGGGTAAACTTTTTGGTGGTTCGAGAACTTCCGGCTTACAACGTCATACTTGGAAGGCCATCCTTATTGAAGTTAGGTGCTATAGTTTCAACAAAGCACTTGAAGATAAAATTCCAGACAGAAATGGGAATTGGTCAGGTTTTTCCTGACCAAAGAATCTCTCGACAGTGCTATGTAGCATATTTGAAGGATAAGGAGGGCCCAAGGAGGGTAACTGCGTTACCAATAGAAATACGAGATGATCGGGACGAGGCAGAGATGCAAAGGCCCGAGCCAGTCGAGAGGTTGGAACAAATCCAGCTATATCCCGATAATGAAAAAAGAATTACTTATATCGGGTCTGAGCAGCTAGAGGAATTCAAGAAGGAACTGAAGTCTTTTCTTTAGCAAAATAGCTATGTGTTCGCATGGTCTGCAGAGGATATGCCGGGAATTGATCGGCAGGTTGCAGAGCATAAACTTTGGATAGATCCGAAGGTAAAACCAGTAATTCAAAAGAGGAGAAATTTCTCCATTGAAAAGCACGAAGCCGTTCATGGTGAGGTTGAAAAATTGAAGAACTCTAGTTTCATTGAACCCATAGAATGTCCAGTTTGGTTGGCCAATGTGGTGATGGTCAAAAAGGCAAATGGAAAGTGGAGAATGTGTACAGATTAGACAGATCTCAACAAGGCTTGCCCAAAAGATTGTTATCTGTTGCCCAAGATAGATCTGCTGATAGATGCCACAGCAGGATATGAAACATTGAGTTTCATGGATGCATACTCAGGATACAACTAGATACTCATGAACATGGAGGATGAAAAGTTTACTGCTTTCATGACCGACCGTGAAAACTTCTACTACAAAGCCATGCCGTTCGGCCTGAAAAACGCAGGGGCTACTTATCAGAGGGCTGTCAACACAATTTTTGAAGACCTGATCGGGAGAAACGTGGAGGCATATGTTGATGATATGCTGGTGAAGAGCACTGCAAGGTCAAAACACATTGAGGATTTAGCGGAGGTATTTTCAGTACTGCGGAAATACCAGATGAAGCTGAATCAGGAAAACTGCGCCTTCGGAGTCTCATCGGGCAAGTTCCTAGGCTTTATGGTATCACAAAGAGGTATTGAGGCTAATCCGGCCAAAATACAGGCTTTGATTGATATGGAAGCACCCAAGACTGTTCGAGATGTGCAATGTTTAACGGGGAGAGTAGCCGCGTTGAACCGGTTCATCTCACAATCGGGAGAAAAGTGCCTACCCTTTTCCAAAGCACTCAAGGATTTGAGGGGCAGTAAGGAGGCGAAATGGACTGAAGAGTGTCAAAAGGCGTTTGAAGATCTAAAGGAAACACTGGGAAAACCACCGCTACTGTCCCGACCGGAAAAGGGAGAAATTTTGCAACTATATTTGGCAACATTCCCTTCGGCACAAAGTGCGGTGCTTGTTCGGGAAATAGACAAAAAGCAGTGGCCAATCTATTACGTCAGCCACGTACTACTCGACGTGGAAACACGGTATTCCCAGATCAAAAAGCAGGCTTTGGCTCTTATGATAGTAGCCAGAAAGCTATGGCCATACTTTCAGGCTCATCCAATCAAGGTATTTACTACTTTCCCTCTTAGTAAAGTTCTTCGTAAACCTGATTTGTCTGGAAGAATGGTGGCTTGGTCGGTCGAGCTAAGCGAATTCCAAGTAAGCTTTAAGCCTCGAACGGCAATTAAGGCCCAAGCATTAGCCGACTTCGTAGTAAAAACTACTGCACCAATTGAGGAGATTGTCGAGCCTAGTATTCCAACCATGTGGGAGGTGTACGTGGATGGCTCGAGCAATAAACAAGGAGCAGGGGCAGGAATTCTTTTGAAAAGCCTAGCAGGTTTTATTATTCGGTATGCGTTAAGATTTGCATTCGAAGCAAGTAACAATGAAGCGGAGTACGAGGCTCTAATAGCTGGACTTCGCTTGTCAAAAGCATTGGCAATAGCGGAGGTAACTATTTTTAGTGACTCACAGCTTATTGTCAATCAAGTACAAGGGGAGTATGGTGTCAAAGAACCCCGATTACAAAAATATCAAGAAATTGTGCAAGCATTGCAGAAAGAATTCAGGAATCTGAATGTATGTTAGATCCCAAGAAAAGAAAATATAATGGCAGATGAGCTATCAAGACTAGCTAATGCCAAAGAAAGGAATTTGGTCCCTTCAGTCTATATAGAGGAAGTAACATTCCCAAGCAATCAGGAGAAAGAGATATCCTATATTGAAGCTGAACGATGCTGGATGGATTCGATCATGGAATATCTTAGAGATGACAAGTTTCCAGAAGATCTGAAGGAGGCGAGATTAATCAAGGTACGTATTTTTGAAATTTTAAAAGTAACCGCAAGTGCACGGTATCGTGTAGCTAACGGGTCGATCTCAAGGAGATATACCACTTAGAATTCAACTTCTTAATAGTAATGCGAGAGTGGAATGATTCAATTTTTGTTAATTAATTAACTAAACTAAACAATCCTAATCTATGCGTCTAATGCAATCGAATTGAAACAAAAAATAAATTAAACACAATCAATGCATAAATAAAAGACAGGAAAAAAATGCGAACAATAAAAATAAAAAGGAAAAAAAAGTAAAACCAGTTAGTATGTTAAAGCAGTCAGTAAAATTTAGTTCATAGCTAAAATGCAGATGCAACACCACCCGTCACCAGAAGCAGAGGCACGACTGTAGGCTTGCTCTCGGTTATGTGGTCCGAGATGATGAATGAATAGGCAGAAAGTAAATAACAAAGCAATAAACAAAGCAATAAAAGGAAAACGAATCCTTAACCAAAGAGAGGCACGACTGTAAGATGATCAAGGATTCAGGGGAAGGGAGAACAATAAATAATGCTGAAAGTAAATCCTAAATTAAGAATATGGATGGGTAGATAGAAGAGGGAATGGAGGGAGGAGAGAAGATTAATAAAAAAGGTTACTTACTTGCGAATTGAACAAATGATTCGAATCTCAACCAACCTTAACAACCAGATCTAGATCTAGAATGATCTAAATCTGTAATTGCTAGACCCAGAGAAAAACGAATCTAACAACTTGAAACTTGAACTTGAAACTTGAACTTGAATTGCACTACATACAAAAATTAAACCTAAACATTGAATCTAGAAATTTAAATATCACAAATGCAAGCAAAGAAAACTAAAGAAAGCCTTAATAAACTAAAGAGAGAAGAAAGAATGCTTCTACTAAGCTTTAGAACACCCTTTTCTTTGATGGAGTATGCTCTCCTTTTATAGAGTTTACATAAGATATGAAGCACGGCTGAATTTGAATAAAACTCAGGGTTTTTTTTTTGACTCAACCAATTAGGGTTTTGACGTACTAATCACGTCAACTTAGAGAGATCAGATGCATAATTCCACCATTGGATTTGAGACTTAAGTAGTCGTGAAGATCTCCTCCAAAAATCAGCACGATCGGACATCGAATGACCGTTCGATGAAGGGTTTGATCGAAACTGGACAAAGGCATTCAAAAACGGGATTTTCCCTCATTTTCTTTCTGAATATAATTCTTTTTCCTCTTTTTCTTTCTTTAATTAAATCCAAGATAGGAAATAAGATATTGAGGTATGCAAGGACTCTTTTCCATTTGGACTCTCTCAATAATATCTCTGTAGATTTGATTTAAAATCTCAGCCGTAGATCAAATTTGCCTTCTTTATCTCTTCAATAATTCGGAGTTGGCCCATAATCACACATCTCTAGCCCATCATGCTCCAGATCAGGGCCATTTTCGCATTTGAGAATTTGAATGGACTTCTTGACGTGTAAAATAGCATGATTCAAGCCCAAAACTCCAAATATTTGCTTAAATCTTGAAAAGTCCTAAAATCTGCAAAAACAACATAAAACCCAAGGTAACTCCACTCTAAGTGTATAAAATGCATGCTTTATGCCCTAAGATTTCACACATAAATGTGCTCATCAGATTCCCCCACACTTAGATTAAGCTTGTTTTCAAGCAAAAATTAAAGAAAAATACAAATGCATGTAAGAAACTAGTGCAACAAAATAAATCCTAACTCACTTTCGTAGGAATCACGGTTACACTTAGCATGTGCAACAGGCCTTTAAACCACTAGGTTACCCCTAGAAGACAAGTTTTGTCTCGTGGATGTTTGCAGTGAATGTACATCCAAAATTCCAACTTTAGCTCAAAATAAAACATTGCAAATTCGAACTCTAACAATTGGTAAGTACTCATACAGGATCAATAGCTAGCTATGACAATTTTTCTCACCATTGATTTAACATCCCCCACACTTGAACTTTATTACCCCATATTGATTCTTGAGACTTAGCATATATCTTAATCAAAGACTCACCTTATATCTTTCAAGTACACCTCTCCTTTAAGCAAAACCACTCATAAAGTAAGGGGACCAAGGACTAAGGTTTTGAAGTATTTTTGACCAAACAATTTTACCAAGGCATTGATGACACTTGTATTTATCTCTCTCTTTTCTTTTGAGTAGTGAACTCTATATTACTCCACTACGGTTGGCTTGAATGACATGGTGGAGCAAACACCAGAAACCCAAGTTACTTTGTAGCTTTGCTTTGCATATTGCCCACATAGACAGTGATGCAAGAGTTCTTTTCAATAATATCCTTCCTAAGAGTTTCGATCAAGTCACCTCGATTCCTGATTCGGAGTGTCTTGTCTAGTTCCAAGGAATTCAACTTTTACTTTCTACTCTTTTTTTTTTTTTTTTTTTTTTTTTCTTCTTTTGAAACTTCTTTTTTCATATGCCATACACAAAATTGATCTCAACTTCTAGCCAAAGAAACAAGGACCCACAAAACTCATAGATGGTCCAACGCCTTAAGTTAAGGGCCTTTTATTTTTCTAAGGAAAGTCCTATCTCAACATATATACAATTTACCTTCTTCTCAACAAGGTTTTTATGTGTTCCCAATGGGTACCAAAATCACTCTCATTTCACACATCATAGCAATTGAAAGAATATGTATACTAACCAAAAGTCAAAGTTAAAATCTACAACGAAGCTATAACCCCCCACACTTAAGTAATGCAATGTCCTCAATGCATGCATGAAAAGAAGAATAAATGCAAGGCAAAAGAGGGGTATACCTTTCAGTCAAGATGTGTTTATCATGGGAAGCTTTTGTCTTATCTTCAATAGCAATGTATGATGGGGAAGGCACTCCAAATAAGAGAAACCATGAATAGAAAAGTCATCCCTAAAGACTTCAATAAAAACATTCACCATGTAAAAGAAAATTCTCATCATACGTTGAGGTTCTTTAGACGGTTTAGCATCCTTCATAAAATGAATATGATGTTGTAAAATGGAAGAGTTTAGACCTTTGATATTTGTGATAGACCAACCCAATGGTTCTCTATTATTATTCAACAGTGTGATCAACTCTTCTGCTTTGTCAGAAGTTAAATCAGAGACAACAATGACAGGAAGAGTATTATCTTGTTCCAATAAAGCATACTTCAAATTAAAAGGCAACTCTTTCAATTCTAGCTGGGGGGGGTTCAATTATTGAGGGCTTGGGAGTAGAGATGGAGATGGATAGAGGTTCAATAGGCTCCAAAGGTGTGTGAAAATTTAAGACTTCAGAAAAGAAAGTTTCACTATCATCATCCAACATATCCCTACATTCTTGAAATTCATAATCAAAATCAATCTCAAAGTTGGTAATCAAATCATTAGGAAAATCCAAAAACTCCTCAAGTATATTGATCTCTTCTTCTATTTGTGGTTGTTTCCCGATCCTAAACATATTAAGCTCCACAGTTTGATTTCCAAAAGACAACCGTAAGAGACCATTTCGACAATTGATTAATTCATTACTAGTAGCCAAAAATGGTCTTCCTAGAATTATTGGGATTTCATCTTTGATTGAAAATGGTTTAGTATCTAACACAATGAAATCAACTGGAAAAATAAATTCTCCCACTTTCAGTAAAACATCTTCAACCATCCCTTTGGGAATCTTAACTGACCTATCTGCCAACTGAAGAGTAGTTCTAGTTGCTTTCAATTCTCCCAGTCCTAGTTGCTTATAACCATGGTAAGGCAAAAGATTCACACTTGCACCAAGATCAAGTAAAGCATGTTCAATGTGTGTATTGCCTATGACACAAGCTATGGTGGGGCTCCCTGGATCCTTATACTTGGCTGCTATAGGTTGAGTAATTATGGAACTAATGTTACCTGCCAAGAACGCCTTTTTGGGAATGCTAGTAATTCTTTTATGAGTGCATAAATCTTTTAACACTTTTGCAGGCGGTGATCTGGGATATGGCATCCAAAAGAGGGATATTCACTTCTATCTTTTTGAAGACATCAAAATTTTTCTCCATAGTTGCAGTCTTCTTCTTATTAACTAGACGACTAGGATAAGGAGCCTTAGGACATAAGGACTCTCATTTGAAATTTGATCTTTTCTTATAGTTTCTAATAGTGGTTCACCAAACTTAGGTACTACTAAAGCAACTGGCTCATCCTCAACTTCTATGAGTTCCTCAGACAAACTTTTATTAGGAGATATTGGAACATTCTCCTCATCACAGTGGTTGCTAATCTCGCTCTTTTCATTAATATGTGACTCACCTATTAAATACCCTTTCTCACTTCTCAGTGCAGACACAGAATTAATTGAAGCTAAAGAAGAATGGGAGGATTCAACTTGGTTGACTTGATTTGGTGGTCTTTGTTGAATCTGAATCCTAGGATTTAACTCAGGTTGGCTACGCATTTTACCTTTTTCTCGCTCAGACAAAGCACTTGCAAGAGTGGAAATTTGTTTTTCCATATTATGCATAGAAGTCATGAAAGTGCTGGAAAGTACTTCCATATTCTTCTCTAAGGAAGAGAGATGAGAAAACTCTGGATTGTTACCTCTGTTGAAACCAGGTGATGATTGATTTTGTGCACTGTGAGGCATATGAGGCACAATAGGTGGATTGATAGGTCTAGCTAAATTGGTATTCTGGAAATTTGGGGCTTGAGGGAACTGGACATTTGGATTATGAGAAAATTGGGCATTTTGCTTTTGAGGGGCACCAAACTGATTTTGTGTTGAATAATTGCTTAATCCATTTTGGTTTTGCCCTTGAGACCATGAAAAGTTAGGATGATTCTTCCACCTAGGATTGTACGTGTTACTGTACGGGTTTGGAAACATCGCACTGACATTCTCATGTTGGCCTCCAGAATAGCTAGGACATTCCTCAATTACATGTGTAGGAGACTGACACCATGCACACATAGCAATAGATTTGTCAATAAAATGTGCTTGACTAGGTGGTGGTGGTGCAGCTTTAACTACCAAAGTCTCTAACTTTTTCAAAAAATTATCTATTTGTACTTCCTTATGAACTTGGCTATCAACAAAATATCCCCTACTAGTCCTTTCAAACTCTTGGGTTGACTCCCATTCTCTAGTTCTATCTGCTAGGTCTAAAAGAAATTCCCAAGCTTCGGAATCATCAGTGAATGATGTAAATCCTGTGGGGGCACATAGATTCCAAAAGTTGCTTTGTTTGGTAATCGATACCCTCATAAATTATTTGGTATAAATGCCATAATTCTATACCATGGTGAGGGCATTCTTGGAGAAGGCTTTGGAACCTCTCCATTACCTTAGCAAATGACTCATTGGGTTTCTGATGAAATTGAAGAATATCATTTCTTATTTTATCCGTTTTAGAGAAAGGAAAGAATTTCTTCCAGAATAGGACAGTAAATTGTTCCCATGTGGTAATGCTATCCCTAGGTAAGCTATAAAGCCACTTTTTTGGCTTGGTCCTTTAATGCAAAGGTAATAAATCGTAGTCTTACGGTATCATCTGTGAGTTGTTGTACCTTCTTCATAAGGACACAAACCTCCTCAAACTCCCTAAGGAACAAGTATGCATCTTGATCAGGTAACCCATGAAATTGGGGTAACATAGATAGATAATGGGATTTAAGTTCAAAATTATTACCCTTCACTTCAGGTAAAAGTATACAGGAGGGTTGTGCAGATCGAGTTGGATAAAATCTATCTCTAAGACTCTTAGGTGGAGGAGGTGGAGGTAGGTCTTCCATGGTCAAGGTAGACACTCGGACAATTTTTATTTGTGGAATCACAAATCCATACACACATGCACTAACTCCCTAATGCAATTAATGGCTCTTATGAAAGAATGATTTAAAAAAAAAAAATAAAGTAACTAAAGAATAAAAGAAAAGAAAATAACAAAAACGAAAGGAAAGTAATGAATTTCCCACCACAAAGATTGAAACAATGATTCCAAAGCTGTAAGGTTGTCGTATAGCTGAGCGTTGTATATGTTTGACAGCAAGGGAATCTGTATAGTCTTCGGAGCCACAATCCTGGGGATTCTGCAATAGAGTGGGGACTACTATACGTTTTTGTTTCTACTCAAGTTAAGAGTAATATCTTTGATTTTTTTTTAAAACACTTCGATTTACCTAAGAATGAAAAAAGAAGAAGAAAGGACTAATACATCCCCGGCAACGGCGCCAAAAACTTGTTTGTGAAATTTTAAAAGTAACCGCAAGCCATGGTATCGTGTAGCTAACGGGTCGATCTCAAGGAGATATACCACTTAGAATTCAACTTCTTAATAGTAATGCGAGAGTGGAATGATTCAATTTTTGTTAACTAATTAACTAAACTAAGCGATCCTAATCTATACGTCTAATGCAATCGAATTGAAACGAAAAATAATTTAAACACAATTAATGCATAAATAAAAGACAGGAAAAAAAATGGGAACAATAAAAATAAAAAGGAAAAAAAAGTAAAACCAGTTAGTATGTTAAAGCAGTCAGTAAAATTTAGTTCATAGCTAAAATGCAGATGCAACACCACCCGTCACCAGAAGCAGAGGCACGACTGTAGTCGTAGGCTTGCTCTGGTTATGTGGTCCGAGATGATGAATGAATAGGCAGAAAGTAAATAACAAAGCAATAAACAAAGCAATAAAAGTAAAAGGAAGCCTTAACCAAAGAGAGGCACGACTGTAGGCATCTCTGATCAGGATCCAGGGGAAGAGAGAACAATAAATAATGCTGAAAGTAAATCCTAAATTAAGAATATGGAGGGGTAGATAGAAGTGGGAATGGAGGGAGGAGAGAAGATTAATAAAGAAGGTTACTTACTTGCGAATTGAACAAATAATTCGAATCTCAACCAATCCTAACAACCAGATCTAGATCTAGAATGATCTAAATCTGCAATTACTAGACCCAGAGAAAAACGAATCTAACAACTTGAAACTTGAACTTGAATTGCACTACATAAAAAAAATTAAACCTAAACATTGAATCTAGAAATTTAAATATCACAAATGCAAGCAAAGAAAACTAAAGAAAGCCTTAATAAACTAAAGAGAGAAGAAATAATGCTTCTACTAAGCTTTAGAACACCCTTTTCTTTGATGGAGTATGCTCTCCTTTTATAGAGTTTACATGAGATATGAAGCACGGCTGAATTTGAATAAAACTCGGGGTTTTTTTTTGACTCAGCCAATTAGGGTTTTGACGTACTAATAGCGTCGACTTAGAGAGATCAGATGCATAATTCCACCATTGGATTTGAGATTTAAGTAGTCGTGAAGCTCTCCTCCAAAAATCAGCACGATCGGACATCGGATGACCATTCGATGAAGGGTTTGATCGAAACTGGACAGAGGCATTCAAAAACGGGATTTTCCCTCCTTTTCTTTCTGAATATCATTCTTTTTCCTCTTTTTCTTTCTTTAATTAAATCCAAGATAGGAAATACGATACTGAGGTATGCAAGGACTCTTTTCCATTTGGACTCTCTCAATAATATCTCTGTAGATTTGATTTAAAATCTCAGCCGTAGATCAAATTTGCCTTCTTTATCTCTTCAATAATTCGGAGTTGGCCCATAATCACGCATCTCTAGCCCATCATGCTCCAGATCAGGGCCATTTTCGCATTTGAGAATTTGAATGGACTTCTTGACGTGTAAAATAGCATGATTCAAGCCCAAAACTCTAAATATTTGCTTAAATCTTTAAAAGTCCTAAAATCTGCAAAAACAACATAAAACCCAAGGTAACTCCACTCTAAGTGTATAAAATGCATGCTTTATGCCCTAAGATTTCACACATAAATGTGCTCATTAGTACGGGCAACACGATTTATAATGCAGAATGGAAGGTTATACAGAAGGTCAAATGCTGGACCCCTCTTAAGATGCTTAGGTCCCAAAGGATCGGAAATAGCTTTGGCAGAGGTTCATAAAGGAATTTGTGGGGCACACATGGGCGGTCGGGCCCTGGCCCACAAAATTTTAAGGCTCGGCCTGTATTGGCCTAAACTCCAGCAAGCTGCTATGGAATATATTCTTCAGTGTAGCAATTGCCAAATCCATGCTATGGTATCTAAAAGACCAGCTGAAACTTTGACTTCGATTCTTGACCCCATCCCTTTTGCGATGTGGGGAATCGATATCATGGGAAAATTCACCAAGGCATCCGGCGGAAGAGAATATCTAATAGTAGCAATTGATTACTTCACCAAATGGGTCGAGGCTAGTGCTCTGGCGACCATCACTGAAAGAAAAGTGGAGAAGTTCATGTTGGAGTCTATCATTTATCAGTTCGGGATGCCAAAAATACTCGTGACTGATCATGGCACACAATTCGATAATCGACAATTCGAACAATTTTGAAGTACATATTTGATCGAGCATCGTATGTCATTAGTGGCATACCCCCAAAGCAACGGCCGAGTGGAGGTTACAAACCGAACATTACTTGAGGGGATAAAGAAGGGACTTGAAGCTGATAAAGCTTTAAGGGTCGAAGAATTGCACAACGTTCTGTGGGCCTACCGAACTACTGTTCGAACTCCCACAGGAGAAACTCCTTTTAAACTGGCCTACGGATCTGAAGCATTGGCACCTGTCGAGATAATGGCTGGAACACTATGGGAAAGAGAGTTCGAGGAAAAAGCAAACGAACAAGGATTGCTAGATAGCCTTGACTTTTTAGATGAAATTCGTGCAAAAGCAATAGCACGAACTCAACATTATCAAAAAAGGATAGCGTCACATTATAATTCCCGAGTGAAGAATCGTCGATACTTAGCAGGAGACTTGGTATTAAGGAATACCTTAGCTTCAGACCCACGCCATCAGAGGAAATTGGACCTTCATGGGAAGGCCCATATATGGTTATTAAACCGGTCGGTTCAGGAGCATATAAGCTGAAGAACATGACAACAAACAAAGAGCTGGATCGTTCGTGGAATGCTAGACACTTGAAGAAATATTATCCTTGAGCAGATTATCATTTTCATTCATGATGTAAAAGTATTTAACTCAATCAATACAATTCTCAGTTTTCAACACACTATCTTTTGATTGGGGGCAACACACAACATTCAAGATCAGATCCAGCAACAAAATCAAAAGGCATCGGTTTAAAACCCGTGTGGAACCTTCTCCAAGGCGTCGGTTTAAAACCCGAGTGAGTCCTTCTCAAACTTATTGAATTTCTCCGGAAATCCTTAAGTAAAGGCATCGGTTTAAAACCCGTGTGGGACCTTCTACAAGGCCTCGATTTAAAACCCGAGTGAGTCCTTCTCAAACTTATTGAATTTCTCCGGAAATCCTTAAGTAGAGGCATCAGTTTAAAACCCGTGTGGGACCTTCTACAAGGCGTCGGTTTAAAACCCGAGTGAGTCCTTCTCAAACTTATTGAATTTCTCCGGAAATCCTTAAGTAAAGGCATCGATTTAAAACCCGTGTGGGACCTTCTACAAGGCGTCGGTTTAAAACCGAGTGAGTCCTTCTCAAACTTATTGAATTTCTATGGAAATCCCTAAGTAGAGGCATTGTTTTAAAACAACTAAGACCTATTGCAGCAGAGACTCAAGTGACTGACAAAGTTCAAAGATGAAGTTAATTCTTTATTCCTTTAAATGACCATAAGGGGCCAACCTTTACATCAAATATACATATGAGATACAAGAGTTGAGATACAATCTTCGTTTGGTCAAGAAGGAAAATCATCATCGGTGATCATAAAGAACTCCAACACAGGATCAAGGTAGCTTTGTCAGAAGCAACACAGAGTCAAGAAGAACAGAGTTGGGAAAACATATGATGGCTATTGGCCGTGAAAACATGGGTCCTCTCATCATTTGTTTCTCTTCCTCAAGGATTGCAAAGAATTCTGTAAACTCCAACCTACAAAATCCTCCGCAATTCCATTCTCTTTATCTAGCTTTTTCCGAAGAGGCCTAGCCTTTGATCAGACCTGCATTCAAGGCAAGCTCTTCATAGCTGAATCCTTTAAGAGGAGACAGAGGAGGAGAGTCATCAAGATGATGCATTATATCCGGATCTTGAGGAGGGAGATCCACCACATCCTTGGCCCAAGCAGGAAGAGGAAGTCCCAGCTTTGCAAACACTTTGGGATGACAATTTGCATGGTGGGGAGTTGTGTTGAAATAAGGATTTCTCCTTAGTATCGATACCCATACCTCATTCTCACTGTCCCGATATGCCTGCAAGTTATAAGCGTTCAGCATGTCAACAAAAGGCTTACTCTGCAAATGTTTGAAGATGCAAGCCCTGCGAACATCAGTCGGAAGGGACTCGGGCAAAAGGGTAACAGCTTGCCTTTGTGGCGTTGATACAGCTCCAGACCCTTTCGCCCTTGCTGAAAGCTTTTCAACTTCCCGCTCCAGCTTTTGGATTTTCTCCCTGGCACCATCCAAATCTGAACAAAGACGCTCGTTTTCGGAATTCTTCACTTGGGCAACTTCCGAAGCATTATTTCCAAGACGAGCAATCTCAGCATCCTTGGCTTTGGATTCTTCCCAAAGCCTGGAAAGCTCATCACTCAGTCTACTGAGTCTATAAGTTGCTTCCACTTGATTGTGGAAATTGCCAGCAAGGCTCCTGCAACAACTCAAGAGTTAGTCAAGAGCAAAAAATCTTCAGAGCAAAAGGCAATGAAGAGAAACTTACATCACCCGAGACTTTATAAAATCTCTATCAGGGACAGGAGAGAAGGCTCTGTTCTCGGCAGGCATCTGGACAGAAGTGTGCACCATTCTAGTGCCTTGTCAAAATCGCCTGTCACCAAGTCAGACCTCTTCAGCAACCAGGAAGGTTGGAAAACATCATCATTTAATCGAGGGCGCTTCCTAGAAGCAGTACCCTCGGCCTCCTTGAAAACCTCCATCGTTGGAGAATTGGAGGAGGATGCCAAACAAGCACTAGAGTCAAGTTCGGAAGCCTGAACGATGACTGGAGGAACCATATCTTCCTTAGAAGACCGAACGGTCTTCATCATGGAAGAAGACTCCAGCGAAGCGCCAGTAGGGGTTTCGGTAGTGCGAACAGCTACAGAGGGAGCCACATCACCAACAAGCAATCTCCCCACGTTTAGAAGATTCACCAATAGCAATCTCATCGCATGAAGCAACCTTTGTCAGTATTGGAGCAGTCTTCTTGAAAGATTTCGCCCTAATATTATCCAAGTTAACTCTTGGAGGCACTACAAAGGAAAAGAAAACATCGTCAGTGCAAGAGATCAACCAAAAATAAAGCAGAAAAGGGAAAACCCTAGATTTATGAAAAACAGATGCTGTAAGGAATATCCAACAAGGAACCTCCGGAATTAGTAAGCCCCAAGTATACTACTATGGAGATTACTCAGGGGGAAGAAGAAGAAGTTCATGCTAAAACTGAACAACAGAGGAGAAACTCACTTGTTCAGGTTCTGATCGAGGTATCACCAGAAGATAAGAGTACAGAAGCGGCAAAGGCAAAACACTACTTCGCAAATTTAGCAGACAAGAACGACTTGCAGATAGCGACGACAAAGATGAAGCACTCAGGAGGAACTTAAATAGCCTCAGGGAGTGAGGTGATGGTTGAAAGCCCAAGTAAATCAAGGGTTAAAAAGGAAGGGACGTTTCGAATTTCGAAAAATGCAGGATCAACGGTCAGGAGATAATGGCGCTTCAAATTCGAAACTTAAAGGCTATCCTTAGTTTCCACGTGGAGCAATGTGCACCTGATACGAAGATATTGCCAAATACCAACCGTCACACCAGTATTAAATAAAAAGTATCCCCAATTTCTTGGGAAGAACGATTTGTACACGAATACGAGGAAACGTTTGGGCATCGTCATAAAGAGGGAACAGTCGGAAGATAAAGGTGCCAAGCGTCATAAAGGGTTCGGTAAGAACCAAATCAACGCAAATCAATGCTCCCGAGCGTATTCCTCTGATGTCCCGAGCGTCATCTTCAATTAAGGTACTAGTTTCTCTACATAATAGCTTGTCTCTTTCCTAAAACGTCATTTTATGAAAGGGAACAAAGAAAATTCTTAGAGCAAGTATTATTAGAGCTTTATGGCAATCATTGAAAGAGTTCGAGAAGAAGAAGGCAAATGTCTATTTCATTATCAATAGGCCGTGGGGGGCCAACCCTTAAAAAAAAAAGAAAAAGAGAAGATAGCTTCCTATTGTTCTTTAATAGTTTCGGCCGAAGGATCCTTGTCTGAGGCAGGCTTTGGGGGTTCTTCGGGAAGAGGCGGCGAATCATTAAGATACTTCTCGATATCTGGATCCGCTGGAATAGGGTCCTCTTCCTCCCAAACTCAGTTGGGAAAAGGCAGCTCAAGCTTCTCAAAAACTTCCTTGTGGCAAACACTCTGGAAGGGAGTTATGTCAAAGGAAGGATTGGCTTCAAGAATAGCTTTCCAGATGTCATTCCGTCCCGCTCGGTAGGATTGAAGGTTGAATGGAGTCATCAGATCGCTGAAGGGAACGCCGTTCAGATACTTCTGAATGCAGTCTTTTCGAAGATCTTGTGAAAGATGTTCAGGTTTGCTGGGAACTGCCATCTCCTTTAGACGCCAGTTCTCTATGGCTTGAAGCTTGAGTCTGTCAGTACTCTCAGTAGCAAGCTTTTTCTGCTTCTTAGCCTCGTGCTCGGCAGCAGCAGCACGACTGATTGACAAGTCCAGATCCTTTTTCAAAGAATTGATGACCTTGTCATTTTCCTCCTTCGTTGCTTCAACTATTTTCTTCAGCCGGTCCACATCAGAATTGGTGTTCGCCAAATTCTCTTCACAAGTCTGTAGCAAGGAACCACCGCTACGACCAACTCGGCTCAAGGCCTCCATGTGTTGGTAGAAGCTTAGCATGGCATTCCTAGGAAAGCAGGCGAATTATCAAAAATCCCAGGAGAGATTACAAAGCAAGTAGCAAAAGACCAAGAGAAATAATACCTTGTGGAGAGACGAACGAGAGAGACGTCTTGCAGGGTTTCAAAGGCTTGACGGTCAGTAGGCATGAGGCCGAGAGAGCTCCACTCGGCAGCCTTCTCATGGCCCTGCGTGACTCGATCTGTCACCACCAATGATCTTTGAGGAACGAAGAACTCCTTAGAATCTTTATTCTTTTTGGATTTCTTCGGGGCAGAAGCATCGACCGAGTCATGCTTCCTTTTGGTTCGAACGGGAGAGGGGACTTCGACCTCTTCCACCATCGGTCTTTTCCCTCTCCCTGAAGCCTCAACTATTGGCTTCAAGTTTCTTATACCCTTATAGGAAGGGTTTGGAGGAGGCATAGAGGCCACCTGGTCTGCAGTCAATGCTCGAGGAGACCGTTGCTCTGCAGTCACAACGGCCTTGGCAGCCTTCACCCGAAGGTTGTCTGGATTAATTCTTGGAGGCATTGCAAAGAAGGACAAAGTCAGAAAGTTGAATAAGGTTGCAGTACACTTAAGAAAGATGAAACGTGATAGTTAGAAAGCTCACTTTGAGCCAGCCCACAGTATTGAAGAACGAGAGTATATTCCATCTCATATCCATGTATCTCTTGATACCATGGAATTGACTTGATCTTCCTGACAGTTGCTCTGTCTTCCTTGGATAGTTGAGGGACCCAGTTACCCTCAGAATATGAAGTGTATAGTTTCTAGGTGGTCGGGAAGTTAAGGTCTGATTGAGGCGCTCGGTAGAAGAAATACCACTTGCGCCACCCCTTATGATTGGAAGGGCAGGTTCCCCTTGCAAGAATGCTGCCCGACCACCCAAGCTCAACTTTGTTGCGCTTGGAAAGAACACCCAGCCAGGAGGGTGGGAAATAGACAAGACATGAAAATGTACAAAAAGAGGAAGAGAAGGTGTGATGCCAAGTTCGAAACATAAACCCAGAAAGCCGACGATGAGACACCAGCTATTGGGAAGGAGCATGCCAGGACAAATCTCCCAATGATTTAGAATGGTAGAAAACAAAGTATTGAAGAAGGGAAAGCGAACTCGGCTTTCCAAAGTATCTATATACAAGGAAAATTCACCAGGAAGGATCGAATTAACCCTCTCATCAGGAGTAGGGGCTCTAAGATGGTACGAGGAAGGAAAGTCAAAACGTTCGATGGCGGAAGGAAGGTTCTCCTCGGTAAAAGAGGAGGGAAAAGAACCAGGTCCATCAGTGGACTTGATAGGTTGCTTGGACTGCCCAGAGGATTCGGCAGTCGCCTTTGGAGTTCTGGATGGTCCAGACTCAGGAAGCGCAGGAGCCTCAACACTTTCTTCTGCTCTTTTCTGTTGGCTAATTTCTTCAAAGTCACGCCAAAGAGCAGTCAAGGTTTTCTTGTCACTATCTGACTGCTCAGGAGGGACATAAGCAAAGGCCTCATCACCAGAGTCTCCCTTATCGGCGCTAAGTTCAGGAGGAATTTCAGAAGAAACCTTACCGCCTTCCATTACTGTAAAGGTCTGGTTGTGGTTTTTAACAAAAAAAGAAACGGAGACGAAAGTAAAGGTTACAAAGGAGTCAGTAGACTTACTAAATCACCAAAGCAGAATGCTTAAGGGTGAGAAGATCGTTAAAGCGCGAAGGAGACGATGATGTTTCAAAATTCCAGACAAAGAGAATGAAACCTACGAAGACAACGAACCGCTTTTAAGCACTCACACTAATGATCGAGGACGTGTACGATCAAGATGGACTCAACATCAACGATCGTGATTTGAAAACAGTTCGAAAGTTTGAACTCACGAATAAAAAACAAGCGTTTAGAAACCGTCTTTTTGATTTTGTGGGCGAGGATGATTTCGGCTACAGGGGACGCGTGGCATCACCCCCACAAAAAGTGAAAATATTCACGATACTCGAGGAAAAAGCAATACAGCCGCATTAAATGTGATACGACATTTAATAAGCTGAGGATTATGCAAAGCCTTTGTTCGACAGATTACCAAGTTCAAAACCAAGCCCTTGGAATTGCTCGAATGCTTGGTCTGGGGGGCTCGTGATACAGAGAAAATATAATCGAACCGGGTTCATCCTTGGTTCGTCCCTCGACCCCGGTCGGGACGAAAGGAATCGATTTGCTTCTGAGCGGGCGGGGTTCAGAAGGTAGCTTGTAGAGGAAGTAAATTGACTCGGTCAACAGATACGCCCGAATCCGCTATAATCGGAATAAACTAATTATCAAGGAGACGGTTAGCAACATTTGCGTAAGATACCGATCGATATCATATGGATAACTACCATATAACGATCATATAATCGAAGGAGTTATCTATTAGCCAAACCTCAAACGGATCTATTCGTTAAGATTTGACAGCTATCCGAAGAAGGCTCAAATACATCCAATGAAGGAGATTCGAAGGTACACCCTATATAAGACACCACCTACCCACAAGGTAAGGGGGGATAGAAATACATATTGAATCGTATTCTCATCATTCATTCTTTAGCTCTGCGCTCAAGCAGAGCCGTTTATGATCAGTTCATCAACTGACTTAGCCTTCGGAGGTGGACTCCCGACCCCGGCGGTCGGGCCACATCTGACATTGGTTTTTGCAGGTCATCCAAAGGAGATCTAAGGGCTGAGCAGATTTTGGACGCATCAGTTATAAAATTAAAGTATGTTGCATATCATGAGCTGATCTACTAGCTCAAGGAGTCGGAATTTTTTTCGCAAAGTAATTTATTTTTTGGAGTAAAAATTTGTATTTTTACACTGAAAATGCTTACTTTGTAAGTGATATATCTATTGTATGATGATAGAAAAAACATATGTGGAACTCCATGAGCCAATCTAGGGATTCATGGAGTCGAAATATTTTTCCACCCAATAAATAATTATTTTAATTTTTAAAAATTATTAAAATATTAATAAAAATATCAATAATTATGAAAAATGGAGAAAATAGGGGGAAATGGGGGAAAAAAGGTTTTGAAAAATATGAAATAATTATGTAAGTATTTCTCTAGTGTTGCCCATGTGGCTTTATCGCAGTTTTGATATGGGCAGCCTATTTTTTTGCCGAAAAAATTGTAAAAATTCATTTTATAAAAATAAAATAAAGAATTGCTAGTTATACACTTATACTTAGGTACATCATACATGATTGTTTATTATGCAGAGAAAATTATTTTGATGTTGTTCAGTGATTTATGCAATAATTTTAAATGCAACAGTCATCATGTCTGCTAGTGGGAGTTAGAGGAGAGCTAGTTCTTCATAGGGTGGATGAGGATAGCCACGACCACAGAGTAGATGGGGACAACCATGACCATAGGAGAGCCTGAGAGACCAATAGCAGGAGGGAGGACTAACCCAGCATGGCAATACTGTGTGACTATTGATGGAGATAAGAATAAAATACAATATAATTATTGTGTGAAGAAAATCTACTCAAGTGGCATCAGCTGGTTTAGGGGTTACATCACCAGGAGTTCATAGGATGTGATCACATGCACAGAGGCCCATCTAGATGTAGTGAAGGCACTTAGGGATTTACAGAAAGCGAAGGGGAAGAAGAAAAATGATAAGAGAAGAGTGAACAAAGCACTAGATGATGCGGTATGGGGACTGTCATCATACAAAGATGATTCAGATGATGATTAGGATGTTGATCTTGTTAATGTTGCGAGAGATCAAGAGGAGAGGGACATGTGGCGGGCCATGGCAGAGAGCAAGCGATTGCACTATTAAGAACAAGATAGGGCCAAAGCTAGAGCTTCAAGAGTTGGTTCCTCTAGGGCTGTAAGGGCTAGACCATCAAAATATGGGGGGAGGAGTGGTGTATTTGGTATGTTTAGCAGTTCAGAGAGTCAGAGGGGTCCTCATACATCAGACCCAGTAGGATCAACACCATTTGATTATCCACATCGTGGGGACCCGATCCTAGAGTAGGATCCTCAAATAATGTATGTCTAAACTCAAAGACTTCCGTTTCCAAATACGGGCGCTCCAGCTCCAGAATGGGACTAATCCTGGTACGCACCATCGTCGCACTAAAAATCTTCATTATTATATTTGTAACAGCCAGTACCTTGCATGCAATACGGGTCACTCATCATGGCCTTGTAGTCTTACCTCTCAATGTCATCAATGTCACACCCCACCCGCCGGTCTCAGTTAACTTACCCGACAACCTGTGGGTGCGATCTATCATAGGATCCACGATCTTACCCATCAATAATAATCAATGCAAGAAATAGATAATCAAGAGCAAGAGCAAGTTCAAATAAATAATCAAAGGGATTACAGGAGTCCAAATACTCCAATAAAAGAATCAAAAGAAATATCGAGTTCAGCGGAAGCCATAAAATAAACTAAATTATCTTCTTTCCAGTTTCTTTCTCTAAAACTAAGAAATGCTTTTCAAAATTAGCAAGAAAGGGGGTTCTCCAGTTCTTCTCCAGACGTTCCTCAAAATATCTGGCAATCCACCTCCTTTTATCACATCCCCCCAGCCGTTACCCTAACTGGCATACCCGGGAGTGTGATCCACAGCCCCGAAGATCAAGTATCGAGGAAATCATCCTCCCACATATACAATAACATAATCATAAACAGGAAATAATCAATGTTCAAATATTATAAACAAAAGATTTAAAATCAAGAAATGAATAATCAATATAATCAGAGTGCGGAAAATGATACCAGATATCCGAAGATATCAAAAGAAGTAGAGAGAGGCGGAAACTCACTCCACAGATACAGCGGAAAAGTAATATGTAAGTCTAAAAGGAATAACAACTGAAACAAAAGGAAATAAGAAAGACAAACTAAACTTCAGAGTTTTCTATCCTATAGATGACATCTTCAAAATAGTGGACTTCATCAGTCCAACAGAGATGCTCCAACTCTACATTGCCTCTAATCGTAGTACGCAATGTGATCGCCTTAGGGATCATCAGAGTAATCTTGATTGTCGCCAACACCTTGCGTGTAGTACGCTTCATCGGCTTGCACTTCATTGTACTGTCCGTCATAGTAATCAAGAACTGTAGAATAGTCTAACAAAAGATTGTACAAAAAGGAATGAGTTTCGAAAGAAACTCAGTAAGGCAAGTTAACTCATAACAACATAAATAACATATAGCAAATCATAACAAGATGCAATGCAGTATGAAACAGATAATGTATGTATGCATCTAAACTCTATGTATGCTGGTCTCTATTGGCAGACATGCAGTCATAACACCATACTTCTTTGGGAAGGTCTCAGTTCACTCGGCTCCGGTTGGTAGTGGGTCCTTCATCCCCGGGACATTCCATGGTTGGGGTTAAGTCACCGCTCTTTCACATCACCATAGGTCTAAGTACTGGCGCATGTCAGGGTAAAGCCTAGCCCAATGCAAGTCATCTACTCAGTTACATCAACTCAGATCCAGATACTTCCATTCCTCCCCTCTCGGGATCCTTTCCGGTATCCTTCACACTAGAGTCAGCGTATCCCACTCTCTCAAATACGGACTCATCAACCCTATTGGTTATCCACATATGGTAAACGGGAAGCTCTCATGTCCTCTCACGGATATAACTCACCGGTCTCGAGCGCCCATGAGCCCAAGTCTAGCCATATGCAACCCTCCAATAAATGGCCCCCACAATATGATTCCCGTCCTCTCACGGGTTGGTTACCGGTCTTGAGCGCCCGTGAATCACATTGCTACCACGGGTCGTTCGGTCTCAATACCCTTCCGATTCGGGTCTGATATAACGGGGCCATCCTAGCCAAACACTGCTAGACAGCCCTAGGTATGACAACCAATGATTCGGGAAAGCGTCAATGGGCATCTTCGGAGAACATCCCATACTATTCCCTCCGATGTCCAAGGACAGAAGCGTCAAAAGGACACTTCCCAATCCCAAACCATACTTAATCAAACACATTCTCAGATCAGTCATGACATACACAACCAACAATTCATCATATAAAAGAGAATGTAAAAGCATAGTTCGATCAAGCAATAATAACCATTTCATATACTTGAATAATGAAAAAGAATACATAAACAAGTGCTACTGTACTTACAGTAGTACATCAGAAGTATAAAGTACAAGAATAGTAAACAAACTCATAGTTTCATAAAGTAGAAACCAGAGAGTATGCGATCTATGTTATTATGAAATAACTGTCCTTACCTTGATTATCGCCAAAGATAATCCAAAGATCAAAGAGAGCAACTCCAAACTTAGCAAATAAACTCCTAACAGTCATAGATACAACATCAGGAAAGATAACTAAAAGATCAGAGAGAAAATGAATCAAATCGGGCGAAGACATCATTGGTCGAGTGCTTGGTAGACTGGCCCATTCGACCAAGCAGTTGACCAAGCGAGTCAGTACGGAATTGCTGAAACTGATTTGGTCATAACTTCTTCGTTTGAAGTCAGATTGATCCGAAATTCGAAGGGGAACTTCCTTGGATGTATTAGAATCATTTAGGAAGATAAAATCATCAAGTCATGGTCAAAATATGGGTTCTTGATTTGACCCAAGAAATTAGGGTTTCAACCTTTATGGTTCCCATAAAAAGGTTATGATCACGAAATGAAAGGGAATGATTGCTATCAAGAAAATCACAAGAAATCATAGAAAATCTAGTTTAGATTAACATAAATATTACCCATGAGGTTTCCCTCGCATGGGAGGTTACCAAAGGTTTCCAGAAATCAAACAAGGGTCAGGGTTTCAAGAAATTTATTCGGCTAGGGTTAAGATCATGATGATGATCATAGATCTCAAAGAAACGAAGGAGATCACGAAGGGATGGTTGCAAGAATGTAGCATCTTCTTCCTGATCTAAATCAAGAACAAGATCGAAGAAAGAATAATTAAAAATTCAGAAGAGATACTAACCTTGAATTGACAGATCAGAGATGAGAGGCTTCAGATCTGCAGAGGAGTCTTCGGAATCACTGGAGAGAGTTTCGGAGAGGTCTTCTTACGTTCAAAAAGTGTTTAGGCGGCAGATGTAACAAAGAAACACGAAGTAGGGTTTAAATATAAGTGAAAAACCCTAAAATTGCATTTTCTCGGATTTGACAATCCTTTGGTCGAGTGCTTGGTTGACTGGCCCAGTCGACCAAGGCAGACAATAAGGTTCAAACAGGGAATTGAAGGATCAAATGGGCTCTAAACCTTATGGGCTTGTGCACACATATCAAGTGACAAATCTAGTGTATAGAAATACCTTCAAACCAAGTCATATAATACTCCAAGTCCTTCAACTAATCTCATCTTCAGACAGCTGCAGCTTCCTTTCGAAATCTGCACAGACTTCCAAGTATGGAACTCCATCATCAACATCCATGGGTTCAGAGTCAAACACTATGTCTTCTACCGAGATGGCCCATAGTTGGCTTTTTCCTTTACTCCGGGTCTTCGGACCTACAAACAACCGGGTTACCTGGTCAAGGTTAGGGTTAGGTTAGGGCTGGGTTTCACACCTTTGGCCATCAATGTGTGCTATAAGCGCACTTCAAGCATCCGCAGGAGGCTTCATGCAAGCTATCTCCATCTCCCACTAATGGTGCCACATCTTCTTCATACGAGACATCCTACCTTGATGGTACTTCTCCAGTTTCTGACGACATGCAACCATCTGTGCAGTTTAATTTAACATACAAAGAAAGGAATGAGTTCTAACGAGCTCAGTAAGGATAACACATATCTCATACATATGTCAACACAATCCAGTAATGCGTCTATGAAACAAATGATATGCAATAGTATGAATGCTACAAAGATCTAACTATGCAAGTCTCTAGATATAGTTGACATGCTTTAAGATATAACACCAGCCCTCCTTTGAGTAGGTCTAGTCACTCTGATCCCTCACGGATTGGTTACCTCTATTGGGATCCCGGGCAAAGGGGTCAAGTCCTCATCAGGCATCCATGGCTAGGGATTAAGTCAACACTCTCTTACCACGACCATTGGCATGAGTATTGGTGCATGTCAAGGTTTCAAATCCAATACAACATCATACTGTGAAATCCAGCCCAAACCTAACCTGGACACCCTATCTGTTTTGGGTGAAGAAGGGCTTGTTTAATGTTTGACCTTGAAGTTGGACCTTAAATACAGTGTTGTTGTGAAATCCGGCCCAAACCTAGCCTGGACACCCTATTTGTTTTGGGTGAAGAAAGACTTGTTTGATGTTAGACCCTGAAGTTGGATCTTGATTTCAGTGTTATTACCTCGAAAGCCTTAGGAAATCATGTCTGATCTTTCCCTTAGTGTAGATCCATGTCTCAAAATGATGGAAGTTGTCCTTGTGGGCCATTTTTATGGAAGACATGGTGTTTGACCCGAAACCCATGGATATGGTTGATGGTGCTCCATACTTGGATGCATTGTCAGTGATTGTTTTGAATCTGCAGCCTGAATAAGATGAGCTTATTTGAAGCACCTAATGAACTCCCGTGTATGATACAAAGATATTTCTGAAAACTAGACTTCTTGATTGACTTGTAGGAGAAAACCTCACCCAATTTGACCCCGTAGAGCCCTCTGAATCCCTATCCGAAGTTGCTGAACTATGTCTGGCCAATTCTGCTTGTGCATCAAAGAAGATTGAATTAGTTGAAGCACCTAATAAACTCCCGTGCTCAATCTGAAAGTATTTCTGGAAACTAGACTTCTTGATTGACTTGTAGGAGAAAACCCCACTCAATTTGACCTCGTATAGCCCTCCGAATCCTTGTCCGAAGTTTCTATTCTTGCCTGGTCGACTGGCCAGTCAACCAGCCAGTCGACCAGCAGTTATGGATTTCAAAAAATGACAAAAATCTTGACTGTTTTGACCCTACATTTTTGGAACTCGTGAATGAAGGCCTAAACTAAGCTTTGGCACTCCAGAGAATGAGGAGTGGCATTCCCTAGGCTATCTCTTGGTGTTGGTGAAGGTTTTGACTATAATCATTGGCATTCCATCTCAATCATTGCTTCAAGGTATGGATTCTCTTCTTCTTCTTCTAATCTACTCAATCTCCTATTAATTTCTACTCTTGGGACCATGGCTGAAGTGCTGCAACCTTGCAAACACTTGGCCATGAGTGTCCCCTTTCATTTCCATTAATCTAACTACGTTCTTGCTATGATATACTCCCATTACGATTGCTTACATTGCATTTCTATGATTTCTTTCATTTCAACCTATCCTTGATTCAAAAGTGATATGTAGATGTATGCTAGGTCTAAATTACTATGGATTCATGATTCTAATTTAGTTCTTATCATTCCCTTGATTGATTCCCCATCATTCCTTGCAATTACAATCAATTCCAATTCAATTTTTGATAATTAGCATATAGAACATAGGGTTTCGATTTGGGTATTTACAATTTGACCGTTGGATCGTGATTAAATTTAGTGTTTAGTGTCCTCATATTGCCATGATCATTCCCTCCAAGTTTCATATTGATCGGAGCACCAAAAGATCAGTTTCGGGCCAAATCTCCATTTTTGCCCGTTACTGTCATGCCTTGGTCGACTGACAGTCAACCAGCCAGTCGACCAGCATATGACAACAGCTTTGTACTAGGCCGAATTGCTTCGTTTGACCTCTGACTTGACTATTTTCTTCTCTAATGTTACTTATGTGTTGTCTAGGGTACAAAAACTGACTTTTGGGCTATTCTTGGTATTATTTCCGACTCGATTAAGGTAAGGATGGTTATCACCATAAATACATAGGCTATGTGCTTATGCCTTGATTTTCATAACTTAGTGAACATGGTCTCTTTATTACTTTTGAACATCATAGTATTGTTATACATGCTTTAGAACAGTAGTATTGTGATTTCATATATTCTTGTTATAATGATTAATTATTATGGTCACTTATACTTATGATGAATTATTTCAATATTAAGACTGAACTTCTCTTATGATGATGTATCAAATGTATGTGAGATGTTGGACTTGAGTATGTGGTTGCTTAGGTATAACTTGGGATTGGGGAGTGTTCTATTGACGCTTTTGTCCTTGGGCATCGGAGGGAATAGTATGAGATGTTCTCTGAAGGTGCCCATCGACACTTTCCCGGGTTATTGGATGACATACATAGGATTGTCTAGTTGTTTGGCTAGGATGTCCTTGTCGTATCAAACTCGAATCGGAATGGCATTGAGACCGAATGACTCGTGGTAGGGTATGGTTTGATGGGCGCTCAAGACCGGTAACCACCCCGTGAGAGGAGATAAACCATACTACAAATACCTGAAAGGGGCCATTTATTGGTAGGGTTGCAAATTGCTAGACTTGGGCTCATAGGCGCTCAAGACCGGTAACCAACCCATGAGAGGACGTGAGAGCTTCCCGTCTGTTATTTGTGGATGACCAATAGGGTTGATGAGTCTGTAGTCTGGGACTATGCTGACTCTAGTGTGAAGGATACCGGAAAGGATCGCCCGGGGCGAGGAATGGACGTATCTAGATCTGACATGATATGACTGAGTAGATGACTTGCATTGGGCTAGGCTTTACCATGAGATGCGCCAATACTTATACCAATGGTGATGTGAGAGAATGGTGACCTAATCCCCAACAATGGTTTTGATGAGGACTTTACCCAACTACCCCGGCAGACCCAAGATACCTTAAATGGTTGAGGGGGAGCGACAGATGACCAAAAGAAGTTTGGTGCTCTGACTTAAAGCATGTCTACCTTGGAGACCAGCAGTCATAGAGTTAGAACCATACTTGCATCATGTGTTTCATATCATATTGCATCATGTTATGGCTTGTATCATCTGGCTTATGTTTTATGGAATGACTGCCTTGCTGAGTTCTTTTGAACTCACTCCTTTTTGCAACATATTTTGTTAGACTTTTCTGCAGGTACTACTACTGTCGACTGTGACGGTCAACACTCTGAAGACCAAGTTGGTGACTCGTACCACAGTGGTTGCGGCAAACACGTTGATAAAGACTAGCAGTCCGAGACTGATACTTGTCAGGAGCAGATTCGGCTTGGCTTAGTTTCTTATGATTTTGTTATTTAGGAAACATTGTATAAGCTAGAAGAAACTGTAATTTAGTTGCTTACCTTTTCTTTCCCTTCTTTTGAGAACCGGTTGTAACCTTTACTTTTATTCGATCTACCTTTCGCATACGTTGTAGAGTATATTTCCGCTATACTCTATTGTTGTCTTTTGATTTGATATGTTGTTATTCCGCACTCTAATATTCTATAGTGATCCTTCTGTGATCCTTTCTTGAGTTTTATTATTAATTTATTGGAATACAATGATTTGTCCTTGCTTTTGATTATATTATTGTGCTAAGTGGATATGATCGTTCCTAAACTGGATCTATTGGGCTGTGGATCACTCCCTCGAGAAATCCAGATAGGGTACTCCCTGGGTGGATTTGGGCAGGATGTGACAGTTGTTATCCTTGGAAGGTCCTAGGAAGTCAAGTTAGACCCCTCCCTTAGTATATATCCAAAGACCTGAAGTGAAAAAAGAAGACTTTGTGGGTCATCTTAGTAGAAGACATGGTATTTGACCCAAAACCCATGGATATTGATGATGATGTTCCCTTATGGAAACCTTACTTGATTTGGAGTTGAACTGCACATTGATAAAGAAGAACTTGGTTGATGGGCCTAAAGCCTAGTTGGACATGGTTTGAAGACATTCCTCCATGCTAGGTAAGTTGTTTGAGGAGTTGTGATAAGCCCATCCAAAGATATTGAAGTTAGGCCCATTAAATCCCTATTCTAGAGTTGCTAACTCAGTTGGTCGATTGATTGGTTGACTGGCCAGTCGACCAACCAATCGACCAATAGGGGCAGTTTGGTCAGTTTGGTGAAATCCTGGTTTTTTTTTTGGGACTGTTTATGCTATTTAAAGGGAAGAACTCCGTGTTTTTCACTCATAATCAGTTCTAAGCCTCTGGAGAACGTGGGAAGAACCCTAGAACCTCTCCTCCAAAGCCAATGATGATCCTCAAGCATCAGTTTGAGTTTCTTCATCGGTTCTTCTTCTAAAAGGTTAGTAATTGATTCGTTTCTTCTTTGTTTTATTATTTCTTCTATACTTCTGATTTATTGATTATGAGAAAGGTATTACACTACTATAAATGCCTCTTCTTTGATTCTCTTAGCCATAAAGTGAATCCCCCATTTACTCTATGTTTCTTGAAACCATATGGTGATGTTTTTTGTCTATGATCTTACCTAAGATCTTGATGACTCTTTTCATGATTTTCCTACATATCTTTATGATTGTGGGGAAGGTCTCATACCATTACCTCATGATTGAGGGGTTGATCCCTAATTTTCCTTGGACCATGGAAACAAAAAATAGGGTGATTTTGTGAGAGTCGATTTTGGGTAACCCTCATGAGAGGTATCCAAATTGGGGAATCCAAATCCACTTTTAATTCATTGGATCCTCCCCAAAACCTTTATTGATTATGTATTTCTACTCTTATTTCCCCTAGGGTGAATCTTTATTCTCCCTAGTCTTCCCGTGGGATACACAGATTCTAGTTGGTAAAACCCTAATTGTATGATTAGAATTTGTTTCCTTTGACTTTATGTGAAACCTTGTTTTCTCTCATTGTTAGACTCTTTCCAATACCTTTCTTGAATTTAAAATACTATTCTTTCTTTCTTAAAGTGAATTCCCTAATTCACTCTATGTTTTTGAAGTTCTTGAAACAATATGGTGATGTTCTTGTTTCTTGATTTTACCCGAATTCTTGATTACTCCCTTGTATTGTTTTTCCTACAAAGTTTATGATTGTGGGGGAAAGTCTCATACCATTACCATGACCTTCCCTTATGTCCTCATGGTTGAGGGGTTGATCCCTAGTGTTCCTTGGACCATTGGAAACCAAAAGTAGGGAGATTTTGGGAGGAAACCCTTGGGTAACCCTCATGAGAGGGTAACCAATTTGGTTAAAACTATTGTTTATGACTTGGTGGATTCTCCCCAATTCCATTCTTGATTTTGAAATACTAATTCTATGTTTCCCTTACCCTCTGTGAACCTACCTTGGGTTATTTTGAGAACCAATCGAGAGGAACCTTCAAGAGATGATATTCAATTGAAAACCCTAATCCTTTATTAATTGTTGGATCATCCCCAAAGCTTTTCTTGATGTGATTACTTATACTTTATTCCCTAGGGTGAATCTTTATTCTCTTTAGCCTTTCCATGAGAGCCATGGGCTATATATGATGAAACCCTAAATTTTGATGGCTCAATCAAGATCCTATCTTTTAACCATGATTTGATGCTTTGACCTTCTTAGATAGTCTTAATATGTTCTAGGAAGCTCCCTTTCGAATTTCGGAGCAATCAGACTTCAAACGAAGAAGTTATGACCAAATTAGGGTTTTATACCCCATTGGTCTACTGGTTGGTCTACTGACCCAATCGACCAACCAAGCTGCCAACCATAACAACAGCTTTTTTCTTTATCCGATTCGATCCGTTTGACTTCTAATCTTTTAGGGCTTGTTCCTAATTATTATTGTATGCTTGATTAGGTTTTAATTGCTAGTCTTGGACCTCTTCCTCATTATTCTACGAAATTCTTTAAAGATTACTTAAGGTAAGGATAGTTGATCCCTAATAACCTAATATGCATGTCTTTAGATTTGATTACATGATCATTACTACTGCTGTACTTAGTTTCTTATAATTATATTGTTGCTGTAGTTCTTCAAACTATAGTAGTACTTGTTCTTATTATTCAAATGTTATTTCAATTATGAATGATTATTTTCTTTTGTGTTGTATTATCAGTTGTGCTTGTGAATGACGGATTGGGAATGTGATTGCCTAGGTTGTGATTTGGGAATGGGGAATGCCCTTTTGGTGTTCTTGCCTTTGGACACCGATGGAGGTGGTATGGGACATTTTCCTATGGTGCCCCTTGGCACTTTCCCTAATTACTGGTTGACATACCTAGGGCATGTCTAGAAGTGTTTGGCTAGGATGTCCTTGTTATATCAGAACCGATCGGAAGGGAATTGAGTCCGATCAACCCGTGGTTGCAATGGTGATTTGTGGATACTTAATAGCAGTGCGTAATATCTGTGAGGAGGATATAAATCACATTGTGGACAATCTGTAACAACCCCCGTATTGCCAACCCGGAATCCGTATTGCAGGTCTGAGAACTCGAAGGTCTAGTCGGATTAATTGTGAAGTTTCCGGATAGAAGCCCATGATCCATATCGAGAACCCATGGATCTGGATTCTCCTGTTGATGAACCTGCCTTGCTGGGAAGTTGGATCTCTGGATCAAGGCATGAGGTGTCTGGAGATGTCCGGAATGAAGGTAAGACCTCCCCCATGTGTTGGTTAGGGTTAGGTTATGTTTGGGTTTCAACCCCTTGAGCAAAGCACCCTTGTACAGCAATGTACTAGGGGGCGGCTGCTTGAGGCGGTTGATTGAACCAAGCGACCGCCCCAAGCGACCGCCAGGTTCTACTTGCGGGAAAATGCCCTAATTTGCCCCCTATTTGTTATAAATAGCAACCCTCGCCCTATTAACGCATTATTATATTCGGGATTGCTATTTTAGGCGATTAGACGGTAGTGGAAACGTCTTTGGAAGGTGGGCGAAGTGTTGTTAATGATTTGGAACCTTTTCCCCTCTGTTTTTTGCTGTTACGGTTTGAGGTAAGTGTATTCCCCTCTCACTCATTCTCTTCTTTTAGCTTTGGTTGGTGTTGATTTCATCTCCATCATGTTGGGGTGGCTTATTTATGATTAACTGGTTACCTTAATCAATGTGTTTGAGAAGATCCTGTCAAAACGAATCCTGCATTACGTAAAAAGGATGGATCTAATCAAGGGAAGGATTTTGGGGGATACATGTGTGTTAATTTTTTGGGTTCTGTGTCACCCCTTTGTTATAGACCTATTAAGATTGAAATTCGGACTAAGATCATCCCAAAACGGATTGAAATCGAATAATTAAAAGTCTGAATTTCGGAGTTGAAAATTGTCTGTAACAGGGTGGTCGCTTGTGGAGGTCACTTGACCCAAGCAACCGGCTGGTTTCCAGTGATTGTGTAGGTTTGATTTTGGATTTGATTTGACTCTTGACTCTTATACATCTTGTAACCCTTTATATATGTGTCTTTTGTTTCTACTTAAAGTTTTATAATTGTGTTTGGATTGCAATTTAAAGGACTTCTACTAAATTACAAGGACATGCATTCTTATTTATATGCAATTACATATACATGATGAATTAGCTGTTCTATTTACTATTCATTGATCATGTATCTTGTTGTAATTTTGCAAAGCATGTGAATCTTATTGTATATTTGTTGTTTGTGGTGTTCCTTGATGTACTTCATCTTTTATGATATTGCACAACTATTTTGGTATGATGATGAGTGATGTAGAATAGTTGTGATGGAAGGGGTATTCCATTGGGATATCTTGCCTGGAGCTATCAGAGGGTTGTGTTATGGGACACATGCTCACTAATGTCTCTAGCACTATCATGATTACTGGATGACATACCTAGGAAAGTCTAGAATTGCATGGCTAGGTACCCCACATGCTATTACCCTTTCGGCAGGGGAATTGAAGCCGGGTAACCTGTGACAATGGTGACGTGACTCTGTTTCATCCTACAGCGGTAACCAGTCCTGTGTGGAGACTCATTGGTCCACTATTGGTCCTGCAATGGTAGGGTTGCATATGTTAGGGTTGGGCTCATGGACGTCCAAGGAGTGGACCGGGTGTCGTGAGGAGTCATGAGAGCATTGCACCCCAACAATATGTGGATGACCATAGGGTTAAGGAGTGGAGTCCAACAACGGTAGCCAGTTCGTGAGGGTTCTCACTCATAGGTTGCGAAGGATACTAAACCGAGTTGGTTGGTGCCGTAGGGGAAGTATTTGGACTCCATATAGTATGTTACCAGTATGACTTGCATTGGATTAGAAACTCTGACATGCACCAGTTGTAAAACCCAGCCCTAACCTTGACCCGGAAACCTTGTTATTTGTAGGTCCGATGACCCGGAGTAAAGTAAGAAGTCAGCTTTGGGCCATCCCAGTGGAGAACTTGGTGTCTGGCTTTGAATCCATGAAAGTTGATGATGAAGTTCTATTTATGGAAACTGAATCTTGATGAAGATCTGATTAGTTGATGGACTTGGAGTGCTCTCTATCTTGGTTTGAAGGCATTTCTACCTATTAGGTAAGTCACTTGACTTGTGTGCAAAACCCCTTTAGGATTGGATTTGATCTGGGCCTTCAATTCCCTGTTTTGGTCTTCTTTGTCGGCATTGGTCGACGATTGGTCGGCGGGCCGATCGACCAATCCACTCGACCAATGAGTCTTGTCTTTGGCAATTAGGTTGATTCTTGCTCTATTTAAGCCCAACCTCGAGTCCACTTCGTATTTGCTGCCTCCAAACCCTCTGGAACGAACCAAAGACCTCTGCAAGTCATCTCTCTTGCATCCTTGGTGTTTTCTTGACGGATCTTCGTCGGAACTCTTCTTTTTGCATCAAAAGGTATGTCTACTCTCTCTTCTTCTCCTCCATCTTTGTTTTTCTTTCCTTTTTGAGTTGAGACAGTAGAAGAGATGCTGCATTCTCTGTTGCAAACATCTCTGAACATGTTCTCATGATCATCCTAAGGATTTGAGGCTAGAACAATGATCTTAACCATGATCATTGCAAGCTTTTGAAGGAATCATGATCAAACCATGATCTAATCTTGTTAAACTTCTGATTTGAATTCTGATCTCTTTGGATCTTCGATATTGATCATGTTAGTAGTTAATTACTGTGTCTCCTTTCCATGATCCATAATCTATCAATTTCTAGTTGTTCTCTTCTACCATACTATGTGTTCTTCATGAAGCATGGTAGTTACATATATGGTAGGTTTTATCTCCTTATTTAGATTTATGCTTCTAAGCTTTTTCCTTGAAGATCTAAGTATGTTTTCATGATACCTTTACCTGAAGCAATGATCCATCCTCCTATTGTTCTTGTCTTTGATTTCTATTTCGAATTCATCAAGATCCATGGTTGATCTAATTATGGTAACTTTTTGTTTCCTAATTTGGATCTTGATGTTTTGGTTTGATTGGTGTTTTGAAGTCCCCTATATGTTAGAATACTACTGATGTAGTTTACCCCTTGATTAGTACCCTTTTGAACCACCAAATTCGGATTTCATATCTTAAAACTCTGTTTTTTTAGGCTCTTTTGTCTGCATTGGTCGTTGATTGGTCGTTGGACCGATCGACCAATCCACTCGACCAATGAGTACAGCAACTCCAGAATTGGTCTGTGTTGGATGTTTTGGTATCTTTTCTGTTAGGGATCTTTCCTAATATGTTGTATATACTTGTTTAGGACCTTCTTCTCAAGTTTGCCAAGATCTTACTTGATTCTTAGAATCCTTTGCAAGTTATAAAAGGTAAGGATGGTTATTTCCTTAATTACATAGATAGCATGAATCTAGTTTCTATATTTGAATATCATTGATATGATTCCTAAATTAGATTCTTACAATGATATACTACTGTTGCATAGCTTTGATTACAGTAGCATTACTTATTCATATTAAATTGATTCATGTATGATTTACTTACCAATGTTATACAAGTGATTGTAATTATTGATTTCTTTCCATATATGAAGTTACCATATATGTGATGATATGAATTGATGCATGTGTATGCTTAAGTATGGTTTGGAAAGGAGAGGTGTCCTTTTGACACTTCTGTCCTTGGACTACTACGGGAATATTATGAGATGTTTCCGGAGATGCCCTCTGGACACCTTCCTAAACTGTTGGATGACATATCTAGGATTGTCTAGTAGTGTTTGGCTAGGATGTCCTGTTATGCCAGACCCTAATCGGAGGGGTATTGAGACCGAACGACCCGTGGTAGCAATGGGGATTCATGGGCGCTCAAGACCGGTAACCAACCCGTGAGAGGACAGGAATCACATTGTGGGGGCCATTTATTGGTAGGGTTGCATATGGTTAGACTTGGGCTCACGGGCGCTTAAGACCGGTAACCAACCCGTGAGAGGACGTGAGAGCTTCCCGTTTACCATATGTGGATAACCAATAGGGTTGATGAGTCCGTAGTCAGGGATTATGAGGACTCTAGTGTGAAGGATACCGGAAAGGATCGTCGGGGACGAGGAATGGAAGTATCACGGATCGACTTGATGTAACTAAGTAGAAGACTTGCATTTGGCTAGGTTTTACCACGACATGCGCCGATGTACTTATACCAAATGGTTGTGAGAGAGTGTGTTGACTTAACCCCCTTCCATGGTTTGTCTGAGGGATGAAGGACCCATTACCAATCGGCTGCTCAAGACCGGTGAAATGATCCGTGAGAGAATCCAAGATATCTTAAATGGTTGAGGATGTGAGTGGACCTTCCTAAAGAAGTACGGTGCTATGACTTAAAGCATGTCCGCCAATAGAGACCAGCATACATAGAGTTAGATTCATTCATTCATTGTTTGTCTCATATCATATTGCATTTATGATTGTTACGGAATCCTGCCATTTATGTTATTATGGATTTTAAGCGCCTTCTTGAGTTTCATTGAAACTCATTCCTTTATTGTACAATGTTTGTTAGACTATCCTGCAGTGCTTGAGTACTATGACGGTCCCTATGAAGAAGCGCAAGGCGAAGAGGCATATCTCCGGGGAAGGTGATTGCGGTTACCACAATTACTACGAAGATCCCGCGAGTGGTTATGCTCCGTACGATGCTTAGGCCGACCATTGAGTGGAAGCGTCCTTGTGCCATTTATGAGATTTACACTTATAAGGATGTTGTCTATAAAGTGGAGAACAATTTAGTTACCCAATGTACTTGCTACTTGGGATTAGATTGTGTCTAGTTTATTCTTTAGAGCTACTTTTCCGCTGGTTGTAGAGTGGGATTTTTGCCTCACTTTACTTATTTGTTTGATACTACGATTATATCTATTATTCGATTCATTTATGATTCATTCTTTCTTTATTGGATCTATGGTTTATCTTCCGCACTTTTATTATGATTGTTCATGATTATGTTATTGTTTATGTGGGAGGTTGATCACTCGATACACGATCTTCGGGCTGTGGATCACACTCTCGGGTATGCCGGATAGGGTACCGAGCTGGGAGGACGTGATGATTGGTATCGAGCCCAAGGTTCGAGGAGATCCTAACTACAAAAGACAATAACTGAACATTCTCTGAGTCATTGATCCGAAATGACTCTTCTACTCTTAGAAGTGAATAATAGAACACTTGAATTAGAAACTTGACCTTTGAGGCATAACAGAACATTTCCGAATAACATACCATAATTATACTTGAACAAATGTCACTAATGCAAGGAAAAGAAAGGTGCATAATATACAATAATTAAAGGGAAACAAAATGAACTTCATTAATTTCAAAAGTTTTTACAACGATTACATCCGAAATGCATAAATGGAAATCCTAAGGTACGGTCTATCTAGGTGATCTTCTGCGATCTCTCTGTATGCTCCCTGAACTCCTCCTCTAGCTGAGTCACCCGATGCTCTATCCTATCCTGTCGTGACTCCATCCTCTCGTACATCTGCTCCTGTCTCGACCTCCATCCTCTCTAACATGGAAGTCATCGATCTCATCGTGCTCCAAGATTTGAAGTCTCCGGAAGCGCATGTGAAGGGCCACCCGCCTCGAAGTGTGATGAAGGAAACTCGTGATGCACAGGCTCAGCCTCGTGCATATCTGCATCATCTCCGGCCTGATCATCACTATCGGGACCGATATCCTCTCCTCCATCCTCCGACCCCCGATCCTCATCCTCGATTCATCATCATCCTCACCCTCCGGACCAGGAGATCTCTCGGCTGCTTGTAGTCTCATCGACGAATGGTCCGAGTCCCAATAGAGTATCCCTGTGAACCGGTGTCCACTAGTGTATCCTCGAAACTCACCCCGAAATGCCCGAAGATCAAAGTCGGTAGCCTCCCATAGAAATGGTTCCGCATGCTAGGCTGCAGAACTAAGTCCAGCATGACCTGCTGAATGATGTAGGAGAGATCGATCTCGAAGCCCATGTAGATGCGGTAGATGACTAAGGCCTCCATCATCGTGACCCGATGGTGATGTCCGGCTTTCGGCATGATGTTTCGGTCGACTATGCGACCGATAATCCGTGCGAGAATCCGTCATCCGTCCGCTGGTCCATGGAGTGAAGCATCGACGGCTATCCCATAGCGTAGAGCATATCTCGCGTAGCTCGTACGGCATCGGATGGCTGTCCGGATCTGCTCCTGCGGGTATCCACACACACCTGGTGTGTGGATAGTAAGGAACCTGCAAGATCTCAGCCGGTGCTCGGGTAGAGAAGCGAATCCGAGTCCGGAAGACCCCTGCTCCCCGAGGACAAGCCTAAGTGGATGTCCTTGGCCTCGAGCCTCCTCTCGTGTAGGTAAGGTTGCTGAAGAACAACCTCACTAGTTCCGGGTATACCGGCAGATCCTCGGTGAAGAGATGAGTCCACTGCAATGTGTTGAACCTCTGCCGAATCCTAAAGGCTACGAGCTGGCGTAAGTGAAGTAGACGTCCCATCTCGATATTGCGATGGCGAAGTAGGCCTCGTACGGGAACTCGGCCCGAGGTGTGTCAAACATGTCTGGTCTCCTAACCTCCTGTCTAGGCTGCGAAGGAACCCGACCTCTGCCCCTAAGAGCACCTACAATGCGACCACGACCCCTACCTCGTCCTCGCCCTCCCCTCTGCATAATGGGTATCTGTGAAAGAGACAAGAGACAATTCCAGTTAGTGCTATTTTAAGATTTGAGCCAAAAGGGTATTTTCGTAATTTTTTGGAAAATTTCAAATTTGGGAGAAATTTGATTTGAACATACTAGCATGTGCGCAATACTTGGAATTTCATGTCTATGAAGTTTGTTTGATGAAAATCGATCGAAAACTTGGATGAAAGCGGAAAATTCAGCAAGAAGGAAATTTGGGGATTTTGCAATTTAGGTCAAAATTGGATTTTTGAAAAGTTGAAATTGATTAAATCAAATTGTATGGACCTATCTACAATGTCATCTTGAGCATGTAGCATTTGATCTCGTGTGAAAATTTCAAGCGGTTTGAGAGAAAACGGAATTTTTCTAAAGATATCGATTTCGGTATGAAAACTTTGCGAGATGAACACCATTATGTTAAAACTTGTTGTCTATGCATGGCATTGTGTTTAAAACCTAGGGAATATGTTTCTAAGCATTCCTAAGCATGATTTCTAGCATTGGATACAAGTAAAGCATGGTTTTTTTTGAAATACAAGCATGAGAAGATGAAAATGGAAGAAAGAATGAGAGATTTACCTTGTTTGTGAAGATTGTGTGTTGTGGTGTTGTTGTTGAAGCACCAAATCACCTCAAGAACACTTGTGAGAACTCTTGGAGACTTTCCCTAGAGCTCTCTCACCTTTGGAAGAAGTTAGAATGAGGTTGGAATGTGAAAATGAGGCTTATAATGCGAATTTTCGCATTGCATGCGCATTGGTCGATTTATTGGTCGACTGGGTCGGTCGACCAATCACTCGACCAATGGTCACGAGACCTCAATTGATGTTGAATTTTTGGAAAATGTGATTTTTGCCTTATGGATTATTGTTTGATGACTATATGGATATATTTGAGCATGATTTAAGTTTTCAAATCATTTGGACTTGTGGTTTATGTTGAAACTTCGAAATTCGGTATTTTGATGTTCTCGGTTTTGCGAGAATGGTTACTCCGAGAAGTGGGCATGGTGAATCCAGTGGTCATGGTGGTGGTGAGATACCTCGGGGAGGTGGTGAAATACCTCATGGTGGTGGTGAGATACCAAATGTTGATCGGGGTACTCATGAGATACCCGGTGCCTCGAATGTTGGAAGTTTTCGAGATATAGCCAATATTATGGGCAATATGATGCAGCGACAAGCGGCTCGATTCAACCGGATGTTGGTGGGTTTCATGACTCTGCATAATGAGACCCGGGCTGGTGCTAATGTGAATCCTCATGCCGCAGATCCCGAATGCGGGAGGTTTAGCTGGAACTCCTCATACTGCTTTGATGGAGAGTTTTCGAAGATGCAAGTACCCACTTTCACTGGAGTTACCAAGGACCCCTTGTTTCCCAACAAATGGCTTCGTGAGTTGGAGAAGGCTTTCCGACATCTGCAATGCTCGGAAGCTCGGAAGATTTTGTTTCTTTGAGCAGAGAAGTTGCAACAAGAAGCCGATGCATGGTGGATCTCCACTCGGCTGTTTTGGAAGGTTTGCATGCGGGAGTTGTAACTTGGGAGTTATTCAAAGAGGCTTTTTGTATGAATTACTTTCCCGAGGCGGTAAAAGATGCGAAGGAAGCTGAGTTCATGATTCTTACTCGGGGATCTCTGTCTGTGTTGGAGTACCAACGAAGTTCGAGGAGCTTCATTTCTTTGCTCGGATTCTCGAAGGATGACCTCGCCAAAGCAAAGATGTTCTTCAAAGGAATGCGCCCCTGCCATTAAAGCTTATCTCACGGTCCGGCCTATAGTGAGCTATGCTCAAGTGGTGCGAGAACTCGAAGAAGTTGGAAGAAACGAGAGAAGGAAAGTGCTCGTGTGCGGAAGCCCTGGCGATCAAGGAATTCTGGTTTGGTGGATCGTAATGACCGTCGTTTTGTGAGACCTACACCCTACCCCACTCCTACCTTTCGGGCTAAGAGTGTAGGTCGAACACGGGTTTTCAGCAGCCCGGCCGGTTTAGACGGTATGGCGGAAACCGACCACCAGCAGTGCAAGTGCAAGTGCAAGGCCTTTTGTTCGAAGCCCTCTGTTGCAGCCACCCCTGTTGGATCCAAGCAATCCTGTTTGCTTCTACGCAAGCAAGCTGGTCATTTTGCTCGTGCTGTCCGAAGCGGCACTGCCCTTGACACGGCTTTGCCCGATGGTGAAGAGTGCTCCTGCTCCTCCCTCGGTAGAGTTTTCGGTATTTCCGGTCTTTGAGCGGGATCCAAGCCATGATGTGATTACGGGTACATTGTTAGTTGCTTCTATTTTCTGCATTTGTCTTATTTGATACGGGTGCATCTCATTCGTTCATGTCATCTGCATTCATCAAGAAGACTAACCTAATCCCGAGAAGTTGTCTAGTTGTTTATTGATTAGTACACCCTCTTTTGGTCTGTTGTGAAACTAGATAAGGGGTTATCTAAATGTCCTGTGTTGATTGGTGAGAAGAACTTGGAAGCCAATTTTGTGATTCTTGACATGAAGGACTTCGATGTTATTTTGGGAATTGATTGGTTGACAGCCCACAAAGCTGTGTTCCTTTGTTCCTCAAAGAAGATTCAGTTCCATATTTGTGGAAGTCCGGTCTTTGAATTTTAGGGTGAAAAGAGAAGGGTTTGTAAGAAGGTGCTTGTCTGCACTTGATGCAAGTCTATGCCCTAGTGGATGATGCTTCATCTGAAGGCAAGGGTATAGTGGAGAAAAGAGTCGATGAAGTCGAGTTGTCTGCGACTTTGTTGATGTCTTCCCCGATGATCTATCGGGAGTGCCTCGAGACGGGGATGTCGAGTTTTCTATTGATCTCGTCCCCGGTGCCGCTCCGGTATCTAAAGCTCCGTATAGGATGGCTCCTACTGAGTTGAAAGAGCTGCAAAATCAGTTGAATGAGCTCATTGATAGAGGTTTCGTACAGCCTAGTGTGTCACCTTGGGGAGCTCCGGTCTTGTTCGTCAAGAAGAAAGATGGTAGTATGCGCTTGTGCATCGACTACCGTGAGTTGAATAAGTTGACTATCAAGAATAGATATCCGCTGCCAGAATTGATGATCTCTTCGATCGGTTGAAGGGTGCGATTGTGTTCTCAAAGATTGACTTAAGGTCCGGATATCACCAATTGAAAGTGAAGTCTAGTGATATCTTCAAGACAGCTTTCCGAACGCGGTATGGTCACTACGAGTTTAGAGTCATGCCCTTCGGATTGACCAATGCTCTGCGGTGTTCATGGACCTCATGAACCGAGTATTTCATGATGTGCTTGATAAGTTTGTGATTGTTTTCATTGATGACATCTTGATCTATTCGAAGAGCGAAGAAGAGCATGCGAGTCATCTAAGTTTCACTTTGCAAAGGTTGCGAGAAAAGAAGTTGTTCGCTAAGTTTAGCAAGTGTGATTTCCGGCTTAAGAGAGTGGTATTCCTTGGTCATGTAGTTTCAGCCGAAGGTATTCGTGTCGATCTGAAAAGGTCCAAGTTGTGGCTGATTGGGAAAGACCGAAGTCGATAACGGAAATAAGAAGTTTTCTTGGATTGGCGGGTTACTACCGAAGGTTTATTGAGAACTTTTCTCGGTTGGCTGCTCCTATGACTAAGTTGACCGGGAAAGAAGAAAAGTTTGTTTGGTCGGCGCTTTGTGAGAAGAATTTCCAAGAGTTGAAAGATAGATTGACAAGTGCCCCGGTTTTGACTATACCGATAGTTCCGGTGGTATGACAGTTTATACCGATGCGTCAAAGATTGGTTTGGGTTGTGTACTGATGCAACATGGCAAGGTCGTAGCCTATGCTTCTCGGCAATTGAAGGATTATGAGCGGAATTACCCCACTCACGATCTAGAACTTGCCGCCGTTGTCTTTGCTTTGAAGATTTGGAGACATTACCTTTACGGTGAGAAGATTGCCATTTTCACGAATCATAAGAGTTTGAAATACTTCTTTACCCAAAAGGAGTTGAACATGAGACAAAGGAGATGGTTGGAACTAGTCTCCGATTATGATTGTGATATTCGGTATCACCCTGGGAAAGCAAACGTTGTTGCTGATGCTCTTAGTAGGAAGAACCCGGAAGAAGACTTTGGATTTGAATGCGTTAAGTTTACCATTGTGGTCTTCTATTGAGAGTTTTGATTTGGAAATCGTCCCCGAGAATTCTGATTTTATTCTTTACGCCATGATGGCAAGATCTGGTCTTAGAGATAAGATTGTTGCTCTGCGAGTTCGATCAAGAGTTTTTGATCAAGGTTGAGAAGATTTCTTCGAATCCTGAGTCGGACCCCGACTTTGGTATATCCATGGATGGTGCTTTGTTGTTTAGAGGAAGACTGTGCGTGCCTGCAAATGAAGAAGTTAAGAAAGAAATATTGAAGGAAGCACACCAGTCAGTCTTTACTATACACCCGGGAAGCACCAAGATGTACGAGGACTCGAAGGAACATTTTTGGTGGATTGGTCTGAAGGCGGATGTTGATGATTTTGTTGCCAAGTGTGAGACTTGCCAACGTGTGAAAGCCGTTCGACAACTCCATCTGGATTACTTCAGCCTCTTCCTATTCCTAGTTGGAAGTGGGAGGATATCTCCATGGACTTTGTGACTAGCTTGCCTCGGACAAGTAAAGGCAATGACACTTTGTGTGGGTGATTGTTGATAGGTTGACCAAATCAGCCCACTTTATTCCTATGAAGATCACTCATACTCCGGATAAGCTAGCAAGGCTTTATGTGGATAATGTGGTTCCGCTGCATGGTGTGCCATTGAGTATTGTTTCGGATCGTGATCCTAGGTTCACCTCAAGGTTTTGGAATAGTTTGCGAGAAGGCTTTGGGAACCCAATTGAACTTGAGTACAGCTCATCATCCACGGTCGATGGACAATGCGAGCGGACAATTCGGACATTGGAAGACATGCTCGGATCTTGTGTGGTGGATATGGGTGGTAATTGGGATGAACACCTAGCTTTGGTTGAGTTTGCCTATAACAACAGTTATCAAGCAACAATAGGCATGGCTCCATTCAAGGCTTTGTATGGCAGTACTTGTAGGACACCTTTGTATTGGACTGAGACAGGTGAAAGAAAAGTCTTAGGTCCCGAAATGATTGAAGCTACGAGTGCTATGGTAGATATGATAAGAGAAAGGATTAAGTCGCCGATCAAGACAGAAATCTTATCTTTGATAAGAGAAGGACCGATTTGGAATTTCAAGTTGGAGAGAAAGTTTTTCGAAAGTTTCACCAATGAAGGGTGTGATGAGATTCAATGTTAAGGGAAAGCTTAGCCCTCGCTACATTGGACCTTTCTAGATTTTGGAAAAGGTTGGACCTGTTGCGTATCGATTAGCATTACCTCCGCCTCTTGCTGGTGTTCACAATGTGTTTCATATTTCGATGCTCCGAAAATACATAGAGAATCCGGAACACATTTTGCAGCAAGCACCTGAAGGACTTAGTGCTGATTTGACCTACGATGAAGAACCGGCCGAAATCTTGGATAGGAAGGACAAGCAGCTGCGGAATCGCACCATCCCTTTGGTGAAGATTCGGTGGAAGAACCATACCCCTGAAGAAGCTTCTTGGGAGAAGGAAGAAGACATGAAGGAGAAGTTTCCTTACCTCTTTGGAAGCACAGGTACGTTTTCAATTTCGAGGACAAAATTTCTTTAAGGGGGGGAGAATGTAAAACCCAGCCCTAACCTTGACCCGGAAACCTTGTTATTTGTAGGTCCGATGACCCGGAGTAAAGTAAGAAGTCAGCTTTGGGCCATCCCAGTGGAGAACTTGGTGTCTGGCTTTGAATCCATGAAAGTTGATGATGAAGTTCTATTTATGGAAACTGAATCTTGATGAAGATCTGATTAGTTGATGGACTTGGAGTGCTCTCTATCTTGGTTTGAAGGCATTTCTACCTATTAGGTAAGTCACTTGACTTGTGTGCAAAACCCCTTTAGGATTGGATTTGATCTGGGCCTTCAATTCCCCTGTTTTGGTCTTCTTGGTGCAGCATTGGTCGATTGATTGGTCGTTGGGCCAGTCGACCAATCCACTCGACCAATGAGTGCTGTCTTTGGCAATTAGGTTATTCTTGCTCTATTTAAGTCCAACCTCGAGTCCATTTCGTATTTGCTGCCTCCAAACTCTCTGGAACGAACCAAAGACCTCTGCAAGTCATCTCCCTTGCATCCTTGGTGTTTTCTTGACGGAACTTCGTCGAAACTCTTCCTTTTGCATCAAAAGGTATGTCTACTCTCTCTTCTTCTCCTCCATCTTTGTTTTTCTTTCCTTTTTGAGTTGAGACAGTAGAAGAGATGTTGCATTCTCTGTTGCAAACATCTCTGAACATGTTCTCATGATCATCCTAAGGATTTGAGGCTAGAACAATGATCTTAACCATGATCATTGCAAGCTTTTGAAGGAATCATGATCAAACCATGATCTAATCTTGTTAAACTTCTGATTTGAATTCTGATCTCTTTGGATCTTCGATATTGATCATGTTAGTAGTTAATTACTGTGTCTCCTTTCCATGATCCATAATCTATCAATTTCTAGTTGTTCTCTTCTACCATACTATGTGTTCTTCATGAAGCATGGTAGTTACATATATGGTAGGTTTTATTTCCTTATTTAGATTTATGCTTCTAAGCTTTTTCCTTGAAGATCTAAGTATGTTTTCATGATACCTTTACCTGAAGCAATGATCCATCCTCCTATTGTTCTTGGCTTTGATTTCTATTTCGAATTCATCAAGATCCATGGTTGATCTAATTATGGTAACTTTTTGTTTCCTAATTTGGATCTTGATGTTTTGATTTGATTGGTGTTTTGAAGTCCCCTATATGTTAGAATACTACTGATGTAGTTTACCCCTTGATTAGTACCCTTTTGAACCACCAAATTCGGATTTCATATCTTAAAACTTCTGTTTTTTTTGGCTCTCGTCTGCATTGGTCGATTGATTGGTCGATTGGACCAGATCGACCAATCCACTCGACCAATGAGTACAGCAACTCAGAATTGGTCCGTGTTGGATGTTTTGGTATCTTTTCTGTTAGGGATCTTTCCTAATATGTTGTATATACTTGTTTAGGACCTTCTTCTCAAGTTTGCCAAGATCTTACTTGATTCTTAGAATCCCTTTGCAAGTTATAAAAGGTAAGGATGGTTATTTCCTTAATTACATAGATAGCATGAATCTAGTTTCTATATTTGAATATCATTGATATGATTCCTAAATTAGATTCTTACAATGATATACTACTGTTGCATAGCTTTGATTACAGTAGCATTACTTATTCATATTAAATTGATTCATGTATGATTTACTTACCAATGTTATACAAGTGATTGTAATTATTGATTTCTTTCCATATATGAAGTTACCATATATGTGATGATATGAATTGATGCATGTGTATGCTTAAGTATGGTTTGGAAAGGAGAGGTGTCCTTTTGACACTTTTGTCCTTGGACTACTACGGGAATATTATGGGATGTTTCCGGAGATGCCCTCTGGACACCTTCCTAAACTGTTGGATGACATATCTAGGATTGTCTAGTAGTGTTTGGCTAGGATGTCCTGTTATGTCGGACCCTAATCGGAGGGGGTATTGAGACCGAACGACCCGTGGTAGCAATGGGGATTCATGGGCGCTCAAGACCGGTAACCAACCCGTGAGAGGACAGGAATCACATTGTGGGGGCCATTTATTGGAAGGGTTGCATATGGTTAGACTTGGGCTCACGGGCGCTTAAGACCGGTAACCAACCCGTGAGAGGACGTGAGAGCTTCCCGTTTACCATATGTGGATAACCAATAGGGTTGATGAGTCCGTAGTCAGGGATTATGAGGACTCTAGTGTGAAGGATACCGGAAAGGATCGTCAGGGACGAGGAATGGAAGTATCTGGATCTGACTTGATGTAACTAAGTAGAAGACTTGCATTTGGCTAGGTTTTACCCTGACATGCGCCAGTACTTATACCAAATGGTTGTGAGAGAGTGTGTTGACTTAACCCCCTGCCATGGTTTGTCCTGAGGGATGAAGGACCCATTACCAATCGGCTGCTCAAGACCGGTGAAATGATCCGTGAGAGAATCCAAGATATCTTAAATGGTTGAGGATGTGAGTGGACCTTCCTAAAGAAGTACGGTGCTATGACTTAAAGCATGTCTGCCAATAGAGACCAGCATACATAGAGTTAGATTCATTCATTCATTGTTTGTCTCATATCATATTGCATTTATGATTGTTCGGAATCCTGCCATTTATGTTATTATGGATTTTAATCGCTTTACCGAGTTTCATTGAAACTCATTCCTTTATTGTACAATGTTTGTTAGACTATCCTGCAGTCTCGAGTACTATGACGGTCCCTATGAAGAAGCGCAAGGCGAAGAGGCATATCTCCGGGGAAGGTGATTGCGGTTACCACAATTACTACGAAGATCCCGCGAGTGGTTATGCTCCGTACGATGCTTAGTCCGACCATTGAGTGGAAGCGTCCTTGTGCCATTTATGAGATTTACACTTATAAGGATGTTGTCTATAAAGTGGAGAACAATTTAGTTACCCAATGTACTTGCTACTGGGATTAGATTGTGTCTAGTTTATTCTTTAGAGCTACTTTTCCGCTGGTTGTAGAGTGGGATTTTTGCCTCACTTTACTTGATACTCTGATTATATCTATTATTCTGATTCATTTATGATTCATTCTTTCTTTATTGGATCTATGGTTTATCTTCCGCACTTTTATTATGATTGTTCATGATTATGTTATTGTTTATGTGGGAGGTTGATCACTCGATACCTGATCTTCGGGCTGTGGATCACACTCTCGGGTATGCCAGATAGGGTACCGGCTGGGAGGACGTGACACCAGTACTCATGCCAATGGTCGTGGTAAGAGAGTGTTGATTTAGACCCCAACCATGTTTGCGAGCCAGCTGTGGACTTACTTTGTCACATCCACCCAGCTGGTACACTACCTGGCATACCCGAGTGTGTGATCCACAGCCCCGAAGATCAAGTATTGAGGTAATCAACCTCCCACATAGACAATAACATAATCATGAACATAAATAATCAATGTGCAACGTATAAATGAGAGATCCAAATAAGGAAGGAATAAAATCATATATCATCAAAGTACGAAAGGTAATCAAAATGTCAAAATCATAAAGTAAAGTGAGGCGAAAATCTCACTCTACTAACAGCGGAAAGTAGTTCAAAAAGAAAAGGAAAAGAGATGAAAAACTAATCCCAATAAAAAGTACAATGAGTGACTAAATCGTTCTCAATCTTATAGAGGACATCTCTATAAGTATAAATCTCAAAAATGGCACAAGGGCGCTTCCACTCTATTGTCGGACTAAGCATCGTACGTAGCATAACCACCCGCGGAATCTTCAATGTAATTGTCATAACCGCAATCACCTTCCTGGAGGTATGTCTCTTCTCCTTGCGCTTCTTTATATGAGCAGTCATGATACTCAAAACCTGTAGAGAAATCTAACAATACATAGCACAAAAGGAGTGAGTTTCAAAAGAAACCCAGTAAGGCAGTTAATCCATAATAACATAAATAGTAGGATTTCAAACAAAGTAAGATGCAATGTGATATGAAACATATGATGCAATATGATTCTAACTCTATGTATGCTGGTCTCTATTGGCAGACATGCTTTAAGTCATTGCACCATACTTCTTTAGGAAGGTCTCATCACACAATGCTGTTTGGTAGTGGGTCTGGCCTCCCTCGGGACATTCCATGGCTGGGGTTTAGGTCACCTTTCTCTCACATCACCATTGGTCTAAGTACTGGTGCATGTCAGGGTTAAAGCCTAGCCAAATGCAAGTCTTCTACTTAGTTACATCAACTCAGATCCAGATACTTCCATTTCTCACCCCTGACGATCCTTTCTGGTATCCTTCACACTAGAGTCCTCATAGTCCCTGACTACGGACTCACCTCCCCTTTCCAAACCATACCTAATCATTCACAACCATGAATCAAACATATCACAATTAAGGTAACTCCCCATATGGAAAGAAATCAATAACATAATCCAACATGTATACAATTGACAAGTGGAAATAAATCAAAGAGAATCAAATATGGAAACTAAATCATGCAATCTATGTAATTAAGGAAACTATACAAGTATATATATCATATTAGGAAAGAAACCTAGAAGGGAAGAGATCAAATCACCCTAAACGGACCAAATATGAGGTTACTGTCCTCATTGGTCGATTGATTGGTCTATTGACTCAGTCGACCAAGCAGTCGACCAATAGAGTCAGTGACTGACAAAATCAGAGATTTCTGATTCAAAATTCGAATGTTGTGATTCAAAAAGACACCAATGAAGAGGGAATATGCAAGAATAGTATATTGGTCTATAGAGGACTTCAAAACCCTAATTATAGCAAATTTATGGACGAGAAACTATAGAGTGATGGATTACTAATCTGATAAAGAATTCATGGAAAGCATGCATACATCTTCTAGAAAAACAGATCTAAGGTTGAAGAACATTGAATCTAAAAAGGAAAGAAGATGAATACATGGTTTTCCTTCAAAAGCGAGTGATGATCTTGATGAAGATCATCCAACAAGCTTTAAATCCTTAGGAAAAGAGAGGAGGTGAGTAGAGTGATGGTTGCAACAGAGATGCAACATCAACTCTACTGTCGTCAAACAGAAAAGGAAAGAAAACAATGGAGAATCAAAGATGAAGAAAAAGGAAGATGATCACATACATTTTTTTGTAAATGCAAAAGATTTGACGAAGATCCGTCAAGAAAATCACCAAAGATGCAGAGAAGATGACTTGAAGAGGGCTCTGATTCATTCCAGAGGCTTGGGAGGCAGAAAATACAAAGTAGACTCGAGATTGGACTTAAATAGAGCAAGCAAAGACCTAATCAGCAAAATAGATCTCATTGGTCGATTGATTGGTCGACTGGCCCAGTCGACCCAGTCGACCAATGAGTCGACATCTAGTATGTAGAAATGCCTTCGAACCAAGTCAGAGAGTACTCCAAGTCCATCAACTAAATCCATCTTCATTAGGGAGCAGTTTCCATAAATGGAACACTGTCATCAACACTCATGGATTCTAAGCCAAACACTAAGTCTTCCACTGAGGTGACCCATAGTTGACTTCTTGCCTTACTTCAAGGTTGTCGACCTACAAACAACAGGGTTTTCGGGTCAAGGTTAGGGCTGGGTTTCACATACTTACCCCTTTACCCAAGATCCCAACAGAGGTAACCATTCCTTGCGGGATTAGAGTGACTAGACCTTCCCAGAGGAGAGCTAGTGTTATATCTTAAAGCATGTCAACTGTTAGAGACTTGCATAGTTAGATCTTAGTAGCATTCATATTTCTGCATACGATCCATGTGAAACCCAGCCCTAACCTTGACCCGGAAACCCTATTGTTTGTAGGTCCAGTAACCCGAAGTAAGGCAAGAAGTCAGCTTTGGGCCATTTTAGTAGAAGACTTGATGGCTGGAGTGGAATCCTTGAGTGTGGATGTCAGTGTCCCTTCTATGGAAACTGCACCCTGATGAAGATTGGATTAGTTGATGCTCTTGGAGTGCTCTCTGTATTGGTTCGAAGGCATTTCTACCTACTAGGTATGTCACTTTAGGTGTGTGCAAAACCCCTTGATGTTTGGACTTGATCTCGCAAGAACTCAAGTAATCTTCATCCTCCTGCATCAAAGGTATGTTTATGATCTCTTTCCTCTCTATCTCTGATTTTCTTTCCTTTAATCTGTTATTGATTGAGATCAGGAAGATGATGCTGCATTCTTGCAACCATCTATTCCATGATCTCATCATGTTCTTTGAGATCTATGATCATCATCATGATCTCAACCCTTGCCAGTTGAACCCTAGAAACCCTAACCCTTGAAACCCTAACCTTGTGTGGTCATCAGGAGAACCTTTTGGTAAACCCCCCATGTGAGGGAAACCTCATGGGTAATGTGGAGGTTGATCTAAATTCAATATTCTTTAATTCTTCTTGTTGTATTTGACCTAACAATTTACCTCCCTTCATCCGGTGCTCTCAACCTTTTCATGGGAGCCAAAAAGGGTGAAACCCTAGTTTCTTGGGTAAAATCAAGAACCCCTATTTTGATCATGTTAGAAGACACTCACTTTATTTTCTTTACTAGAATTGTAGCATATCAATCTTTAATTCCTTACCCTTGATCATACTATATTTTCCCTTCATGATCTATGTTTAACCTAATTAGGTTAACTTTCTGGTTCCTAAGTTGTAACCTGGAAACTTGATTTGATTGGTGGTTTGTTTTCCTCTATAGACTTAGATGCTTCCATTAGAGTTTCCCCCTTATTTTGTACCCTTTTGAACCACCAAATTCGGATTCATATTCTAAAAATTCTGATTTTTGAAGGCTATCGTTGTCTCGTTGGTCGACTCATTGGTCGATCAAGATAGACCAATCAATCGACCAATGGGTACAGCAACCCCATTCTTGGTCTGTTTTGATTGAATTGTGATCTTTCCTTCTATGTATCTTTCCTAACTTATTGTATACACTTGTTTAAGACTCTTTTCTCAGGTTTAATCAAGGTCTTACTTGATTCTCTAAGTTCCTTTACGAGTTAGAAGGTAAGGACAATTATCTCCTTAACTACATAGATCACATACTCTCTAGTTTTTATCTTTATGAAACTATGAGATTAACTACTGTTTGTATACTTTTACTTTTGATATACTACTGTGAGAACAATAGCAATTGTTTAGGTCATCTTTTCATTATTCATACTTATATGAATTGGTTATTATCATGTTGTTAATGATTAGATCATGACTTTATATTCTCTTTGGTATATGATGAACTCGTTGACTCGTGTATGTCATGACCGATCCGAGATTGTATCCGATTAGGTATGATTTGGGATTGAGAGGTGTCCTTTTGACACTAATGTCCTTGGACTTTATTGGAAATAGTATGGGATGTTTCCGGGGTTGTCCATCGACTTTTTCCCCGAGTTATTGATTGTCATACCTAGGGCTGTCTAGCAAGTGTTTGGCTAGGATGTCCCCTTTATATCAGACCCGATTCGGAAGGGTATTGAGACCGAACGACCTGTGGCAGCAATGGGAATTCATGGGCGCTCAAGACAGGTAACCAACCCGTGAGAGGACGGGAATCACATTGTGGGGGCCATGCATTGGAGGGTTGCATATGGTTAGACTTGGGCTCATGGGCGCTTAAGACCGGTGAGTTATATCCGTGAGAGGACATGAGAGCTTCCCGTTTACCATATGTGGATAACCAATAGGGTTGATGAGTTCGTAGTCCGGGACTATTAGGACTCTAGTGGAAAGGATACCGGAAAGGATCGTCCGGGGCGAAGAATGGAGGTATCTGGACCTGAGTTGATGTAATTGAGTAGATGACTTGCATTGGGCTAGGCTTTACTCTGACATGCGCCGGTACTTATGCCAAATGGTTGTGAGAGAGATTGTTGACTTAACCCCCTGCCATGGTTTGTCCTGAGGGATGTCGGACCCACTACCAACAGGAGCCGTATGCGTGACCTACCCAAGGAAGTACGATGCTATGACTTAAAGCATGTCTGCCAATAGAGACCAGCATACATAGAGTTAAATGCATACATACATTACTTGTTTCATATTGCATTGCATCTTATTATGGTTTGCTTCCATGTTATTTATGTTGTTATGGATTAACTACCTTACTGAGTTTCTTCGAAACTCATTCCTTTTTGTACATTGTTTTGTTAGACTATTTTACAGGTATTGATTACTATGGCGAACAGTACGATGAAGCGTACTTCACGCAAAGTGTTGGCAACAATCAAGATTACTCTGATGATCCCTCAGTTGATCAAGCTGCGTACTACGATTAAAGACAACGTATATGTGGAACGTCTCAAATGGATTGATGAAGTCCACTATTTTGAAGATGTCATCTATAGAATACAAAACTCTGATGTTTAGTTATCTTTATTAGTTCCTTTGATTTAGTTGCTATTTCTTTTAGACTTACATACTGCGTTCCGTTGTATTTTGTGGATTGATTTTCTGCCTCACTTTACTTCTTTTGATATCTACAGATATCTGGTATCATTTTCCGCACCCTGATTATATTGTTTATTCATTTCTTGTTTTGAATCTTGTTTATAATATTAAACATTGATTATTAGGAGTTTATGATTATGCTATTGTATATGTGGGAGGATGATTTCCTCGATACTTGTTCTTCGGGGCTGTGGATCACACTCTCGGGTATGCCAGTTAGGGTACCGGCTGGGAGGATATGACAATCCATATCATTTCTTATGTGCATTCATGGGTTGTATTGACATATATATGAGAATTGTCTGTTCCTTACTGAGTTCGTTAGAACTCATTCCTTTCATTGTATATATTATATGAGTTGTACAGATGGTGGTACAACGTCGGAAGTGGGAGATGATTCATATGAAAGAGCCTTTTCGCATGAAGCTGATGTGGCACAGACAGTGGTACGTGAACTTGTAGAGCATAAAGCCTCCTGCGGATGCTTGGAGTGCGCTTATAGCACCCATTGACGGACGAAGGAAGCAGATTGCCGGGATATTTGAGGACCGCATTGAGAAGGACTCGGAGGACCCCCTTCCTTAGTATTCATGAGAAATATCATTTAGATATGGAGAAAGAAACTGGAAAGAAGATTATTTAGTTTTGTTTATTTTTCTTCCGTTGAACTCGATTATACATTTGATTCTTGTTTATTTCCTTTGATTCATTCATTGACTTTATTGGAGTATTTGGACTCCTGTAATCCTTTTATTTAATTATTGAACTTATTCTTGCTCATGATTATCTAGTACTTGCATTTATTATTATTGATGGTAAGATCGTGAATCCTAATGATGGTTCGCACCCACGGGTTGTCGGGCGGGTAACCGAGACCGGCGGGTGGGGTGTGACACAATCAATACCGATGTGTAATATCCGTGAGAGGCCATTCATTGGTATGGTTGCAGAAGTGGAACGTGAGCCCCTGAAATCAAGACCGGTGAAATGATCCATGGGAGGAAACGAGAACTACCTGTTAGCTTGATGTAACTAACCAATAGGGTTGATGAGTCCGTAGTCTGACTTAGTGGCTACCATAAAGATACGCTAACTCTAGGGAAAAGGATACTGGAAAGGATCCCGTGATGGGAGGAATGGAAGTATCTAGATCTAGGTTGGTATAACTAAGTAGAAGACTTGCATTTGGCTAGGCTTAACCCTGACATTCGCCAGTATTCGGACCAAATGGAGGCATGAGAGAGTGTTGACCTAAACCCAAGCCAAGGTTGTCCGAGAAGGTTTCATTACCCATTGCCAACCGGAGAACCCAAGATACCGAGATGGTTGAGGGAGAGTGATGTTGGACCCTACCCATGGGAGTATGGTACTATGACTTAAAGCATGTCTGCCAATAGAGACCAGTATACATAGAGTTAGAAGCATATCTGCATTGTCTGTTTCATATCATATTTGCATACTGTATGACATGCTATCATGTGTTATTATGTTATTATGGATTAAATTGCCTTGCTGAGTTCTTTTGAACTCACTCCTTTTTGAAACATCTTTTGTTAGACTTTTCTGCAGGTGTAATACCCCCCATATTTCTAACCCGAGATCCGTATTCCAGGTCCGAGAACTCGAAGGTCTAGTCGGGTGAACTTGTGGAGTATCCGGATTGAAGCCCATGATACATATCCAGAACCCGTGGATCTGGATCCTTTATCTGAAGAGCCTGCCTTTGCTGAAGCTGGGAATTCTGGAAGTCAGGTGTTGTTCAGAGATGTCCGGAATGAAGGTAAGATCTCCCCCATCTCTTAATTAGGGCTAGGTTGGCCTTGGGTATCAAGCCCCTAGTAAAAGCACCCTTGTATGGCAAATTACATGGGGGCGGTTACTAGTAGCGGTTGCTCAACCTAAGCGACCGGCCCAAGCTACCGCCCGGTCTGTTTTCGGGGATTTTGCCCTATTTTGCCCCCTGACTTCTATAAAAGGCAGCCTCCGTCTAATTAACGAATACTTTATTCGTGGTAGCTTATTTGGGAGGTTAGACGGCTGCGGGAAAGATCCGGAAGAGTCTCTGGAGTACTGACAGTGACTTGGAAGATCAGTTCTTTTCTTCTCTGGCTCTCTGGTGTGAGGTATTGAACTAACCCATCGTTCTTTACTCTCTTTTCTCCGTTAGATTGGTTTTACCCTTTTTCCCTCGTCTTTGTGATTACCCCCTTGGATATTTTAACTCTCTTTTTAATTACTTGAGATGGAATAACCGTAAATGGAACCCTGCTTCCGTGAGATGGTTAATCCAATCAAGGAGAGGGTTATGGGTAATCTATTGATGGTAATGGTTAATTTTCTCTCACCCTTTTGGCTTAGGGAGTGTTTAATTCGAGACTTAGGTCAAGATTACTCGAAATCCGGATTGAAATTGAGTAATCAGAAGCCTGAGTTTCGGATTGAAACTCACTGTTTTTGGGGCGGTCACTAGTGGGGGTCGCTTAACCTAAGCGACCGGCACAAGCGACCGGCTGGTAAACAATGACCAATTGGATTTCGGTTCTGATTCAAATTGATTCATGTGACTTATATATTCTAATAACCCTGTGTTTAGGTGATTACTGTTTAAAAGAAAAGTCTACTAATAGTTATTGGATTCCATTTTATAGACGTTTCAGTTATATGCAAGTAAGGACAGTCTATCTTATTTATCTACATATACTTGAACATGTTAATTTGATAGTTGTTAGTCTTAATTTCTATTGTTATATGTTGCTGTAGTTGTATTTATTTCTAATATACTATTGCTGTTTGCCTTAATTTCATAATTACCTGGTGAATTGTAAATGTTATATGATTATGGTAATTGGTATATGATTATGATAGTTGGGGTGTTCCTTTTGGGATATCTTGGCTGATGTTATCAGGAGGCTGTGGAATGGGACACATGCCTTCTGATACCTTCAGCACTATCAGATTAATTGATGACATTGTTAGGATGAGTCTAGATTGCATGGCTAGGTACCCCACATGCTACTACCCTTTCGGTAGGGGGATTGAAACCGAGTGACCCGTGATGATAGTTATGTGACTTGGTGGTCCACTGTTGGTCATGAAATGGTAGGGTTGCATATGTTAGGGTTGGGCTCATGGATGTCCAAGGACCGGACCAGGTGTCGTGAGGAATCATGAGAGCATCCGCCCCAATAATATGTGGATGACCATAGGGTTAAGGAGTAGAGTCCAACAGAGGTAGCCAGTCCGTGAGGATTCTTACTCCTAGGCTGTGAAGGATACTGAACCGAGTTGGTTGGTGCCATAGGGGATGTATCTGGACTTCATGTAGACATGTAACCATTATGACCTTGCATTGGATTAGAAACTCCGACATGCACCAGTACTCATTACCAATGGTCGAGGTGAGAGAGTGTGGACTTAACCCCTAACCATGGTTTGTGAGCCAGGTGTGGACTTTCCCTTTTTCCCTGGATCCCTACAGAGGTAACCAGTCCTTGCTGGATCAAGGTGATGAGAGTTACCTAGAGGAGGGCTGGTGTTTATTCTTAAAGCATGTCAACTGTTAGAGACTTGCATAGTTAGAAATCATAGCATCATTCATATTACTATTGTATCATGGCATTTTTGGATGATGGATGAGATATATGATTGTTTCTTACTGAGTTCTTTAGAACTCATTCCTTTATTCTTTGTATGTTTTTAGCCTATACAGAAGAAGGATTTATATCTGAAGATGGGCTGGTTTCCTATGAAGGAACCATCCCGTTTGAAGAAGATGTGGCACCGCCAGTGGGAGATGGAAATAGCATGTGCGGGAGTTCCTGCGGGTGCATGGAGTGCGCTTATCGCACCGGTTGATGGTCAGAGGCGAAAGGTGGTCAGGCAGTTCGCACAGAGACTGGAGAAGAATTGGAGGACCCCTCACCTTATTAAACTGGAGTCTAAGTTCATTGACTTAGAAAAGCAAACTGGAAAGAAACTGATATAAATACTTTTGAATTATTCCGCTGCCCTCATTTTTGTTTTATCCTTTATTCTTTATTTCTTTCCTTTGATATTGGAGTATTTTGGATTCCTGTAATTCATTTAATTCAGTTATTGAATATTCTTTGCTCTTGATTATCTATATTGTCTTAAATATTGTTGATAGACTAAAACCTTGGATCTTGTGACGGATCGCACCCACGGGTTGTCGGGTGGGTAACCGAGACCGACGGGTGGGGTGTGACAGAGTGGTATCAGAGCTATGGTTTTACGAAGTCAATAATAATTAATACAAGTGTTAGATGAGCAATCTGAGTCATAGATCTAGAAGTGACTCAAAAGAATTAGAGTGAGTAATAGAACATCTTTCATTAGAAACAAACTGAGAAAGTAAGTGGATCTTATTTTGAATAACTTACAATAAGTCAAGTGAAATACATTCTCACATTGTAATTATCAAGAAAATGCATAAGAGACAATAATACAAGTGCAATAAACATAACTGTATTTCATTAATAAGATAAAGCTTTACATAACTTGGAGCGTACTCTACGCTTTACAAAATGTTAGGGAATGAACATGTGCTGAATAAAAACTACAATAAACATATCTAAACCCTAAAGTCAGTACTGAATCAAAGTGAATCAAAACCTAAACCTATCTACCGCCGTGGTGGTGGTGGTGGAGCTAGTCTCATCTCGGCCGAGTATGTCAAGGCACTCGCTATCCGGCCCCTCATCTCTACCTCGTCCTCGCTCGAACTGGTCCATCCGAGTGAACAGACCCCTAGCCCAAGGTGGTGCGACCTCCGAAGTATCCCCGAGTCCCGGATGTGCCTCCCCGTTTCGAACCGGGAAGGTGGTGGCGAGTCCGCATGATCCTCATCATCGTCTCTACATCCATGTCCTCCTCGCTCGGGCTGGCATCTCCGGTGAGTTTGATCCGCCCGTTAAGTGCATCCGAGCGATCAATCCGTGCCCTATCGTACCGCCATGCCCAATCGGGATAGCCTCCTCTCCCTCGAAGTCGACCCCGAAGTGCTCAAAGATCCGTGTCGAAGTCGCTCGTATCCAAGGTTTGCTCCCCCGGATGTGTCACTCGATAGATCATGGCATTTTGGATTATGTAAGCCAAGTCTATCTGGTAGCGGGTGTACACTGAAAAGGTCATCATAGCCTGCATGAGTGAAATCTCACTCTGATGACCTGCCTTAGGCAACAAGTTCCGTGCTATGATCCTGGAGATGATCCTGCATGATGGATACAGCTCGGTCACTGACTCTACCCCGCTGCACTCATGTGGGCAAATGCTCGAGAAGACGAGAGCTCTCTCCTCCCAGTGTATGACATCGTCTGACTCAGCCCCCGGCTTGAACCATCTCCTGTCGCCGTGGATGTATGGCACGTCTAGGATGTGAACCAGCTCCTCTGTGGTGAAGCGTATGTCTGTGGTCTTCACCCGGCTCTCAATCACTAGCCTATTGTCGTGCTCTCCATCCATCTCTCTGTGAAAGGTCAGGTTGCTGTAGAATAACCTTACTAGCTTGGGATAGGCATCCTCGTTCAAAAACAAGGTACTTCTCCAATCCACAGCCTCAAATCTACTCTCGATCTGGAACTGTGCTACCTCTAAAGTCACTACTGGTCGACCATACTCGATCGTACGATGACTGAAGTGGCCAAAGTATAGCTCCTATGCCTCCAGTGATCTAAAGTAGTCTGGATGGACTGGGTCATGTGCGTCACCTCTACCTCGACCACGACCTCAGCCGCGAATGGGTACTCTCCTACCTCCGCGGGCAGCCATCTAGTGAGAAAATCTATTTTTAGGCGAAAAAGATGCAAAATGAGAAGCCATGAGATGTCTAATAATTACCTATTTGTGTAAAAATGCATAGTGAACAGTAGATCTATGCCTAGACATGTTATGAGATGTAAAAGAAACATTTTTTGCACAAAAGAAAACCTAAAAACAGTTACACATTGTAGTTCTATCATGCAAACCATAGAAATGTAGGGTTTCATGAGATGATTACCTGTGTAGCGTGTATGCGTCGCGTGGGAAGTAGATCCGAAGCCAACGGAGTCTCCAAAATACTTTCCTAACCCTTTGCACGAAATCCCCAGAGCCCAAAATGTGTTTTGAGAAGTGTAGAAATGAAATGAGACCCAAAAACCGTATTTGAAACGTTGCTGTCACGCATATTTTGGGGCGGTCTCTACTGGCGGTCGATTGATTTAAGCGACCGGCTCAAGCGACTGGTCTAGTTACTGTTGCACAGAATTTTGGATTTTGGCTCTGTTTTGTTGATTTTTGGAATTTGTGCTTGTTGCTTCTTCTGTTTGTGAATGTTGGCCATGTTGTGGAGTTATTTTGACTTGTGAAATCTTTTCCGGACTTGATCATTGAGTGTTGCTAATCTCTAGAATTCTTTCGCAGAATGGTTCAATTAAGGAATCGTGCTGTTAATGGTCAAGATGAAGAAGAAGGTAGTGGGAATCAGAACCGTGTTGAGATACCTACAGTAAACACTGGAACTGAGCCTCCCCGAGTTGAAACTCCTTCCACTGACACCGCAAGTAGTCTCTATTCAGGATGTGATGAACATTCTGGGAAATATGATGCATCAGCAGCAGAATCAGTTTACTACTATGATGCAAGGTTTTGCGGCTACTCAGCAGAATGCCCAGTGCAGCTCTTAATCCTAATGGAGCCGGTACTTCCGCATGTGGTACTTTTGTGGACGGTTTTGCCCCCGGGTCCGCATGCATGGTTGATGGAGCATTTCTTGAAGCTTTAGATCCCTGCTTTTACTGGTATTTCATCGGATGCATTGTTCCCTAACAAGTGGATCCGAGAGATGGAGAAAGCTTTTCGCAACCTCCGTTGCAATGAAGCTCAGAAGATTCTTTGTGCAGAGCAGAGACTGCAGCATGAAACTGATGCATGGTGGAATGCTACCAGACCTATTTTGGAAGCTTCGCACCCGGTTCTTACTTGGGAAATTTTCAAGGATGCATTTTGCAAGAATTACTTTCCTGAGTTTGTGAGAGATGCTAAGGAAGTTGAGTTCATGGCACTCACGCAAGGACCTAGTACTGTTCTAGAATACCAGAAGAAGTTTAAAAAATTGTTCTACTTTGCCCCTGATGCTTTCAAAGGTGACCGTGAGAAGGCAAAGAAGTTCTTCAAAGGGTTGAGGCCGTCACTAAAGACTTACCTGGCAATTCATCCTATTGTGGATTATGCTGAGATGGTACAGAATGCGAAGAAGGTAGAAGATAATGAGAGAGAGAATTATCTGTTCCAGCGTTCTGTTTCGAACAGGAATCATTTGGGTGACCGTAACCGGAGTCTCTAGGCCTGCTCCTTATACTGCCCCTTCGTTTCAGCCTAGAGGAGCTAGTTTCAGTTTCAGCCTCGCTTCAAGCTATGGTTCTAGTGGTGCACCGGTGCGTCCTGTTGCAGGTAGTCAGGGTACTGGACCGATCTATGCTAACCCTCGTCCAGTGGCTAATAACCAGAGGCCTGCATATCCTTCTTCAGCAGCCTCCTGTGAGTGGTAGGGATTTGATCTGCTTTAACTGTGGGAAGCAGGGTCATTATTCTCACAACTGCACTCAGAGGCCGAATTCTCAGGTGTCAGCTTTGAAGCCTGTTTCGAGTGTTCCCTCTGGTAAATTGTTCAGTGTTGTTGGTTCTGAATCTGAGACAAATCACGATGTTGTGACAGGTATTATTTCAGTATCATCTACCTCTGCTTTCGTATTATTTGATACTGGTGCATCACATTCATTCATAGCATCTTCATTTGTGAGTCGTATTCCTATTACACTTGCGAAGTTGGAAAGAGGACTAGTCATTAGTACTCCAACCAGACCTGTTGTTAGATTAGATGAAGTGGTTGAATCTTGTCCCGTGGTTATTGCTGGTAGAACCCTTGAAGCCCGTTTGATCAAGTTAGACATGTCTGATTTTGATGTGATATTTGGAATGGATTGGTTATCTAAGTATGGTGCAGTTATCCTTTGTTCGGAAAGGAAGGTACTGTTTCATCCTACGAATGATAGTCCGTTTGAGTATCAAAGTAGTCAAGAGAAGTTGAGTAAGAAGATAGTGGCTGCGACTGTGAAAGTCAGGCAGTGGACTAAGAATGTTGGACTTCTTTCCTCTTATGTGGATGTTTCGGAAGGTGTGAAACGGTTGTCTGATATCGAAGTTGTCAGGGACTTTCCTGATGTTTTCCCTGATGATTTGTCTGGTTTGCCTCCAGAGAGGGAGTTAGAATTTCAATTGATCTAATTCCTGGAGCAGCTCCTGTGTCGAAAGCTCCGTATCGGATGGCTCCGACTGAGTTGAAGGAACTTCAGACTCAGTTAAATGATTTGTCAAGCAAAGGGTTTATCCAACCCAGTGTTTCACCGTGGGGAGCCCCGGTGTTGTTTGTGAAGAAGAAGGGCGGTAGTATGCGAATGTGCATAGACTATCGGGAATTGAACAAGTTGACGATTAAAAATAAATATCCTCTCCCTAGGATCGACGACTTGTTTGATCAGTTGAAAGGTGCCTCTGTGTTCTCGAAGATCGATCTGAGATCTGGGTATCATCAGTTAAGAGTAAAGTCCAGTGATGTGTGCAGGACTGCATTTAGGGCTTGATATGGGCATTATGAATTCCGAGTTATGCCTTTTGGTCTTACTAATGCACCGGCAACGTTCATGGATCTGATGAACCGAGTATTTCAGGATGTCTTAGATAAATCTATCATTGTATTTATTGATGACATTCTGATCTATTCAAAGGGCGAAGAAGAACATGTTGGGCATCTGAGTTTTGCTTTGCAGCGTTTGAGAGAGAAGTTGTTTGCCAAGTTCAGCAAATGTGACTTTTGGTTACCTAAAGTTATGTTCCTAGGTCACATCGTTTCTGCTGACGGAATTAAAGTTGATCCTGCAAAGGTTCAAGCTGTGACTGATTGGGACCGACCTAAGTCAGTCACGGAGATTCGAAGTTTTCTTGGTATGGCAGGTTATTATAGGCGCTTCATTGAGAATTTCTCCAGAATCTCAGCACCTATGACAAAACTTACCAGAAAAGGAGTCAAGTTTGAGTGGAAGGAAGCCTGTGAAGAGAGTTTTCAAGAACTCAAGAAAAGGTTAACTAACACTCCTGTGTTGACGATACCAGATGACTCTGGAGGTTTGACAGTGTATACCGATGCCTCTAAGGTTGGTTTGGGTTGCGTTTTGATGCAGCATGGGAAGGTGGTAGCTTATGCTTCTAGGCAGTTGACGAACTACGAGCATAATTATCCTACTCATGACTTGGAGCTGGCAGCTGTGGTTTTTGCTCTGAAGATTTGGCGTCACTATCTTTATGGTGAAAAGATATCTATTTTCACTGACCACAAGAGTCTCAAATATTTCTTTACTCAGAAGGAGTTGAATATGAGACAGAGAAGATGGCTAGAACTGGTGAAAGACTATGATTGTGATATTCAGTATCATCCAGGAAAAGCTAATGTGGTTGCTGATGCCTTAAGTAGAAAGAGTAATCGAGGAAGTGTGGTTCTGACGTGTCTCAGTAAGCCCTTATTGTTCTCCATTGTAAGATTTGGACTTGAGATTTTGTCAGAAAGTTCTGGTGCTATTTTGGCAGCTGTATCAATTCGACCGAGTTTGAGGGACCGAATTGTTGCTCTACAGTCGACTGATTCAGAATTGAAGAAGAAGATTGACTTGATCACTTCAAAGACTAAAGACGTAGAAGATTTTTCCCTAGCCTTTGATGGTGCTCTTGTTTTTAGAGGAAGAGTTTGTGTTCCTGCTGTGGAAGACCTCAGAAGCGAAATCTTGACTGATGCTCATCAGTCCATCTTTACTATCCATCCTGGAAGCGTGAAGATGTACCATGATATGAAAGGGTATTTTTGGTGGTCTGGCATGAAGAATTATGAGGAAGATTTCATTGCTAAATGTGAGACTTGTCAACGTGTGAAAGCTGTCCGGAAGCCTTCATCTGGCCTTCTGCAACCTCTTCCAGTACCTAGTTGGAAGTGGGAAGACATTGCTATGGATTTTGTCACTGGTCTGCGCCCGATCTGGAAAAGGGAATGACTCGGTGTGGGTGGTAGTGGACCGATTAACCAAATCGGCACACTTCATTTCGATGAAGATCACCTATTCTATGGATAAGTTGGCCCGACTCTATGTTGATAATGTGGTGAGATTGCATGGTGTTCCAGTTAGCATTGTGTCAGATAGAGACCCGAGGTTTACGTCGCGTTTCTAGAATAGTCTGAAGAAAGCTTTGGGTACTCAGCTGAATTTGAATACTGCTCATCATCCTCAGACTGATGGCCAATCGGAAAGGACCATACAGATTTTGGAAGATATGCTTAGAGCGTGTGTCATAGATATGAGTGGTAACTGGGATGACCACCTAGCCTTGGTGGAGTTTGCTTATAACAACAGTTATCAGTTTACTATTGGAATGACCCCGTTTAAAGCTCTGTATGGAAAGACTTGTAGAACTCCTCTGTATTGGGATGAAGTTGGGGAAAGGCGTGTTCTTGGCCCTGATCTAATCGAAACCACCGGCACTATGGTGGATATGATTAGAGAAAGGATCAAAACTGCTCAGTCTCGACAGAAGTCCTATGTGGATAAAAGAAGGTCTGACCTTGAGTTCCAAATTGGTGAGCGTGCATTTTTGAAAGTTTCGCCGATGAAAGGAGTCTTGCGTTTCAATGTTAAAGGAAAGCTCAGCCCTAGGTATAATGGTCGCTTTGACATTATTGAAAAGGTTGGACCAGTAGCTTATCGATTGGCTCTGCCCCCGTCTCTTGCTGGTGTGCATGATGTATTCCATGTATCTATGCTAAGGCAATGCTTGACAAGTGCAGAGCAGTTGCTTCAGCATGAACCGGAAGGGTTGAGTGCGGATTTGACGTATGATGAAGAACCGGCTAAGATTTTGGATCGGAAGGACAAGCATTTGAGGAATCGGACTATACCTTTGGTGAAGATCAGATGGAAGAATCACTCTTTTGAGGAAGCATCTTGGGAGAAAGAAGATGAGATGCGGTCCAAGTATCCTCACCTTTTTGGACCTTCAGGTACGTTGTAATTTCGGGGACGAAATTTCTTTTAAGGAGGGAAGAATGTAATACCCCCCATATTTCTAACCTGAGATCCGTATTCCAGGTCCGAGAACCCGAAGGTCTAGTCGGGTGAACTTGTGGAGTATCCGGATTGAAGCCCATGATCCATATCCAGAACCCGTGGATCTGGATCCTTTATCTGAAGAGCCTGCCTTGGCTGAAGCTGGGAATTCTGGAAGTCAGGTGTTGTTCAGAGATGTCCGGAATGAAGGTAAGATCTCCCCCATCTCTTAATTAGGGCTAGGTTGGCCTTGGGTATCAAGCCCCTAGTAAAAGCACCCTTGTATGGCAAATTACATGGGGGCGGTTACTAGTGGCGGTCGCTCAACCTAAGCGACCGGCCCAAGCGACCGCCCGGTCTGTTTTCGGGGATTTTGCCCTATTTTGCCCCCTGACTTCTATAAAAGGCAGCCTCCGTCTAATTAACGAATACTTTATTCGTGGTAGCTTATTTGGGAGGTTAGACGGCTGCGGGAAAGATCCGAAAGAGTCTCTGGAGTACTGACAGTGACTTGGAAGATCAGTTCTTTTCTTCTCTGGCTCTCTGGTGTGAGGTATTGAACTAACCCATCGTTCTTTACTCTCTTTTCTCCGTTAGATTGGTTTTACCCTTTTCCCCTCGTCTTTGTGATTACCCCCTTGGATATTTTAACTCTCTTTTTAATTTACTTGAGATGGAATAACCGTAAACGGAACCCTGCTTCCGTGAGATGGTTAATCCAATCAAGGAGAGGGTTGTGGGTAATCTATTGATGGTAATGGTTAATTTTCTCTCACCCTTTTGGCTTAGGGAGTGTTTAATTCGAGACTTAGGTCAAGATTACTCGAAATCTGGATTGAAATTGAGTAATCAGAAGCCTGAGTTTTGGATTGAAACTCACTGTTTTTGGGGCGGTCACTAGTGGGGGTCGCTTAACCTAAGCGACCGGCACAAGCGACCGGCTGGTAAACAGTGACCAATTGGATTTCGGTTCTGATTCAAATTGATTCATGTGACTTATATATTCTAATAACTGTGAAACCCAGCCCTAACCTTGACCCGGAAACCTTGTTGTTTGTAGGTCCGATGACCCGAAGTAAAGTAAGAAGTCAGCTTTGGGCCATCCCGCAGAGAGGACTTGGTGTCTGGCTTTGAATCCATGAAAGTTGATGATGAAGTTCTATTTATGGAAACTGAATCCTGATGAAGATCTAATTAGTTGATGGACTTGGAGTGCTCTCTATCTTGGTTTGAAGGCATTTCTACCTATTAGGTAAGTCACTTGACTTGTGTGCAAAACCCCTTTAGGTTTGGATTTGATCTGGACCTTCAATTCCCTCGTTTTGGCCTTCTTCATCGGCATTGGTCGATCGTGATTGGGTCGCGCGGCTCGACCAATCCACTCGACCAATGAGTGCTGTCTTTGGCAATTAGGTTGATTCTTGCTCTATTTAAGCCCAACCTCGAGTCCACTTCGTATTTGCTGCCTCCAAACCCTCTGGAACGAACCAAAGACCTCTGCAAGTCATCTCTCTTGCATCCTTGGTGTTTTCTTGACGGATCTTCGTCGGAACTCTTCTTTTTGCATCAAAAGGTATGTCTACTCTCTCTTCTTCTCCTCCATCTTTGTTTTTCTTTCCTTTTTGAGTTGAGACAGTAGAAGAGATGCTGCATCCTCTCGTTGCAAACATCTCTGAACATGTTCTCATGATCATCCTAAGGATTTAAGGCTAGAACAATGATCTTAACCAAGATCATTGCAAGCTTTTGAAGGATTCATGATCAAACCATGATTTAATCTTTGATTAAACTTCTAATCTGAATTCTGATCTCTTTGGATCTTCTTTCATTGATCATGTTAGTGGTTAATGGTTGTGTTTTCTTTCCATGATCCATAATCCATAGAATTCTAGTTGTTCTCTTCTACCTTACTATGTGTTCTTCATGATGCATGATAGTTACATATATGGTAGGTTTTATTTCCTTATTTAGATTTATGCTTCTAAGCCTTATTCCATGAAGACCTATGCATGTTTTCATGTTTTCATTACCGAAAGCAATGATCCATCCTCCTATTGTTCTTGTCCTTGTTTTCTATTTCAAATTCATCAAGATCCATGTTTGAGTTAATTATGGTAACTTTTTGTTTCCTAATTTGGATCTTGATACCTTGATTTGATTAGTGTTTTGAGGTCCCCTATATGCTAGAATACTACTGATGTAGTCTACCCCTTGATTAGTACCCTTTTGAACCACCAAATTCAGATTTCATATCTTAAAACTCTGATTTTATAGGTTATCGTCTCGCATTGGTCGATCGATTGGTCGACCGGACCACTCGACCAATCCACTCGACCAATGAGTACAAAGCAACTCCGTAATTGGTCCGTTTGAATGTTTTGATATATTTTTCTGTTAGGGATCCTTCCTAATATGTTGTATATACTTGTTTAGGACCTTCTTCTCAAGTTTGCCAAGATCTTACTTGATTTCTTAAGATCCTTTTGCGAGTTATAAAAGGTAAGGATGGTTATTTCCTTAATTACATAGATAGCATGAATCTAGTTTCTATATTTGAATATCATGAATATGTTTCCTAAATTAGATTCTTGCAATGATATACTACTGTTGCATAACTTTGATTACAGTAGCATTACTTATTCATATTGAATTGATTCATGTATGATTTACTTACCAATGTTATACAAGTGATTGTAATATCGATTTCTTTCCATATATGTAGTTACCATATATGTGATGATATGAATTGATGCATGTGTATGCTTATGTATGGTTTGGAAAGGAGAGGTGTCCTTTCGACACTTCGTCCTTGGACTACTACGGGAATATTATGGGATGTTTCCGGAGATGCCCTCTGGACACCTTCCTAAACTGTTGGATGACATATCTAGGATTGTCTAGTAGTGTTTGGCTAGGATGTCCTGTTATGTCGACCCTAATCGGAGGGGTATTGAGACCGAACGACCCGTGGTAGCAATGGGGATTCATGGGCGCTCAAGACCGGTAACCAACCCGTGAGAGGACAGGAATCACATTGTGGGGGCCATTTATTGGTAGGGTTGCATATGGTTAGACTTGGGCTCACGGGCGCTTAAGACCGGTAACCAACCCGTGAGAGGACGTGAGAGCTTCCCGTTTACCATATGTGGATGATCAATAGGGTTGATGAGTCCGTAGTCCGAGTTGGTCGGTGCCATAGGATACGCTGACTCTAGTGTGAAGGATACTGAAAGGATCGTCGGGGACGAGGAATGGAAGTATCCGGATCGACTTGATGTAACCAAGTAGAAGACTTGCATTTGGCTAGGTTTTACCCCGACATGCGCCAAGACTTATACCAAATGGTTGTGAGAGAGTGTGTTGACTTAACCCCCGCCAAGGTTTGTCCCGAGGGATGAAGGACCCATTACCAATCGGCTGCTCAAGACCGGTGAAATGATCCGTGAGAGAATCCAAGATATCTTAAATGGTTGAGGATGTGAGTGGACTTTCCTAAAGAAGTACGGTGCTATGACTTAAAGCATGTCCGCCAATAGAGACCAAAGCATCCATAGAGTTAGATTCATTCATTCATTGTTTGTCTCATATCATATTGCATTTATGTTTGTTCGGAATCCCGCCATTTATGTTATTATGGATTTTAACTGCCTTTACCGGGTTTCTTTGAAACTCATTCCTTTATTGTACAATGTTGTTAGACTATCCCTGCAGTATCGAGTACTATGACGGTTCCTATGAAGAAGCGCAAGGCGAAGAGACATATCTCCAGGGAAGGTGATTGCGGTTACCACAATTACTCGGAAGATCCCGCGAGTGGTTATGCTCCGTACGATGCTTAGTCCGACCATCGAGTGGAAGCGTCCTTGTGCTATTTATGAGATCTATACATACAAGGATGTCGTCTATAAAGTGGAGAATAATTTAGTTACCCAATGTACTTGGTACTGGGATTAGATTTTGTCTAGTTTATTCTTTAGAGCTACTTTTCCGCTGGTTGTAAAGTGGGATTTTTGCTTCACTTTACTTATCTGTTTGATACTCTGATTATATCTATTATTCTGATTCGTTTATGATTCATTCTTTCATTATTGGATCTATGATTTATCTTCCGCACTCTTGTTATGATTGTTCATGATTATGTTATTGTTTATGTGGGAGGTTGATCACTCGATACCTGATCTTCGGGCTGTGGATCACACTCTCGGGTATGCCAGATAGGGTACCGGCTGGGAGGGCGTGACATAATAACCCTGTGTTTAGGTGATTACTGTTTAAAAGAAAAGTCTACTAATAGTTACTGGATTCTATTTTACGGACGTTTCAGTTATATGCAAGTAAGGACAGTCTATCTTATTTATCTACATATACTTGAAAATGTTAATTTGATAGTTGTTAGTCTTAATTTCTATTGTTATATGTTGCTGTAGTTGTATTTATTTCTAATATACTATTGCTGTTTGCCTTAATTTCATAATTACCTGGTGAATTGTAAATGTTATATGATTATGGTAATTGGTATATGATTATGATAGTTGGGGTGTTCCTTTTGGGATATCTTGGCTGATGTTATCAGGAGGCTGTGGAATGGGACACATGCCTTCTGATACCTTCAGCACTATCAGATTAATTGATGACATTGTTAGGATGAGTCTAGATTGCATGGCTAGGTACCCCACATGCTACTACCCTTTCGGTAGGGGGATTGAAACCGAGTGACCCGTGATGATAGTTATGTGACTTGGTGGTCCACTGTTGGTCATGAAATGGTAGGGTTGCATATGTTAGGGTTGGGCTCATGGATGTCCAAGGACCGGACCAGGTGTCGTGAGGAATCATGAGAGCATCCGCCCCAATAATATGTGGATGACCATAGGGTTAAGGAGTAGAGTCCAAGAGAGGTAGCGATCCGTGAGGATTCTTACTCCTAGGTTGCGAAGGATACTGAACCGAGTTGGTTGGTGCCATAGGGGATGTATCTGGACTTCATGTAGACATGTAACCATTATGACCTTGCATTGGATTAGAAACCCCGACATGCGCCAGTACTCATTACCAATGGTCGAGGTGAGAGAGTGTGGACTTAACCCCTAACCATGGTTTGTGAGCCAGGTGTGGACTTTCCCTTTTTCCCTGGATCCCTACAGAGGTAACCAGTCCTTGCTGGATCAAGGTGATGAGAGTTACCCAGAGGAGGGCTGGTGTTTATTCTTAAAGCATGTCAACTGTTAGAGACTTGCATAGTTAGAAATCATAGCATGGCATTTTTGGATGATGGATGAGATATATGATTGTTTCTTACTGAGTTCTTTAGAACTCATTCCTTTATTCTTTGTATGTTTTTAGCCTATACAGAAGAAGGATTTATATCTGAAGATGGGCTGGTTTCCTATGAAGGAACCATCGCGTTTGAAGAAGATGTGGCACCGCCAGTGGGAGATGGAAATAGCATGTGCGGGAGTTCCTGCGGGTGCATGGAGTGCGCTTATCTCACCGGTTGATGGTCAAAGGCGAAAGGTGGTCAGGCAGTTCGCACAGAGACTGGAGAAGAATTGGAGGACCCCTCACCTTATTAAACTGGAGTCTAAGTTCATTGACTTAGAAAAGCAAACTGGAAAGAAACTGATATAAATACTTTTGAATTATTCCTCTGCCCTCATTTTTGTTTTATCCTTTATTCTTTATTTCTTTCCTTTGATATTGGAGTATTTTGGATTCCTGTAATTCATTTAATTCAGTTATTGAATATGCTTTGCTCTTGATTATCTATATGTTGATAGACTAAAACCTTGGATCTTGTGACGGATCGCACCCACGGGTTGTCGGGCGGGTAACCGAGACCGACTGGTGGGGTGTGATAGTAGGTACTACTACAACTGTTGATTATGATGGTTAGTACTATGAAGAACAGGTTGATGACTCATACAGTACTGGCTATGGTGGCTACGTCGGTGAAGACTATCAGTATGAGACTGATACTTATCAGGATTAGTTCTACTCTTGCACTTGTGTGCCAGCGATGGGACATCATCTCATTATCTTTTTGATCTTTATTAGATTCGTTGAGACCTTAGTTGTTTGTTCCCCTTTTTATTTTGGGAACCGGTTGTAATCTTTCTTTGATCTTTTGATCTACCTTTCGCTTTGTTTGTGGGGTATTGTGAAACCCAACCCTAACCTTGACCCAGAAACCCATTTGTTTGTAGGTCCGACAACCCGAAGTAAAGCATGAAGTCAACTATGGGCCATCTCAGTGGAAGACTTGGTGTTTGGCTTAGAATCCATGGAAGTTGATGACAGTGTTCCATTTATGGAAACTTGTTCTGGACAGAAAAGGAAACTGCACCCTGATGAAGATGGGATTAATTGATGGACTTGGAGTACTTTCTGACTTGGTTCGAAGGCATTTCTACATACTGGGTAAGCCACTTGGTGTGTGTGCAAAACCCCTTGAAGTTTGGATTTGATCTGAGCCTTCAATTCCCTATTTTGGACTTGCTGTCCTGATTGGTCGACTGGGCCAATCCACCAATGAGATCTGTTTTTCTGAATTAGGTCTTGGCTGCTCTATTTAAGCCCAACTTCGAGTCTAATTCATCTTTCGTGCCTCTAAACTTCCTGGAACGAACCAGAGCTCTCCTCAAGTCATCTCCTCTGCATCCTTGGTGGTTTTCTTGTTGGATCTTTGTCAATTCTCTTGCATTTACATCACAAGGTATGTGATCATCCTCCTCTCTTCTCCATCTTTGGTTTTCTATAGTTTTTCTTTCCTTTTCTATTTGAGAACAGTGGAGTTGATGTTGCATCTCTGTTGCAACCATCAGTCTACTCATCTTCTCTCTTTTCCTAAGGATTTAAGGCTTGATGGATGATCTTAATCAAGATCATCACTTGCTTTTGAAGGAAACCTTGTCTTCATCTTCTTTCCCTTTTTAGATTCAAAGTTCTTCAATCTTAGATCTGTTTTTCTAGAAGATCTATACATGTTTTTCATGATTTCTTTATCAGATTAGTAATCCATCATTCTTTAGTTTCTCTTCCATGAATTTGCCATGATTTCTCCAAGAACCTAGACCAATCAATCGACCAATGAAGACAGTAGCCTCTGTTTTGGTTGATTTGATTCCTATTTTCTGGAGATCTTCCCTAATAAGGTATGTACACTGTCTAGGATACCCTTCCAAGTTTAGAAAAGATCTTCCTTGATTCTCGGGATTCTTTGCGAGTTATTTAAGGTAAGGATAGTTATTTCTTTAATTACATAGATTGTATGATTTAGTTTCCATATTTGAATCTTCCTGATTATTTCCATAAATAGATTCTTATATTGATGTACTACTGATGCAACTACTGTAATTATAGTAGCATTACTTGTTTATATTAATTAGTTCATGTATGACTTTACTTGCCAATTATATATGAGTTGGATCATGTTCTTGATTACTTTCCATATGGGGAGTTACTATATTTGTGATATGATTGATTTATGGTTGTGAATGATTAGGTATGGTTTGGAAAGGGGAGGTGTCCTTTTGACACTTTTGTCCTTGGACATCAACGGGAATATTATGGGATGTTTCAGGAGATGCCCTTTGACACCTTCCTAAACTGTTGGTTGTCATACCTAGGGCTGTCTAGTAGTGTTTGGCTAGGATGTCCCGTTATATCAGACCCTAGTTGGAAGGGTATTGAGATTGAGCGACCCGTGGTAGCAATGGGGACTCATGGGCACCCAAGACCGTAAACCAACTCGTGAGAGGACAGGAACCACATTGTGGGGGCCATTCATTGGTAGGGTTGCATATGGATAGATTTGGGCTCATGGGCGCTCAAGACCGGTAACCAAGGTTCACTGTGTCGGCGATATATCGCCCTGTCGCTGGGGGGCGACACGACTCCCCCCAGCGACACGACATTTACCATATGTCGGCGATATATTGCCCTGTGTCGGCGATATATCGCCGACAAGTCGATATATCGCTGAAAAATCGCGATATATCGCTACATCTTGAATATATAACAGCCTTTCGTTTGTTTTTCGCCGATTTTTCGTTCACTTTTCGTTCACTTGAGCGGGACCCCCGTGTCCGTCGGCAACAATATGTGAAGCATGAGCCATACTCAACATAATTGTATAATGAATTGTAAACTTTAGTACATCTCTTTACTAATTATGTTAGTGTATTTGTGTTCTCTTTGCATATTTACATTAGTTTATATGAATTTTCCAAACTTCCAGTTTTGCCCGCATATAGCCGGACATGTGCCAATTATAAACTTTAGGTTAGGTGATGTTTTAGGTCAAAATAACACTCCCAATGTGTTTATTGGCCTCAAATTAGGTTACACGTCAAATTTCAGGTCAAAATGAGCTGAAATACCCTTCGAAACAGGGGTTCAATGTTTAGTCGGTCAACTTTCGGCGATATGTCGCCCATGTCGCTGTGTCACTGGGGGGCTACACGGCGACATGGGTCGACATTTCGAACATTGCCAGTAACCAACCCGTGAGGGGACATGAGAGCTTCCCGTTTACCATATGTGGATAACCAATAGGGTTGATGAGTCTGTTGTTAGGGACTTTGAGGACTCTAGTGTGAAGGATAGCAGAAAGGATCGCCAGAGGCGAGGAATGGACGTATCTGGAACTGAGTTGATGTAACTAAGTAGAAGACTCGCATTTGGCTTGGTTTTAACCCTGACATGCGCCAGTACTTAGACCAATGGTAATGTGAGAGAGCGGTGACCTAAACCCCAGCCATGGAATGTCCCGAGGGATGCCGGACCCACTACCAAACGGCGTTGTGTGATGAGACCTTCCTACAGAAGTATGGTGCTATGACTTAAAGCATGTCTGCCAATAGAGACCAGCATACATAGAGTTATAATCATAATGCATCATATGTTTCATATTACATTGCATCATACTTTGCTTTGAAATCCTGCTATTTATGTTATTATGGATTTAACTGCCTTATTGGGTTTCTTTTGAAACTCACTCCTTTTGTGCTATGTATTGTTAGATTTCTCAACAGGCTCAGAGTATTATGACTGCTTGTATGAAGAAGAGCAGGGAGAGGAGGCATATCTCCAAGAAGGTGATTGTGGTTACGATGATTACATTGAAGATTCCGCGGGTGGACATGCTGCGTACAATTCTTAATTCGTCAATAGAGTGGAAACGTCCTTGTGCTATCTTTGAGATTTACACTTATAGAGATGTTCTGTCACACCCCACACGCCAGTCTCGGTTACTTGCCCGACAACTCGTCGGAGTGATTCGTCACAGGATCCACGGTTTTAGTCTATCAACAAAAATAAATACAAATATAGACAATCAAGAGCAATAACTGTGAAACCCAGCCCTAACCTTGACCCAGAAACCCTGTTGTTTGTAGGTCCGACAACCCGAAGTAAGGCAAGAAGTCAGCTTTGGGCCATTTCTGTAGAAGACTTGGTGGCTGGATTGAAATCCATGAGTGTTGATGTCAGTGTTCCATTTATGGAAACTACATCCTGTTGTAGATCGAATTAGTTGATGGACTTGGAGTGCTCTCTGTATTGGCTCGAAGGCATTTCTACCTACTAGGTAAGTCACTTTAGGTGTGCGCAAAACCCCGTTACGTTTGGACTTGATCTGAGCCTTCAAATCCACTGTTTGAACTTGCTGTCTTGATTGGTCGACTCATTGGTCGACTGGACCAGTTGACCAATCAATCGACCAATTGGTTCTGTTTTTGCTAATTAGGTCGTGGCTACTCTATTTAAGTCTAATCTCGGGATTATTCGCCTCATCTGCCTCCTAAGCCTCTGGAACGAGTTGGAACTCCATTCTAATCAATTCCCTTGCATCCTTGGTTAATATCTCGCAAGAACTCAAGTGATTTCCTTCCTCCTGCATCAAAGGTATGTCTACACTCTCTTTTCTTCTACATTTCTGAATTTCTTTTATTTAATATTGTTCTTGATTGAGATCAGGAAGGAGATGCTGCATTCTTGCAACCATCTATTCCATGATCTCATTCTATTCTTTGAGATCTATGATCATCGTCATGATCTCAACCCTAGCCGGATTAATTCTTGAAACCCTAACCCTTGTATGATCTTTCTGGAAACCTTTGGTAACCTCCCATGCGAGGGAAACCTCATGGGTAATATTTATGTTAATTGATGAGCACATTTATGTGTGAAATCTTAGGGCATAAAGCATGCATTTTATACACTTAGAGTGGAGTTACCTTGGGTTTTATGTTGTTTTTGCAGATTTTAGGACTTTTCAAGATTTAAGCAAATATTTGGATTTTTGGGCTTGAATCATGCTATTTTACACGTCAAGAAGTCCATTCAAATTCTCAAATGCGAAAATGGGCCTATCTGGAGCATGATGGGCTAGAGATGTGTGATTATGGGCTAACTCCGAAATATTGAAGAGATAAAGAAGGCAAATTTGATCTACAGCTGAGATTTTAAATCAAATCTATAGAGATATTATTGAGAGAGTCCAAATGGAAGAGAGTCATTGCATACCTCAATATCTTATCTCTTATCTTGGATTTAATTAAAGAAAGAAAAAGAGGAAAAATCCCGTTTTTGAATGCCTCTGTCCAGTTTTGATCAAACCCTTCATCGAACGGTCATCCGATGTCCGATCGTGCTGATTTTTGGAGGAGAGCTTCACGACTACTTAAACCTCAAATCCAACGGTGGAATTATGCATCTGATCTCTCTAAGTTAGCACGATTACTACATCAAAACCCTAATTGGTTGAGTCATATAGAAACCCTGAGTTTTATTCAAATTCAGCCGTGCTTCATATCTCATGTAAACTCTATAAAAGGAGAGCATACTCCATCAAAGGAGAACATGTTCTAGAGCTTAGTAGAAACATTATTTCTTCTCTCTTCAGTTTATTTAGGCTTTCTTTAGTTTTCTTTGCTTGCCTTAGTGAGATTTAAATTTCTAGATTCAATGTTTAGGTTTAATCTTTTTATGTAATGCAATTCAAGTTCAAGCTTCAAGCTTCAACTTTCAATTTTTTTAGATTCGTTTTTCTCTGGGTCTAGCAATTGCAGATTTAGATCATTCTAGATCTAGATCTGGTTGTTAGGGTTGGTTGAGATTCGAATAGTTTGTTCAATTCGCAAGTGAATAACCTTCTTTATTAATCTTCTCTCCTCCCTCCATTCTCGCTTCTATCTACCACTCCATATTCTTAATTTAGGATTTACTTTCAGCATTATTTATTGTTCTCCCTTCCCCTGGATCCTTGATTAGAGATGCCTACAGTCGTGCTTCTCTTTGGTTAAGGCTTCTTTTTCCTTTTATTGCTTTGTTTATTGCTTTGTTATTTACTTTTTGCCTATTCATTCATCATCTCGGACCACATAACCGGAGCAAGCCTACAGTTGTGCCTCTGCTTCTGGTGACGGGTGGTGTTGCATCTGCATTTTAGCTATGAACTAAATTTTACTGACTGCTTTAACATACTAACTGGTTTTACTTTCTTTTCCTTTTTATTTTTATTGTTCGCATTTTTTTTTCCTGTCTTTTATTTATGCATTGATTGTGTTTAATTTATTTTTTCGTTTCAATTCGATTGCATTAGACATATAGATTAGGATCGTTTAGTTTACTTAATTAGTTAACAAAAATTGAATCATTCCACTCTCGCATTACTATTAAGAAGTTGAATTATAAGTGTCATATCTCCTTGAGATCGACCCATTAGCTACACGATACCGTGCGCTTGCGGTTACTTTTAAATTTCACAAACAAGTTTTTGGCGCCGTTGCCGGGGAGGTATTAGTCCACTTTATTTTTCTAATTCTTAGGTAAATCGAAGTATTTAAAAAAAAAAAAATCAAAGATATTACTCTTAACTTGAGTAGAAACAAAAACGTATAGTAGTCCTCACTCTACTGCAGAATCCCCAGGGTAATATTTAGGGTAAATATCACTTACCTCCCCTCTTAGCTAGACAAATAGCACTTACACCCCCTCTTAGTTGGATAATATCACTTACCTCCCCTCTTACCTAGCAAATATATCAAACACCTCCCCTCTGTTAACTTTTTCCGTTAAATTTAACTTTTACCATTAAATATTTTTCTAAAACCCCAAACTACCCTTAGCTAAAAATATTTTTTAGTTTAAACCCTAAATTACCGTAATCACCCTAGCAGTTAAAATACTAAATTACCCTCAATTAAAATAATTGTTAAAAACTAAAATACCATATAATTAAAACTCAAATTATCTTTAATTATTAAAAGCCCAACATACTTTTTTTTTTAATATTTATCAAGCAATTAAAAAAAAAACTAATGAGTTATTTAATCAGTTAAATTTAGCGTGTAATGTTCACGTTAATTTTTACCTAATGTGTAATACTCTTTTAAAAAAATATTTATCAAACAATTAAAAAAAACCCAAAATAGTAGTAAGTGTTTAATTTATCAACATACCTTTTTTTTTTAATTGCATTTTTAATTTTACTTGATAGTAGTACATGTTTTTTTAATTGTTTGATAAAATAAAAAAAATTAAAAAAAGGGCTTCTAATAATAAAAGATAATTCAAATTTTAACTATGGTGTTTTGGTTATAATAATTATTTTAAATGAGGGTAATTTAGTATTTTAACTATTAGGGTGATTACGGTAATTTAGGGTAAATAATAATAAAAAAAAATTTAGCCAAGGGTAGTTTGAGGTTTTAGAAAAATATTTAACGGTAAAAGTTAAATTTAACGGAGAAAGTTACCAGAGGGGAGGTGTTTAATATATTTGCTAGGTAAGAGGGGAGGTAAGTGATATTATCCAACTAAGAGGGGGTGTAAGTGCTATTTATCCAGCTAAGAGGGGAGGTAAGTGATATTTACCCTAATATTTATGTTAATCTAATTTGATATTTCTATGATTTTCTTGTTGTTTTTGACCAAACAATTTATTCCCTTTCATCCTGTGATCTCAACCTTTTCATGAGAGCCATAAAGGTTGAAACCCTAGTTTTTGGGTCAAATCAAGAACCCATATTTTAATCATGTTAATATCCAATCAATGTGTTTTCTTTACAAGATTTGTAACCTATCATCCTCTAGTTCTTTATCCTTGATCATACCATTACTTTCTTCATAATCCATGATTAACCTAATTAGGGTAACTTTCGGTTCCTTTTTAGTAACTTGAAAACTTGATTCGATTAGTGTTTTGATGAAATCTATATACTAGTATGTTGCCATTGTAGTTTTCCCATGTTTTTGTACCCTTTTGAACCACCAAATTCGGTTCTATTTTCCCAAAATTTTGATTCTTGAAGGCTACTGTCTCAGTTGGTCGACTCATATGGCTAGACTTGGGCTCATGGGTGCTTAAGACCGGTAACCAACCCATGAGAGGACATGAGAGCTTCCCGTTTACCATATGTGGATAACCAATAGGGTTGATGAGTCCGTAGTCCGGGACTATTAGGACTCTAGTGGAAAGGATACCGGAAAGAATCGCCCGGGGCGAAGAATGGAGGTATCTGGACCTGAGTTGATGTAACTGAGTAGATGACTTGCATTGGGCTAGGCTTTACCATGACATGCGCAAGTACTTAGACCAAATGGTGATGTGAGAGAGAGGTGACTTAACCCCCAGCCATGGATTGTCCCGAGGGATGTCGGACCCACTACCTACAGGAGCCGTACGCGTGACCTACCCAAAGAAGTATGGTGCTATGACTTAAAGCATGTCTGCCAATAGAGACCAGAATACATAAAGTTTAGATGCATACATACATTATCTGTTTCATATTGCTTTGCATCTTGTTATGTTCTGCCAAATGTTATTTATGTTGTTATGGATTAACTACCTTACTGAGTTTCTTCGAAACTCATTCCTTTTTTTTTTGGTACAATCTCTTGTTAGACTATTCTACAGGTACTGACTACTATGAAGAACAATACAATGAAGCGCAAGCCGATGAAGCGTACTACACGCAAGGTGTTGGCGACAATCAAGATTACTCTAATGATCCCTCAGGCGATCACATTTCGTACTACGATTAGAGGCAATGTGGAATTGCAACATCTCAGTTGGATTGATGAAGTCCACTATTTTGAAGATGTCATCTATAGGATAGAAGACTCTTAGTTTAGTTTATCTTTCTTATTTCCTTTGATTTAGTTGTAATTCTTTTTAGACTTACATACTACGTTCCGCTGTATTTGTGGAGGGAGTTTCCGCCTCTCTCTACTGCTTTTGATATCTTCGGATATCTGGTATCTTTTTCCGCACTCTGATTATATTGTTTATTCATTTCTTGTGTTGAATCTTTGTTTATAATATTTAAACCTTGATTATTTCCTGTTTATGATTATGTTATTGTATATGTGGGAGGGTGATTTCCTCGATACTTGATCTTCGTGGCTGTGGATCACACTCCCGGGTATGCCAGTTAGGGTACCAATTTGGGGGATGTGGAGAGTGGTATTAGAGCCCAAAGTTCAAGGAAATCCTAACCACAGAAAACAATAACGGAAGATTCCTGAGTCATAGATCCAGAAGTGACTCATCTACTCTTAGATATGAATAATAGAACACTTGGATTAGAAACTTAATCAATGAAGCATAACTGAATATTTCTGAATAACATACCATAATTATACTTAAACAAATGTCACTTAATGCAATAAAAGTGCATAATACACAATAATAAAGTGAAACAAAGAGAACTTCATTAATTTCAAAAGTTTTTACAACGATTACATCAATCAATGCATAAATGGAAATCCTAAGTACAGTCTATCTAGGTGATCTCTTTTGATCTCTGAAAGCTCTGAAGTCCCTCGCTAGCTGAGTCACCTGATACTCTATCCTATCCTGTCGTGACTCCATCCTCTCATACATCTGCTCCTGTCTGACCTCCATCCTCTCTAGCATAGAAGTCATCGATCTCATCTGTGCACCAAGATCTGAAGTCTCTGGAACTGCATGAGACAGACCCCTTGTCTCGAAGTGTGATGAAGGAGGAAACTCGTGATGCTCCGGCTCAGCCTCGTGCATCTCTGTATCATCTCCGGCCTGATCATCACTATCAGGACCACATCCTCTCCTCCATCCTCTGACTCCTACTCCTCCTCTGTCTCCTCATCATCCTCACCCTTTGGACCAAGAGATCTCAGTGTCTGTTTCAGCCTCATTTGACGAATGGTCCTAGTCCTGATCGTGTATCCCAGTGAACCAGGGTCCACTGGTGTATCCTTGAAACTCACTCCGAAGTGGCTGAAGATCAAAATCAGAAGCCTCCCATAGCAAAGGTTCCGCATGCTAGGCCGCAGAACCAGATCCAGCATGACCTGCTGAATGATGTAAGAAAGGTCTATCTCGAAGCCCATGTAGATGCGGTAGATGACTAAGGCCTCCATCACTGTGACCCGATGGTGATGTCCAGCCTTCGGCATAATGTTTCGGTCGACAATGGGACCGATAATCCGTGCTGAATCTGTCATCCGCCCGCTGTTCCACGGAGTGTGGCATCGACGATCATCCCACAGTGTAGTGCAAATCTCGTGCAGCTCATACGGCATGAAGTAACTGTCGATCCCTGCCCCCGCAGGTATCCACACGCACTGTCGTGGATAGTAGGGAACCCGCAAGATCTCAGCCAATGATCTCGTGGAGAAGCGGATTCGAGTATGAAAGACGCTGCTCCTAAGGACTAGCCGAAGAGGATGTCCTGGACCTCTAGACTCCTCTGTAGATGTAAGGTTGCTAAAGAACAACCTCACTAGCTCCGGATATACCAGCAAATCCTCGGTGAAGAGATGTGTCCATTGCATAGTGTCGAATCTCTGCCGAATCCTGAAAACTTAGAGCTGACAAAGGTGAAGTAGATGTCCCAGCTCGATACTGCAGTAGCTGAAGTAGGCCTCGTACAAGAACCCGGCCTGTGGAGTGTCGAATCTGTCTGGTCTCCGAATCTCCTGTCTAGGCTCTGAAGGAACCTGACTTCTACCCTTGAGTGCCCATACGATGCGACCTCGACCTCGTCCTCGTCTTCCCCTCGGCATAGTGTATGTCTGTGGAAGAAAAAAAAGACATTGTTTGTTAGTGCTATTTCAAGATTTCAGCCAATTTTTGTAATTTTTCGAAAAATTTCAAATTTGGGGAAAATTTGATTTGAAGATACTAGCATGTGCACAATACTTGGAATTGCATGGCTATGAAGTTTATTTGAAGAAAATCGACCGAAAACTTGGTTCAAAGTGGAAAATTCAGCAAGAAGAATTTGGGGATTTTTGCATTCTAGGTCAAAATTGGATTTTTGAAAAGATGGAATTGGTTAAATCAAACTATATGGACATATCTACAATATCATCTTGAGCATTTGATTTCGTGTGAAAACTCCAAGCGGTTTGTGAGAAAACGAAAATTTTCTAAAGTTAACGATTTCGGTACGAAAACGTTGTGATAAGTGTTGGAATGTGTTAGAACTTGTTGTCTATGCATGGCATTGTGTTTAAAACCTAGGGAATATGTTTCTAAATATTCCTAAACATGATTTCTAACATTGGATACAAGTAAAACATGGATTTTGTTGAAATGCAAGCATGAGAAGATGAAAATGAAAGAAAGAACGATGGATTTACCTTGTATGAGATGAACGTTAGATGGGGTGTTGTTGTTGAAGCACTAAATCACTCCTAGAACACTTGGAAGAACCTTAGAAGTCTTTCCCCAGAGCTCTCTCACGTTTTGAAGAAGATAGAATGAAGTTGGAATGAAGAAATGAGGCTTAAAATGCGAATTTTCGTATTCTGTGAGCATTGGTCGACTGGGCCAATCGACCAATCAATCGACCAATGGACCCAATGACCTCATTTTCTGTAGAATTTTTGGAAAATGTGATTTTTGTCCTATGGATTATTGTTGGATGACTAAATGGATGTATTTAAGCATGATATAAATTTTCAAATCATTTGGAAATGTGGAATGTGTTGAAACTTCGAAATTCGGTATTTTGATGTTTTCAATTCTTGCAGAATGGTTACTCTGAGAAGGGGACGTGGGGAATCCAGTGGTCATGGTCGTGATGAGATACCTGAAGATGGTCATGATCAGCAGACCAATACTGGCGATCAGGGTACCCATGACATACCCAATGCCCCAAACGTCGGTAATTTTCGTGATATTGCCAATATCATGGGCAATATGATGCAACGACAAAAGCGGCTCGGTTCAACCGAGATGTTGACCGGTTTCATGACTCGCATAATGAGACTCGTGCGGGTGTTAATGGAAATCTTCATACTTGTTGTCCCGAATGCGGGAGGTTTAGCTGGAACTCCTCATACTCGCTTGATGGAGAGTTTTCTGAAGATGCAAGTGCCCACTTTCACTGGAGTTACCAAGGACCTCTTGTTTCCTAACAAGTGGCTTCGTGAATTGGAGAAGGCTTTTCGTCATTTGCAATGTACGGAAGCTCAGAAGATTCTGTTTGTTGAACAGAAGTTGCAACATGAAGTTGACGCTTGGTGGACCTCCAGTCGGCCTGTTTTGGAAGGTTTGCATGCGGGTGCTGTAACTTGGGAGTTGTTCAAGGAAGCTTTATGCATGAACTACTTCCGTGAGGTGGTGAAAGATGTGAAGGAAGCTGAGTTTATGGTTCTCACACAAGGATCTTTGTTTGTGTTGGAGTACCAACAGAAGTTCGAGGAGCTTCATTTCTTTGCTCCTGATTCTCTGAAGCTTGATCTCGCCAAAGCGAAGAAATTCTTTAAAGGACTGCGCCCTGCCATTAAAGCTTACCTCACTGTCCAACCTATAGTGAGCTATGCTCAAGTGGTGCAGAACTCGAAGAAGTTGGAAGAAACTGAGAAGGATAATGCACGTGTGCAAAGGCCCTGGCAGCCTAGGAACCCTGGATTGGTGGATCGTAATGATCGGCATTTTGTGAGACCTACACCCTACCCCACTCCTGCTTTTCAGCCTAGGAGTGTAGGTCAGAGCCCTGGTTTTCAGCAGCCCGGCCAGTTTAGATAGTATGGCGGGAATCGACAACCAGTGAATGCAAATGCTAGGCCTATGAATGCGAATCTTAGGCCATTGGTTCAGAAGCCCCCTGTTGCAGCTACTTCAGTAGGACCTAGCAATCCTAGTTGCTTCTACTGTAAGCAGCCTGGTCATTTTGCTCGTGATTGTCCGAAGAAGCCTGCTCAGCAGCCTGCCCCTGTGGTGAAGAATGCTCTTGCTCCTCCCTCTGGTAGAGTGTTCAGTTTTCCCAGTACTGAGCAAGATGCCAGCCATGATGTGATTACAAGTACATTGTTAATCGCTTCTATTCCTGCATTTGTTTTATTTGATACGGGTGCATCTCATTCGTTCATATCATCTGCATTCATCAAGAAGACTGACCTAATCCCTGAGAAATTGTCTAGTTGTTTATTGATTAGTACACCTACTGGTCCTGTTGTGAAACTAGATAAAGGGTTAGTTAAATGTCCTGTATTGATTGGTGAGAAGAACTTGAAAGCCAATTTGGTACTTCTTAATATGAAGGACTTTGATGTCATTTTGGGAATTGACTGGTTGACAGCCCACAAAGCTGTGTTTCTTTGTTCCTCAAGGAAGATTCAGTTCCATGTTTGTGGAAGTCCGATTTTTGAATTTCAAGGTGAGAAAAGAAGGGTTTGTAGGAAGATACTGTCTGCATTGATGCAAATCTATGCCCTAGTAGATGATGCTCCATTTGAAGGCAAGAGTAAAATGGAGAATAGAGTTGACGAAGTCAAGAGTGTCTGTGACTTTGTTGATGTCTTCCCTGATGATCTATCGGGAGTGCCTCTAGATAGGGATGTTGAGTTTTCTATTGATCTCATCCCTGGTGCCGCTCCGGGTATCTAAGGCTCCATATAGGATGGCTCCTACTGAGCTGAAGGAATTACAAAACCAGTTGAATGAGCTCATTGATAGAGGTTTCGTACAACCTAGCGTGTCACCTTGGGGAGCTCCGGTTTTGTTCGTCAAGAAGAAGGATGGTAGTATGCGTCTGTGCATCGACTATTGTGAGTTGAATAAGCTGACCATCAAGAATAGATACCCGCTGCCAAGAATTGATGATCTTTTCGATCAGTTGAAGGTGCAGCTGTGTTCTCGAAGATTGACTTGAGATCTGGATATCACTAGTTGAAAGTGAAGCCTAGTGATATCTTCAAGACAGCTTTCCGAACAAGGTACGACCATTATGAGTTCAGAGTTATGCCTTTCGGATTGACTAATGCTCTTGCAGTGTTCATGGACCTCATGAAAAGAGTTTTTCACGATGTGCTCAATAGGTTGGTGATCGTCTTCATTGACGATATCCTGATTTATTCGAAGAGTGAAGAAGAGCATGCAAGGCATCTAGATTTCACCTTGCGAAGACTGTGAGACAAGAAGCTGTACGCCAAGTTTAGCAAGTGTGATTCTGGCTCAAGGGTGTAGTATTCCTCGGCCATGTGGTTTCAGTTGAAGGTATTCGTGTCGATCCTGAAAAAGTCCAAGCAATGGCTGATTGGGAAAGACCGAAGACGGTTACGGAAATAAGAAGTTTTCTTGGATTGGCAGGTTACTACAGAAGATTTATTGAGAACTTTTCTCGGTTGGCTGCTCCTATGACTAAGCTGACCAGGAAAGAAGAGAAGTTTGTTTGGTCTAACGCTTGTGAGAAGAATTTCCAAGAGTTGAAGGATAGATTGACAAGTGCCCCTGTTTTGACTATACCTGATAGTTCCGGTGGTCTAACAGTCTATACTGATGCGTCAATGATTGGTTTGGGTTGTGTACTGATGCTGATGCAACATGGTAAGGTTGTAGCCTATGCTTCTCGGCAATTGAAAGATTATGAGCGGAATTACCCCACTCATTATCTAGAACTTGCCGCTGTTGTTTTCGCTTTGAAGATTTGGAGACATTACCTCTACGGTGAGAAGATTGCCATTTTCACGGATCATAAGAGTTTGAAATACTTCTTTACCCAAAAGGAGTTGAACATGAGCCAAAGAAGATGGTTGGAACTAGTCTCTGATTATGATTGTGATATTCAGTATCACCCTGGGAAGGTAAACGTTGTTGCGGATGCTCTTAGTAGGAAGATTCAGAAGAAGACTTTGGATTTGAATACCTTGAGTTTGCCCTTGTTGTCTTCTATTGAGAGTTTTGAATTGGAAGTTGTCCCTGATAATTCTGATTTTGTTCTTTCTACCATGACGGCAAGATCTAACCTCAGAGATAAGATTGTTGCCTTGCAGAGTTTTGATCAAGAACTTGAGGACAAAATTGAGAAGATTTCTTCGAATCCTGAGTCGGACCCCGACTTTGGTATATCCATGGATGGTGCTTTATTGTTTAGAGGTAGACTGTGTGTGCCAACAGATGAAGAAATTAAGAAGGAAATATTGAAGGAAGCACACCAGTCAATCTTTACAGTACACCCTGGAAGCACCAAGATGTACAAGGACTTGAAAGAACATTTTTGGTGGATTGGTTTGAAGGCCGATGTTGATGATTTTGTTGCCAAGTGTGAGACTTGCCAGCGTGTGAAGGCAGTTCATCAACCTCCATCTGGATTAGCTCAGCCCCTTCCTGTTCCTAGTTGGAAGTGGGAGGATATCTCTATGGACTTCGTGACTAGCTTACCTCGAACAAGTAAAGGCAATGACACTGTGTGGGTGATAGTTGATAGGTTGACCAAATCAGCCCATTTCATTCCTATGAAGATCACTCATACTCTGGATAAGCTAGCTAGGCTTTATGTGGACAATGTGGTTCGTCTGCACAGAGTGCCAATGAGTATTGTTTCTGATCGTGATCCTAGGTTTACCTCAAGGTTTTGGAATAGTTTGCAGAAGGCCTTGGGAACCCAATTGAATTTGAGTACAGCTCATCACCCACAGTCGGATGGACAATCTGAACAATTTAGACCTTGGAAGATATGCTCAGATCTTGTGTGGTGGATATGGGTGGAAATTGGGATGAACACTTAGCTTTGGTTGAGTTTGCCTATAACAACAGCTATCAAGCAAAGGTAGGCATGGCTCCATTTAAGGCTTTGTATGGTAATACTTGTAGGACACCATTGTCTTGGATCGAGACGGGTGAAAGAAAAGTCTTAGGTCCTGAGATAATTGAAGCTACGAGTGCGATGGTTGATATGATCGGGAGAAAGGATTAAGTCTGCTCAGTCAAGACAAATTTCTTATGCTGATAAGAGAAGGACTGATCTAGAATTTCATGTTGGAGAGAAAGTTTTCTTGAAGGTTTCAACAATGAAGGGTGTGATGAGATTCAATGTTAAAGGAAAGCTTAGCCCTCGTTTCATTGGACCTTTTGAGATTTTGGAGAAGGTTGGACTTCTTGCTTATTGATTGGCATTACCTTCGTCTATTGCTGTTGTGCATAATGTGTTTCATGTTTCTATGCTCTGGAAATATATAGAGAATCCGGAACATATTTTACAGCAAGCACCGACTTAGTGCCTGATCTTACCTATGATGAAGAACCTGCTGAAATTTTGGATAAGAAGGAAAACCAGCTACGGAATCGCACCATCCCTTTGGTAAAGATTCGGTGGAAGAACCATACCCTTGAAGAAGCTTCTTAGGAGAAGGAAGAAGATATGAAGGAGAAGTTTCCTCACCTCTTTGGAAGCACAGGTGTGCTTTCAATTTCGGGGACGAAATTTCTTTAAGGGGGGAGAATGTGAAACCCAGCCCTAACCTTGACCCGGAAACCCTATTGTTTGTAGGTCCGACAACCCGAAGTAAGGCAAGAAGTCAGCTTTGGGCCATTTCTGTAGAAGACTTGGTGGTTGGATTGAAATCCATGAGTGTTGATGTCAGTGTTCCATTTATAGAAACTGCATCTTGTTGAAGATTGGATTAGTTGATGGACTTGGAGTACTCTCTGTATTGGTTCAAAGGCATTTCTACCTACTAGGTAAGTCATTTTAGGTGTGTACAAAACCCTGTTATGTTGGACTTGATCTGAGCCTTTAAATCCACTGTTTGAACTTGCTGTCTTGATTGGTTGACTGGACCAGTCGACCAATCAATCGACCAATTGGTTCGGTTTTTGCTAATTTGGTCGTGGCTACTCTATTTAAGTCTAATCTCGGGATTACTCCGCCTCATCTGCCTCCTAAGCCTCTGGAATGAGTTAGAACTCCATTCTAATCAATTCCCTTGCATCCTTGGTTAATATCTCACAAGAACTCAAGTGATTTCCTTCCTCCTGCATCAAAGGTATGTCTACACTCTCTTTTCTTCGACATCCCTGAATTTATTTTATTTAATATTGTTCTTGATTGAGATCAGGAAGGAGATGCTGCATTCTTGCAACCATCTATTCCATGATCTCATTCTGTTCTTTGAGATCTATGATCATCATCATGATCTCAACCCTAGCCGAATTAATTCTTGAAACCCTAACCCTTGTATGATCTTTCTCGAAACCTTTGGTAACCTCCCATGCAAGGGAAACCTCATGGGTAATATTTATGTTAATCTAATTTGATATTTCTATGATTTTCTTGTTGTTTTGGAGCAAACAATTTATTCCCTTTCATCCTGTGATCTCAACCTTTTCATGAGAGCCATAAAGGTTGAGACCCTGGTTTTTGGGTCAAATCAAGAACCCATATTTTGATCACGTTAATATCCAATCAATGTGTTTTCTTTACAATATTTGTAACCTATCATCCTCTAGTTCTTTATCCTTGATCATACCATTACTTTCTTGATAATCCATGATTAACCTAATTAGGGTAACTTTTGGTTCCTTTTTAGTAACTTGAAAACTTGATTCGATTAGTGTTTTGATGTCCTCTATATACTAGTATGCTGCCATTGTAGTTTTCCCATGTTTTTGTACCCTTTTGAACCACCAAATTCGGTTTTATTTTCCCAAAATTCTGATTCTTGAAGGCTACTGTCTCGGTTGGTCGACTCATTGGTCGACTGGGGCAGTAGACCAATCCAATCGACCAATGAGTACATCAACCTCATTTTTGGTCTGTTTTGATTGTTTTGATACCTTTCCTTCTAGGTATCTTTCCTAATATGTTGTATACACTTGTTTAGGACTTTCTTCTCAGGTTTAGTCAAGGTCTTACTTGATTCCCTAAGATTCCTTTGCGAGTTATAAGGTAAGGACAGTTATTCCTTAATTACATAGATCGCATACTCTTTGGTTTCTACCTTATGAAACTATGAGTTTGTTTACTGTTCTTATATTGTATACTTCTGATGTACTACTGTAACTACAATAGCACTTCACTTATGTTTCTTTTTTATTATTTAAGCTTATATAAATTGCTTATTACTATATTGTTTAACGATTAGCTTATGCTTTTACATTTTCTTTTATATGATGAATTGTTGGTTGTGTATGACATGGCTGATCTGAGAATGTGTTTGACTAGGTATGGTTTGGGATTGAGAGGTGTCCTTTTGACACTTCTGTCCTTGGACATCCGAGGGAATAGTATGGAATGTTCTCCGAAGATGCCCATCGACGCTTTCCTGAATCATTGGATGTCATACCTAGGGCTGTCTAGCAATGTTTGGCTAGGATGTCCCCGTTATATCATACCCAAATCGGAAGGGTATTGAGACCAAACGACTCGTGGTAGCAGTGTGATTCACGGGCGCTTAAGACCGGTAACCAACCCGTGAGTGGACGGGAATCATATTGTGGGCCATTTATTGGAGGGTTGCATATGGCTAGACTTGGGCTCATGGGAGCTTAAGACCGGTAACCAACTCGTGAGAGGACATGAGAGCTTCCCGTTTACCATATGTGGATAACCAATAGGGTTGATGAGTCCGTAGTCCGGGACTATTAGGACTCTAGTGGAAAGGATACCGGAAAGAATCGCCCGGGGCGAAGAATGGAGGTATCTGGACCTGAGTTGATGTAACTGAGTAGATGATTTGCATTGGGCTAGGCTTTACCCTGACATGCACTAGTACTTAGACCAAATGGTGATGTGAGAGAGAGGTGACTTAACCCCCAGCCATGGATTGTCCCGAGGGATGCCGGACCCACTACCAACAGGAGCCGTACGCGTGACCTACCCAAAGAAGTATGGTGCTATGACTTAAAGCATGTCTACCAATAGAGACCAGCATTCATAGAGTTTAGATGCATACATACATTATCTGTTTCATATTGCATTGCATCTTGTTATGTTCTGCCACATGTTATTTATGTTGTTATGGATTAACTACCTTACTGAGTTTCTTCGGAACTCATTCCTTTTTTTTTTTGTACAATCTCTTGTTAGACTATTCTATAGGTACTGAATGCTATGAAGAACAGTACAATGAAGCGCAAGCCGATGAAGCGTACTACACGCAAGGTGTTGGCGACAATCAAGATTACTCTAATGATCCCTAGGTGATCACATTTCGTTCTACGATTAGAGCAAACGTGGAATTGGAACATCTCAGTTGGACTGATGAAGTCCACTATTTTGAAGATGTCATCTATAGGATAGAAGACTCTTAGTTTAGTTTATCTTTCTTATTTCCTTTGATTTAGTTGTAATTCTTTTAGACTTACATACTACGTTCCGCTGTATTTGTGGAGGGAGTTTCCTCCTCTCCCTACTTCTTTTGATATCTTTGGATATTTGGTATCTTTTTCCGCACTCTGATTATATTGTTTATTCATTTCTTGTGTTGAATCTTTGTTTATAATATTTAAACCTTGATTATTTCCTGTTTATGATTATGTTATTGTATATGTGGGAGGATGATTTCCTCGATACTTGATCTTCGGGGCTGAGGATCATACTCCCGGGTATGCCAGTTAGGGCACCGGCTGGGGGGATGTGACAATAATAGTTCAATAAACGAATTAAAGAATTACAGGAGTCCAAATACTCCAATAAAATAATAAATGAAAGAATAATAAATCAACTGAATACAAGTTCAGCGGAAGCAATCAAAAAGAGTTATATTATTTTCTTTCCAGTTTCCTTTTCTAAGGCTAAATAATGTTTCTCATGAATCTCTAGAAAAGGCGTCCTCCAGTTCTTCTCCAATCATTGAGCGAACTGTCTAACCACTTTCCATCTCTGTCCATCAATAGGTGCGATAAGCGCATTCCATGCACTCGCAGGAGCTCTCGCACAGGCTATCTCCATTTCCCATTGCCGGTGCCACATCCTCTTCATACGGGAAGGTTCCTTCATAGGAAACCAGTCCAAGCTCCTACACTGTGGGGTCTGGGGAAGGGACTTTCTAGGCAGCCCTTATACCCTTCTTTTTTTTTTTTTTTTTTTGCAAAGAGGCTGATTCGAACCCGCGACCTCCAGCGCACAATGGAGAGACTCCACCATTGTGCCAGGCCCGCCCTTCCTGTGCAGGCTAATAAAACATATACAAATAAAGGAGTGAGTTCTAGAGAACTCAGTAAGAACAATTACAATTCCCATCAATTATCCAATAAAGTAAAAATGCATAAATGATATGAATGAGTGCAAAGTATGAATGATACTATAATTCTAACTATGCAAGTCTCTAATAGCTGACATGCTCTAATATACACCAGCCCTCCTCTGGGTAAGTCTAGTCACTCTGATCCGGCAAGGACTGGTTACCTCTGTAGGGATCCTGGGCAAAATGGAAGGTCCACACCTGGCTCTCAAACCATGGCTGGGGTTAAGTCAACACTCTCTCACCACGACCATTGGCAATGAGTACTGGCGCATGTCGATGTTTCTAATCCAATGCAAGGTCATACAGGTAACATGTCTACATAAAGTCCAGATACATCCCCTATGGCACCAACCAACTCGGTTCAATATCCTTCGTAACCTAAGAATGAGAATCTTCACTGACTGGCTACCGCTATTGGACTTCATTCCATAACCCTATGGTCATCCACATATTGTTGGGGTGGAATGTTCTCATGACTCCTCATGACACCCGGTCCGTTCCTTGGACGTCCATGAGCCCAACCCTAACATATGCAACCCTACCATTTATATGACTAACAGTGGACCAACGTCACATCACTGTCATCACGGGTCATCCGGTTTCAATCCCCTTACCGAAAGGGTAGTAGCATGTGGGGTACCTAGCCATGCAATTCTAGACTCTACCTGTCACGCCCTCCCAGCCGGTACCCTATCTGGCATACCCGAGAGTGTGATCCACAGCCCGAAGATCAGGTATCGAGTGATCAACCTCCCACATAAACAATAACATAATCATGAACAATCATAATAAAAGTGCGGAAGATAAACCATAGATCCAATAAAGAAAGAATGAATCATTAATGACTCAGAATAATAGATATAATCAGAGTGTCAAACAGATAAGTAAAGTGAGGCAAAAATCCCACTCTACAACTAGCAGAAAAGTAGCTCTAAAAGAATAAACTAGACAAAATCTAATCCCAATAGCAAGTACATTGGGTAACTAAATTGTTCTCCACTTTATAGACAACATCCTTATAAGTGTAAATCTCATAAATGGCACAAGGACGCTTCCACTCAATGGTCGGACTAAGCATCGTACGGAGCATAACCACTCACGGAATCTTCAGAGTAATTGTGGTAACCGCAATCACCTTCCTGGAGATATGCCTCTTCGCCTTGCGCTTCTTCATAGGGACCGTCATAGTACTCAGTACCTGCAGGATAGTCTAACAAACATTGTACAATAAAGGAATGAGTTTCAAAGAAACTCGGTGAAGGCGATTAAACTCCATAATAACATAAATGGCAGGATTCCGGAACAATCATAAATGCAATATGATATGAGACAAGCAATGAATGAATGAATCTAACTCTATGTATGCTGGTCTCTATTGGCAGACATGCTTTAAGTCATAGCACCGTACTTCTTTAGGAAGGTCCACTCACATCCTCAACCATTTAAGATATCTTGGATTCTCTCACGGATCATTTCACCGGTCTTGAGCAGCCGATTGGTAATGGGTCCTTCATCCCTCGGGACAAACCATGGCAGGGGGTTAAGTCAACACACTCTCTCACAACCATTTGGTATAAGCATCTTGGCGCATGTCGGGGTAAAACCTAGCCAAATGCAAGTCTTCTACTTAGTTACATCAAGTCAGATCCAGATACTTCCATTCCTCGTCCCTGACGATCCTTTCCGGTATCCTTCACACTAGAGTCCTCATAGTCCCTGACTACGGACTCATCAACCCTATTGGTTATCCACATATGGTAAACGGGAAGCTCTCACGTCCTCTCACGGGTTGGTTACCGGTCTTAAGCGCCCGTGAGCCCAAGTCTAACCATATGCAACCCTACCAATAAATGGCCCCCACAATGTGATTCCTGTCCTCTCACGGGTTGGTTACCGGTCTTGAGCGCCCATGAATCCCCATTGCTACCACGGGTCGTTCGGTCTCAATACCCCCTCCGATTAGGGTCCGACATAACAGGACATCCTAGCCAAACACTACTAGACAATCCTAGATATGTCATCCAATAGTTTAGGAAGGTGTCCAGAGGGCATCTCCGGAAACATCCCATAATATTCCCGTAGTAGTTCAAGGACGGAAGTGTCAAAAGGACACCTCTCCTTTCCAAACCATACTTAAGCATACACATGCATCAATTCATATCATCACATATAGGGTAACTTCATATATGGAAAGAAATCAATAATTACAATCACTTGTATAACATTGGTAAGTAAATCATACATAAATCAATTTAATATGAATAAGTAATGCTACTGTAATCAAAGTTATGCAACAGTAGTATATCATTGTAAGAATCTAATTTAGGAATCATATCAATGATATTCAAATATAGAAACTAGATTCATGCTATCTATGTAATTAAGGAAATAACCATCCTTACCTTTTATAACTCGCAAAGGAATCCTAAGAAATCAAGTAAGATCTTGGCAAACTTGAGAAGAAGGTCCTAAACAAGTATATACAACATATTAGGAAAGATCCCTAACAGAAAAGATACCAAAACATCCAACACGGACCAATGCTCGAGTTGTCTGTACTCATTGGTCGAGTGGATTGGTCGACTGGCCCAGTCGACCAATCAGTCGACCAATGTAGACAGTAGCCTAAAAAAAAACAGAGTTTTAAGATATGAAATCCGAATTTGGTGGTTCAAAAGGGTACTAGTCAAGGGGTAAACTACATCAGTAGTATTCTAACATATAGGGGACCTCAAAACACCAATCAAATCAAGACATCAAGATCCAAATTAGGAAACAAAAAGTTACCATAATTAGATCAACCATGGATCTTGATGAATTCGAAATAGAAATCAAAGACAAGAACAATAGGAGGATGGATCATTGCTTCAGGTAAAGGTATCATGAAAACATACTTAGATCTTCAAGGAAAAAGCTTAGAAGCATAAATCTAAATAAGGAAATAAAACCTACCATATATGTAACTACCATGCTTCATGAAGAACACATAGTATGGTAGAAGAGAACAACTAGAAATTGATAGATTATGGATCATGGAAAGAAAACACAGTAATTAACTACTAACATGATCAATATCGAAGATCCAAAGAGATCAGAATTCAAATCATAAGTTTAACAAGATTGGATCATTGTTTGATCATGATTCCTTCAAAAGCTTGCAATGATCATGGTTAAGATCATTGTTCTAGCCTCAAATCCTTAGGATGATCATGAGAACATGTTCAGAGATGTTTGCAACAGAGAATGCAGCATCTCTTCTACTGTCTCAACTCAAAAAGGAAAGAAAAACAAAGATGGAGGAGAAGAAGAGAGAGTAGACATACCTTTTGATGCAAAAGGAAGAGTTTCGACGAAGATCCGTCAAGAAAATCACCAAGGATGCAAGGGAGATGACTTGCAGAGGTCTTTGGTTCGTTCCAGAGAGTTTGGAGGCAGCAAATACGAAGTAGACTCGAGATTGGGCTTAAATAGAACAAGAAAAACCTAATTGCCAAAGACAGCACTCATTGGTCGAGTGGATTGGTCGACTGGCTCAGTCGACCAATCAGTCGACCAATGCTGACAGCAAGACCAAAACAGGGAATTTAAGGCCCAGATCAAATCCAATCCTAAAGGGGTTTTGCACACAAGTCCAGTGACTTACTTAATAGGTAGAAATGCCTTCAAACCAAGATAGAGAGCACTCCAAGTCCATCAACTAATCAGATCTTCATCAAGATTCAGTTTCCATAAATAGAACTTCATCATCAACTTTCATGGATTCAAAGCCAGACACCAAGTCCTCCACTGGGATGGCCCAAAGCTGACTTCTTACTTTACTCCGGGTCATCGGACCTACAAATAACAAGGTTTCCGGGTCAAGGTTAGGGCTGGGTTTTACACTACCTAAGAATGTCATCCAATAGTCATGATAGTGCTAGAGACATCAGCAGGCATGTGTCCCATTCCACAGCCTTCAGATATCCCAAGCTAAGATATCCTAGAGGAATACCTCATCCATCAAAACCACATACCAGCCATCATCAGTACATAGCATTCATAACCAACAAAGTATATATGTAAACAAGATAAACAGCAGTAATATTACAAGATCAATATGTAAAACATGATTTCAGTAGCATATATAATGAAAGACTAATACTAACAGACACTAGACTAGCATGTTTTAGTCTATTCATAAAAATAGGATTGAATGTCCTTGCATATAAGTAAATCGTCTGTAAAAAGAAATCCTTAAATTATTATAAGACTTTCTCTTCAAATAAAGAACACCTAAACATAGGGTTACAATAATGTATAAGTCAATTGAATTAAAGTGAATCAAAACTAAAAGTCAGTTGGTCATTGTTTACCAGCCGGTCACTCGTGCCGGTCGCTTTGGTTGAGCGACCGCCACTAGTGACCGCCCCAAAAACAGAGAGTCTCAATCCAAAACTCAGGCTTTTGATCACCCGTTTTCAATCTGGATTTCGAGTGATCATGGCCTAAATCCCGAATCTAACACTCCCAACACCACTGGGTGACAAGAAACCTAACAAACACCATAAATAGATTACCCAGAACTCTCCCCTTGACTGGATCTATCCTTTTCACGAAAGCAGGGTTTCGTTTTCGGATGAATCACATCAAGAAGATTGGAAAGAGAGTTACGATTGATCAAAAGGGTAACCACCATGATGAGGGGATGGGTTAACACGAAAATGAAAGATAAAGGAGATAAAAGATGAAGGGTGAATCCATTACTGATCGTGTCGCTAACCAGTCAAAAATAAAATCCTATACTAATCTAGCAAGCAGAAAGTACGGGGTCGAACTATGGGGAACTAAAAGGCTAAGTCACTAAGATTGAATTCAACAAAACTAATTTTAAACTAAATCTACTAATTAATGCAAGAACGTTAACTATGAATATGTGAAGATCTTTGGGATTTCGAATCCCCAATGCTTTTCCCTAACCGATATAACTCTACACTTCCAAGTAAATTAATGATGGTTTTCCTAGATATGCCCTATCTTCGCAAGACTATCGTCTTTCACGGAAGCTTGGCACACTTAGTTCTTTGAGTTATAAAACATCTTTGGCCAGACTCAAACACAATCAACTAGAAGATATAGAACAATCAAATTAATGAAATACGCATGGTTCATCTACATCCCAAAGAAAAGGAACTAGCTACACATTATCACAAAGTTCATAAGAAAAATAAAGATGAAACATAGGGGGAGGGAGAGAGAGAGAGAGAGAGAGAGAGAGAGATGTGGTCTTCTTCTTCAGCAATGAGAGAGATGAGAGCCGCATTCGCCGTCTGCTTCTCTTCTCTGTGGCTAGTTTCTCTTTCTGTCTCCCACACACAATGAATCCCCTCTCTTTACTCGTCAATTTGACCTTTATTCTTTCGGATTTTGGAAAAAATTAAAACTATAAAGTTGTAGATATTTTCGATATCGTTCCACAGCATCTTGAATCACCGAAATCCAAGCTCATACGAGAGAGATATGCCCAAAATACAGAAGGTATGTCTGTTTACCCGATTTTCAGATTTATTACCAATTTTTTTCCTTAGACCTCCACCTATTTCCAATCTGGCTAAGATCTCACTTTTCATGATTTCTTGAGCAGCAATATTGAATGCCATGATTTAAAATCCACCAATATCTAATATATTTTCCAACTTTACTCCATATTATCTCTAATATCCAAAATCACCTTATTCCTGAAAAATACAAAAAATACTGAATTAGCCCTCTTCAATTAAATAAGTATGGGGAATTAAATCAAATAAATAATGGTAAATGCATGCTTATCAAATACCCCCACACTTGAGTGTTTGCTAGTCCTCGAGCAAAATGAAATAATAAAAGTAATACGGAAAATAAAGAAAGAAAAACCTAACTCATTTTCGTAGGAATCACGGTTGCACTTAGCATGTGCAACAAGCCTTTAAACCCCTAGGTTACCCTCGTGGACAAGTTGTGTCTCGTGAGTGTTTGCAGAGAATATACACACAAAATTCTTAAGTGCTCTTCTAATTATTCTGGCAATAGTAAGAGTAAAAAGACAGATTCAAGACAAAGACACTCCACTAAAGATTAAAGCGAATGCTTGCATCAAGCTAGATGGCCTTAAGGGACTAGGTGTAGAACACCCCTTGAACTTACTAACTCAAGCCAACTAGGCTACAGGCCAAGACTGGACCAAAGACACCCCAACTGTTTGATGCAAGGCACGATGTTGGTGACACCGAGACCTGGTTACTAAGAAGGAGGTCAAAACTTTAAACTTCATCATATTTTTCTTTTTTTTCACATTATACTTCAATTCACTTCATATTTAAATAGTCTAAAATCGGTCTCAACTTGTCACCATAAGCACAAGGCAATACAAGACAACTAAATGGTCAAACCTTTTGGACTACCTGGAGTTTCTATTTCCAATTCAACCTCAGTCTCAAAATGTAAAACCCATTACTATTCTCTCAAGAGGGTGTTCATTACAATAGATGGGATTTCTATAACACTTAAAACTCTCATTTTGTATCTAAGCAAGGAAATAAAACATTTATCTTACCAAAGCCAAAAAAAATTGGGCACTTTTTATCTTTGTGACAATGCTCTACCAACTATCAACAAGTCTTACTCGAGTTGACACTCCCCCCCCCCCCCACACTTAAAATATGCAATGACCTCAGTGCATGCAAGATATATAAAAAAATGATAGAAGCATATAGAGGAAAGAGTTTACCCGATGTTTGAAATCATGATAGAGCACACAACAGTAAAACCTAACAACAACAAAGAAAAGAGAAGAAAAAGAACAAGAAATAACATCTAAACAAATGGGTTGCCTCCCATAAAGCGCTAAGTTTAGAGTCTTCAAACAGACTTAGTGAGATGCAGCCAATAGAGGTGGAGGCTCAAATCTAAATGTGAATGGTGACTTCTCCAAAGAAGTGGAAGAGTCCAACAATGTGTTGACTTCCTCAATATTTAGGTTAGATTCCCCAAATGGCAAGTAATGTTGTAGGGGATCATCAATAAGCATGTTTGGAATATAATCAACCACTACCTCATCAATAAACTTAATTGCAAAGCACTCTTCACCCCTATTTGGGCTTAATGATGCATTGAAGATGTTGACTCTAAGTTTCTTATTGCCAAATGATATGTCCATGATACCTGTCTACAATTGATGCAAGCATTCGCAGTAGCTAAAAAGGGCTGTCCAAGAATGACTGGTAGTAACTTATTTGTATTGTCCATATCTAGGATAAAAAAAATTAACAGGAAAATATAAATCCTCAACCTCTACCAAAACGTTTTCAAGTAGCCCATGGGGTCGTCTAATTGAGCGGTCTGCCAAATGTAGAATCACATCAGTGGATTTCAAATCTCCTAGACCAAACCTATCATAAACTGAACCGGGTAAAATATTCACACTGGCTCCCAAATCAAGCAATGTTTTACTTATGGATAAATCTCCAATGACACATGAAATTAAAGGTGTACCTGGATCCTTAAGTTTAGGTGGCAGTTGGTTGGAAATTACCGAGCTGACTTGTTAAGTTAGGTGCACAGTTTTAGGTGTTTGAGTCTTCAACTTACGCTTTTGGGTGCACAAATCTTTTAGAAACTTAGCATAAGCTGAGACTTGCTTGATAGCATCTAATAATGGGAGATTGATACGAACTTGTTGGAATAAATCAATCATCTCCTGCATCTTAGCATTCTTTCTAGAATCTAGAATTGAGGACTCAAGAGCTTCAGGGAAGGGGGCTTTGGGAGTGTAAGATTTAGGAGTAGGACCCTCTACAATCGGAATGTGCAACCCCTTACAAGGAAATTGATGGGGGAATACTCACAGGTGGTGTTTCTTTACTACGCCTGTGTGCATCATCGCCAATCTCATGGGTCAAATCAACCTCCTCTCGACTCTCAAGATCAATGGGCAATGGCTTGGGAGTAGGCAAATGTGCATAATATTCTTTCCCCACTACGTGTCACAATAGAGACTGCTTGGACTTGTTCTTTCCTAGACCCAATTTGATGATTAGGGTTACCTATTGGTTGACTAGGTAATTGACCAACATCCCTCCTACTGATGGCATCAGCTAGTTGACCAAGTTGGGTTTCCAATTTGTTAATGGACTGAGAATGGGAATGCAACAATTGAGTGTTTTGCTCTAATCCACTAAGTGCTTTTAGTACCTTATCCTCAAAAGATGAATTATGTGAGGGTTGTGGAGATGATGGTTCCTCATTCCTATAGGCATTTTGGTGCATATTAAATGGAGGTGGCCTATAAGGTATTTGATTAGAGGGATTGTGTGAAATTCAGCCCTAACCTTGACCCGGAAACCTTGTTGTTTGTAGGTCCGACAAATCGAAGTAAGGCAAGAAGTCAACTATGGGCCATCCCAGTGGAAGACTTGGTGTTTGTCTTAGAATCCATGAGTGTTGATGACAATGTTCCATTTATGGAAACTGCACCCTGATGAAGAAGGAATTAGTTGATGGACTTGGAGTACTCTCTGACTTGGTTCGAAGGCATTTCTACCTATTAGGTAAGTCACTTAGTGTGTGTGCAAAACCCCTTTATGTCTGGATTTGATTTGAGCCTTCAATTCCCTATTTTGGACTTGTTGTCTAGCTTGGTCGATCTTGGGCCGTCGACCAATGAGATTTGATTTTGCTGATTAGGTCTTTGCTTGCTCTATTTAAGTCCAATCTTGAGTCTACTTCGTATTTTCTGCCTCCAAACTCTTTGGAACGAACTCAGAGCCCTCTGCAGCAGTCATCTCCCTTGCATCCTTGGTGATTTTCTTGACGGATCTACGTCAAATCTCGTGCATTTACACAAAAAGGTATGTGATCATCATCTTCTATGTTTTGTCTTTGATTCTCCATTACTTTTCTTTCCTTTTCTGTTTGAGGATAGTAGAGATGATGTTGCATCTCTCGTTGCAACTATCACTTTACACATCCCCCTCTCTTTCCTAAGGATCTAAAGCTTGGTGGATGATCTTCATCAAGATCATCACTCGTTTTTGAAGGAAAACATGTATCTATTCTCTTTCCTTATTTAGATTGATGTTCTTCATTCTTAGATCTATTTTCTTGAGGATCTATGCATGCTTTTCATGAATTCTTTATCAGATTAGTGATCCATCATCTATAGTTTCTCGTCCATGATTTTGCTGTGAATTCTTCAAGAACCATGATTGATCTAATTATGGTAAGTTTTTGTTTCCTAATTTGTAACTTGAAGACTTGATATGATTAGAGTTTTGAAGTCCTCTATATACTAGCATACTATCCTTGTAGTTTCCCCCTTGTTTGGTACCCTTTTGAACCACCAAATTCGGTTTTGTATTCAAAAATCTCTGATTTTGTAGGCCACTGTCTCTGTTGGTCGACTGCTTGGTCGATTGAGGCAGTAGACCAATCAATCGACCAATGAGGACAACAACCTCATATTTGGTTTGTTTTGGATGATTTGATTTCTTTCCTTCTAGGTATCTTTCCTAATATGTTATATATACTTGTTTAGGACTTTCTTTCCAAGTTTAGACAAGGTCTTACTTGATTCCCCAAAATCCTTTGCGAGTTATATAAGGTAAGGATGGTTATTTCCTTAATTACATAGATTGCATGATCTAGTTTCTATATTTGAATCTCTTTGGTTTATTTTCTTAAATAGATTCTTACACTGATATACTACTGATGCAACTACCTTGATTACAGTAGTATTACTTGTTTATGCTAAATTGATTCATGTATGATTTACTTACCAGTTATATACAAGTTGGATGTTGATATTGATTTCTTTCCATATAATAAGTTACCATACATGTGATATGATGGATTTATGTTTGTGAATGATTAAGTATGGTTTGGAAAGGGGAGATGTCCTTTTGACCCTTTTGTCCTTGGACAACTACGGGAATATTATGGGATGTTTTCGGAGAAGCCCTTCGGACACCTTCCTAAACTGTTGGATGACATATTTAGGGATGTCTAGTAGTGTTTGGCTAGGATGTCCCGTTATGTCAGACCCTAATCGGAGGGGTATTGAGACCGAACGACCTGTGGTAGCAATGGGGATTCATGGGCGCTCAAGACCGGTAACCAACCCGTGAGAGGACATGAATCACATTGTGGGGGCCATTTGTTGGTAGAGTTGCATATGGATAGACTTGGGCTCACGGGCGCTCAAGACCGGTAACCAACCCGTGAGAGGACATGAATCACATTGTGGGGGCCATTTGTTGGTAGAGTTGCATATGGATAGACTTGGGCTCACGGACGCTCAAGACCGGTAACCAACCCGTGAGGGGACGTGAGAGCTTCCCGTTTACCATATGTGGATGACCAATAGGGTTGATGAGTCCGTAGTTTGGGACTATGAGGACTCTAGTGTGAAGGGAAGGATCGCCGGGGCGAGGAATGGACGTATCTGGATTTGACTTGATGTAACTAAGTAGGAGACTTGCATTTGGCTAGGCTTTGATCTTGACATGCGCCAATAATTAGACCAATGGTGATGTGAGAGAGCGGTGACTTTACCCCCAGCCATGGAATGTCCCGAGGGATGCTGGACCCATTACCAACTAATGTTGAGTGATTGAGACTTTCCTAAAGAAGTACGGTGCTATGACTTAAAGCATGTCTGCCAATAGAGACCAGCATATATAGAGTTAGAATCATAACATCATATGTTTCATATCATATTGCATCTTACTTTGCTTTGAAATCTTGCTATTTATGTTATTTTGGATTAATCTGCTTTATCGGGGTTTCTTTGAAACTCACTCCTTTCCTTTTGTACAATATCTTTTGTTAGATTAGTCTACAGGTATTGATGACTATGAACGTCAATACGAGGAAGCGCAAACTGAAGAAGCGTACTTACGCAAGGTGTTGGCAACTATGAAGATTACGTTGAGGATTCCTCGAGTGGTCTTACTTGTTACCAGGATTAGCCCTACTGTGGAGTGGGAATGTCTGAGCGTCATTGATGAAGTCTATGTTTATGAAGACGTTCTCTATAAAGTAGAATAGACTCTAGCTTAGTTTGATTATATCTTTCTTTCTTAGAATCAGTTGTAATCTCCTTTTGACTTTCGAACTACTTTTCTGCTGTTGTAGAGTGAGATTCTGCCTCACTTTACTTTGTGATTTAGATTCAATGATTGTCTTTCGTACTCTGATGATATATGAGTTATTCCTTCCTTATTTGGATCTCTCATTTATACTTTGCACATTGATTATTTATGTTCATGATTATGTTATTGTTTATGTGGGAGGTTGATTACCTCAATACTTGATCTTCGGGGCTGTGGATCACACACTCGGGTATGCCAGGTAGGGTACCGGCTGGGTGGATGTGACAGATCTGGCGTTGGTGTTTTCCATGAAAAATTAGGGTGGTCTCTCCATCCTAGGTTGTAGGTAGTGGAAAATGGGTCATTGCTCAATTTAGAAACTCTTTGGGCCAAATGTGCATGCTCCTTAACAAACTCAGGGTATAGTGTACCCAAATAGCAATCACTGACATGATGGGATAGGCTAGAACATAAAGCACATGCTTCAATCTAATTAGGTGGAGAGAAACTTGTAGGAAGTGGAGATGGGGTTTGTTGTCCTAATGACAAGAGATAGTCCAATTTCTTTGATAGCAAGTCAACCTTGGTGCTCATCTCAATAGTAGGATTGATCTCACAGAGATCGCTCCTCTTTGGTTGCCCAATGGATGTAATCTTAGTCTTAGCTGTTGAGGCATGGTATTGGGAATTTTCACTAAGGGTCTCTGTGAAATCTAGCCCAAACCTAGTTAGGACACCCTATCTATTTTGGGTAAAGAAAGGTTAGTTTAATGTTACACCTTGAAGTTGGACCTTGATTTCAGTGTTCTATCTCCTTCTTCTCTCTTTTCTTCTTCTTCTTTGTTCTATCTTGATGTTTTGATTATGGAGAAGGTGTTACACTACTATAACTACCTATTCTCTAATCTCCTTATGTCTTAGAGTGAACCCCCAATCACTCTATGCATTCCTTGAAACCACATGGTGAATCTCCTCAATTCTTCATTTATTTTGATTGAGTTTTGGATAGCATGATCATTCTACTGTAACTTCTTTTCTAATTAATGTTTAACATGTTTGATCTTAGCCTTTACTGCTGTTCTTATGTATTTCATCTATTCGAATCAATTCCCCTTTCTTTCTAGCCATTATAGCCTTCTATGTTGACCATTGATATAAGCATTAGTAAGTTTCTATTTTTGATTCCTCTCATTCTAGGATTAGTATTCTTTTGATTTTCTATTTAGTTATTCTTGCCTCTGATATGTTCTTGATATTCCATTAGAGTGAAGCCTTGTTCTCTCTAATTCTTCCCTTGAATCCATGGTGAGTTTGTTATGAGAACCATGTTGTTTCCAATTTAGAAACTCATGTTCTCAAATCATAAAGTACTAATTTTGGACCATGGAAGATGTCCAATTCATGCTAGATAGTCTTAATATGTTTTTGTGAAGTTCCCTTTCGAATTTCGGATCAATCGGACTTCAAACGAAGAAGTTATGACCAAAACAGTGCATTCTGTACCTTGCTATCTCCATTGGTTGACTAATTGGTCGATTGGGGCCAGTAGACCAATCAATCGACCAATGAGATCTGTTTTTGCTAATTAGGTCATGGCTTCTCTATTTAAGTCCAAATCTCGGGATTACTTCATCTCCTCTGCCTCCTAAGCCTCTGGAACGAGTCAGAGCTCCATTCCAATCAATTTCCTTGCATCCTTGGTTGATTTCTCGCAAGAACTCAAGTAATCTTCTTCCTCTTGCATCAAAGGTATGTCTACGCTCTCTTCTTCTTCTCCATCTCTGTTTTTCTTTCCTTTTTGGGCTGAGACAATAGAGAAGATGCTGCATTCTCTGTTGCTAGCATCCCTCTACTCGTCTCTCATGATTTCCTAAGGATTAATGGCTAATGCAATGATCTTAATCATGATCATTGCAAGCTTTTGAAGGAATCATGATCAAAATCATGATCTTGTCTTCGTTCATCTTTAGATTCAAATTCTGATCTTCTTAGATCTATTTTATTAATCATATTAGTAGTCAATCGCTGTGTTTTATTTACAAGAGTTGTAACCTATCAATCTCTAGTTCTTTCTTCTTGATCATACCATGCTTTCTCCAAAAACCATGATTGATACATTTATGGTAAGTTTTGTTTCCTTATTTGTGTCTTTAGATTTTTGATCAATGATAGTGTTAGGTTTGTTCCTTAGCACTAGAATACTATCATGATGATTCCTTTCTTGTTTGGTGGCGATTCGAATCACAAAATTCGGATTTCGGATCGGAAATCCCTGTTTTTGTCTGTCACTTGTTGGTCGACTGATTGGTCGACTGGGTCAGTAGACCAATCAATCAACCAATGAGGACAGTAACCTCATATTTGGTCTGTTTTGAATGATTTGATCTCTTACCTTCTAGGTTTCTTTCCTAATATGATATATATACTTGTTTAGGACCTTCTTGCCAAGTTTGGAAAGATTCTCCTTGATCCTTGGAGATTCTCTTCAAGTTATATAAGGTAAGGATGGTTACTTCTATAATAGCATAGATTGTGTGATTTTAGTTTCTATTTTAGAATCTTTCGGATTTGTTACCATAAATAGATTCCTTTATGGATATACTACTATTGCACTTACTTTAATTACAATAGCTTTATTTACTTGTATTCTTTAGTTTATGAATGTCTTTATTTGTCAATTGTATATGAGATGGATCTTATTATGGTATATTTTCTATATCTGTAAATGTATATGATATGATTGATTTGTGATTGTGACTATTTACGTATGGTTCGAGAAGGAGAGGTGTCCTTTTGACACTTCTGTCCTTGGACATCGGAGGGAATAATATGGGATGTTCTCTCAAGATGCCCATTGACACATTCCTGAATTGTTGGTTGTCATACTTAGGGCTGTCTAGTAGTGTTTGGCTAGGATGTCCCGTTATGTCGGACCCTAATCGGAGGGGTGATTGAGACCAAACGACCCGTGGTAGCAATGGGGATCTCATGGACGCTCAAGAGCGGTAACCAACCTACGAGAGGACAAGAATCACATTGTGGGGGCCATTCATTGGTAGGGTAGCATATGGATAGACTTGGGCTCACGAGCGCTCAAGCACCGGTAACGAACCGGTGAGGGGACGTGAGAGCTTCCCGTTTACCATATGTGGATAACCAATAGGGTTGATGAGTCCGTAGTCAGGGACTATGAGGACTCTAGTGTGAAGGATACCGGAAAGGATCTCCGGAGGCGAGGAATGGACGTATCTGGATCTGACTTGATATAACTAAGTAGGAGACTTGCATTTGGCTAGGGCTTGACTCGACATGTGCCAGTACTTAGACCAATGGTGATGTGAGAGAGCAGTGACCTAAACCCCAGCCATGGAATGTCCCGAGGGATGCCGAACCCACTACCAAAAGGCGTTGTGTGATGAGACCTTCCTAAAGAAGTACGGTGCTATGACTTAAAGCATGTCTGCCAATAGAGACCAGCATACATAGAGTTAGATTCATACATTCATTGTTTGTCTCATACTATATTGCATTCATGTTTTGCTTCGAAACCCTGCTATTTATGTTATTATGGATTAACTGCCTTACTGGGTTTCTTTCGAAACTCACTCCTTTTGTACCATATCTTTTGTTAGACTTCTCTACAGGTTCGGATTACTATGACGGTATGTATGAGGAAGTGCAAGGTGAAGAAGATGAAGACTGAAGAAGAAGAAGAGTCAACTGAAGATGTGGATTAGATTTCTTTTGTTTCTTCTAGACTTATCTTTTACTTTACTTGTATTAGCTTAGAGCTTTACTTAGATTTCGATCTACCTTCCGCATATGTTTGTGGAGTATATTTCCGCTATACTCTACAGTTGCCTTTGTATTTGGTATCATGTTTTTCGCACTCTGATATTCTTAGTGATCTTTCTGAGATCTTTTCTTGAATTTTACTATTAACTTATTAGAATACAATGCTTCGTTCTTCCTTTTGATTATGTTATTGTGCTAAATGGATATGATCGTTCCTAAACTTGATCTTTTGGGCTGTGGATCACTTCCCGGGTAATCTAGATAGGGTACCGGGTGGGGGGATGTGACAGTCCCTCAAAAAGTTCCCATGCCTCTTTCTCATTCTTGTGCATGAAAGTCCCACCACAAGAAGAATCAACCATTTGCCTATGTCGGTCTCTAAGATCATCATAAAAGCATTGAACCAATTGCCATTTAGGAATAGCATGGTGGGGGCACTTTTGAAGTAATTCTTTTAGTCTTTCCCATGCCTCATGAAATTGTTCTCCTTGTTGGGAGAAACTTGTTATTGCTCTTCTAATGCTATTGGTACGACCAGTGGGGAAGAACTTTTTGAGGAACCCCTGTTGCAGAAATTTCTCACCCAAGTGGAAATTTTAACATTGTCCAAAAATGAAGCCAATGCTTAGCATTATCTTTAAGGGAGAATGGGAAAAGAAGTAACCTTAAAGCATCAAGCTGAGAGGTTTTGAATTTTAACCATGGATGACACCTCTAAAAACTCATCTAAGTGTTATAAGGCTATTCATTGGCAAGTCCATAAAAAGGTGGTAGCATTTGAATCACACTAGATTTGATCTTATATTGAGCCGCTCTATGTTAGGCAACTTAATACAAGAAACCGGAGTATATATCGTAGGAATGAAATGCTCACTCAAGGGCCTCATTGGAGCTCATAGTTTGCCATAGTTCTTTGCCTTTTTTAAGGTTGGCACAAAATCTCTTCTAACTCTTAAGTCAAGTGGAGTCAACTCAAATTTAGGGACCGATGACCATGCATACACAAGAAGAATAAAAAAAGAATAAGCTAAATAAGTAAAATTAAAAGAAAATAACTATAGCAGAGGGAGAGTTTATGACGTGCACGGCTTAATCCACGTGATCTGTCAAACAAAAAGTTACATATGTGGGATCCGAGGGGATGGGGGATATTTAAAAATGAACCTAAACAACCCAATCTAATGCAAATATTACAATTGAAAAGTCCTAAATACAATTATGTCTAAGAAAGAAAAGATAACAACCTAAACTAATTATCAAATCACTCACTCTTGCAGTTACCTACAAAAATAAAAGAAAAAGAGATTAGTTAAATAAGCAAGAAAAATTAAAAACACTAAAATTACTCTAAAAATTATGCCTAATTGACAAAATCAATCCTAGGCAACCGTGCATTGGTTCCTACCCCCGGCAATGGCCCAAAATTTGATCGTGGTCGCTAACCAATCAAAAATAAAATCCTATACTAATCAAGCAAGACGAAAAAGTATGGGGTCGAACTATGGGAAATAAAAGGCTAAACCACTAAGATTGAATTCAACAAAACTAAATTTAAACTAAATCTACTAATTAATGCAAGAACGTTAACTATGAATATGCGAAGATCTTTGGAATTTCGAATCCCCAATGCTTTTCCCTAACCGATATAACTCTGCTACTTCCAAGTAAATTAGGGATGGTTTTCTTAGATATGCCTTATCTTCACAAGACTATCGTCCTTTCTGAGAAGCTTTGCACGCTTAGTTCGCTGAGTTATAAAACATCTTTGGCCGTACTCGAAAAACACAATCAACTAGAAGAGATAGGACAATCAAATTAATGAAATATGCATGGTTCATCTACATCCCAAAGAAAAGGAACTAGCTACTCATTATCACAAAGTTCATAAGAAAAATAAAGATGAAACATAGGGAGAGGGGAGAGAGAGAGAGAGAGAGAGAGAGAGAGAGAGAGAGAGAGAGAGAGAGAGAGAGAGAAGCCAAGTGGTCTTCTTCTTCACCAATGAGAGAGATGAGACCGCATTTGCCGTCTTCTTCTTTCTTCTCTCGTGGCTAGTTTCTCTTTTTCCGCCTCCGCACACAATGATCCCACCCTTTACTCGACAATTTGCCCCTTTATTCTTTCCGGATTGAAAAAACTCAAAACTATAAAGTTTTAGATATTTTTGATATCGTTCCGCAGCATCTAGACTCACCGAAATCCAAGCTCATACGTGAGAGAGATATGCCCAAAAATACTGAAGGTATGTCCGCTCACCCAATTTTCAGATTTATTACCATTTTTGTTCCTTAGACTCCAACTTCATTTCCAACTTGGCTAAGATCTCGACCTCTTTCATGATTTCTTGAGCAGTGAAGATTGAATGCCATGATTTAAAATCCGCCAATATTCCAATATATTTGCCAACTTTATCTAATATTTCTAATATCCAAAATCACCTTATTCTTGAAAAATACATAAACACTCACTAGCTCTCTTCAATTCGAAATAAGTATGGGGAATTAAATAAATAAATAATGGTAAATGCATGCTTATCAATTACCTCACTTTAGAATACTAGAAACAGGGAAGAATTGATCTCTATATCACTACCAGTACTCAAATCCGCTTTCGGCATTTCTCCGTAGCCGTCTAACCTCCAAAAACGGTAACCATGAATAAAATATTTGTAAATTGGATGAGGGTTACCTTTTATAGAAGTCTTGGAGAAAATAGGGCAAAACCCCAAAAATTGAGCTAGCCCGCCGCTCAATGGTCGCTTGGTTTGATCGACCGCCACTAGCAACCGCCCCCCTTGTATTTTGCCAAACAAGGGTGCTTTTTGCTTAGGGGCTGATATCCAAGTACAACCTAGCCCTAAAGAAGAGATGGGAGAGATCTTACCTTCATTCCGAACATTTCAGACATCACTTGTCTTCCGAAGTCCAACTACCAAGCAAGGCAGGGTCTTTCGACAGAGATCCAGACCCATGGGTTCAGGGTAATGGATCATGGACTTCATCCAGACACTCCACAAACTTACCCAACTAGACCTTCGGTGCTCGGAAACCCGTAATACGGATCTCGGTTAGAAATACGGGGGTTGTTACATCCCTCCTCCTTAAAAGAAATTGCCCCCGAAATTACAACGTACCGAAGGTCCAAAAAGGTGAGGATACTTGGACCGCATCTCATCTTCTTTCTCCCAAGATGCTTCCTCAAAAGAATGATTCTTCCACCTGATCTTCACGAAAGGTATAGTCTGGTTTCTTAACTGCTTATCCTTTCGATCCAAAATCTCAGCCGGTCCTTCATCATACGTCAACTACACTAAACTTCCGGCTCATGCTGGAGCAACCGCTCGCGCTTGCCAAGCATTGCCTTAGCATAGACACATGGAAGACATCATGCACACCAGCAAGAGACGAGGCGGTGTCAACTGATAAGCTACTTGGTCCAACTTTTTCAATAATGTGAAAGGGACCAATATACCTGTGGCTGAGCTTTCCTTTGATATTAAAACGCATGACTCCTTCATCGGCGAAACTTTCAAAACGCACGCTCACCAACTTGAAACCCAAGGTTTGACCTTCTTTATCCGCATAAGACTTCTGTGAGATTGAGCAGTTTTGATCCTTTTCTAATCATATCCACCATGGTACCGGTGGTTTCGATTAGATCAGGACCAAGAACACGCCTTTCCCCAACTTCATCCCAATACAAGGAGTTCTACAAGTCTTTCCATATAGAGCTTTAAGCATATCTTCCAAAATTTGTATGGTCCTTTCATTGGCCATCGGTCCAGGATGATGAGACACGCCAGCATACTCAAATTAAAGGCCTATTCGAGTACGGCTAAGGATGATGAGAACTACTACCTCGCACACTATTCCAGCTAAACGTGAAGTAAACCTCGGGTCTCTATCTAACACAATGCTAACAGGAAGGTGTCACACCACATTATCAACATAGAGCCGGCCAACTTATCATGGCATAGGTGATCTCCTAAAAGGGGATTGTGATCAATTGGTCCACACCACCCCTAAGAGATCTTATCAGACCGGAGCAAAGTCCATAAAACAAAATAAATTAAGGAAGAAAGTTTGGATAAATTAAGTGGGCCTCCCACATATATGATAAGATAATAAGGAACAATATAATCAATGTATAAAACAAGAATAAATAGATCAATAGAATAAGAAAAGATAGTAAACCGTAGTGCGGAAATCATAAAGGGCCAACTTCTAAATGGTGGAACAATAAAGAGAAAGAGTGATTAGAAGTCACCCTCCGCAATAGCGGAAAAGTGGTTATGAGTACGAGTAACCCATAAGAGCTAGAGAAAATATCTTAATACATTATTACAAACTGTGACGAAAAAAAATGCATAAGAATTAGAGTGAAGGTATCCAAATGATTACAGTCATCCAAGGAATGGGGCCTACACATAGGCTTCTTCTATCCTAATATTCTTCTTCAAAGTGTGGATGAAGTAAAACTAACGGTGGCCGCTCCCTCACTAAGGTGGGGCTAACCCTGATGTGGACTATAACCCTCCTTGGTATAGCAATCCCTACTCTCCGCGTAGCCATCACCCGAAGGGTAGGGTGCGGGATCATAGCTCGGGTCACAGGATGTGACATTAAGGTCTTCTGTACTTGCAGTATAATCTAAGAAATTGTACAAAAAGAATGAGTTCAAAAGAACTTAGCTGGCAAGTCGTTTTATAATACACATTTCATTCATACAAGGTTAAATATGATGCAATATGATATGAGACAATGATGAAATATGATTCTAATCTAAGTATGCTAGTCTCTAAGGTAGACATGCTTTAAGCCATAGTACCATACTCTTTGGGTCTAGTCACACCACCCCTCAATCATAAGATATCTTGGGTCGGGGCCGTGGTAATTCGGGGTAAGGTCCTCATCATGCCATGGTTGGGGATTAACTCAATACTCTCTCACATCAATTAGTATAAGATTGGCTTATGTCGGGCGGCTTCAGCCTAATGCAAGTCATTCATCGGTCGTATCATGTCAGATCCAGATACTTTCCTATGGCACCGACCAACTCGGTTCCGTATCCTTCACACTAGAGTCAGCGATCTCATAAGTAATCGACTGACCCGACTACGGATCTCCATCAACCCTATTGAGTCATCCACAACGGTAACCAGTTCTCATGTCCTCTCACGAGTTGGTTAATGGTCTTGAGCTCGTGTGAGCCCAGGTCTATCCATTTGCAACCCTACCGCACAATGGTCTCTTTTTGGTATCCATAGTCTAAGTCCTTTCACGGAGTGGATACCGGTCTTGAGCGCCTCTTCAACCATACTTACTATGTGGTCGCTCGTTCAATACTCTTCCGATTCGGTCTCTCCGACATTTATGCCAAAATATCCTAACTATTGTACACTCAGACAACCCATATATGTCATTCAACAACCCAGAAAGCATCGATGGACACCTTCGGAGAATATCCCATACTACTC